>NW_026652277.1:126294548-126856518 GCF_009828535.3 Hylobates moloch | reverse complement strand
GCAAGGACAAAAAACCAAACACCGCATGTTCTCACTCATAGGTGGGAATTGAACAATGAGAACTCATGGACACAGGAAGGGGAACATCACACTCCGGGGACTGTTGTGGGGTGGGGGGAGGGGGGAGGGACAGCATTAGGAGATACACCTAATGCTAAATGGCGAGTTAATGGGTGCAGGAAATCAACATGGCACATGGATACATATGTAACAAACCTGCACATTGTGCACATGTACCCTAAAACCCTGAAGTATAATAATAAAAAAAAAAATTTAAAAACAAGATCTACATTTAGCAACACAGATAAGCTCTGAAAATATATTGAGTAAAACAGAAAGCAAGTTACAGATAGTAAGATATCTTCTATGTAACATTTTTTAAAAGACAAAGACAATATATGACTGTGCCAAGAGCACTTTCACAACCTATGTGATATTTTATTTCATTGAAAAAAAAAAAAAACTAAAGCAAAGTAGGTAAAATGTTAACATTTGTTCATTCCAAGGGGTAGTTTAAAAGGGTATTTATTTTGTTACTCTTATTTTTTGTTTGAAATATGTAATGCTTTTAAAAATGACATATAATTTTAATATCTTACCCCTATATATGTATATATTCATGTAAAATGTGGATAAGGAAAATAAGTAGAAAAATAAGAATAAAGTCAGTAGTGAGATTGGTTTATAAAATTCAATAGCGTATATTGCTAGAGTTGGCTCACAAATCTTTCAAGAAGAGCAAAATGAATATAGATTCAGCAATTATTGGTTTTTAAAAATCTATCCATTAATATATGTCAGAAATACTAGAGATTTAGTCATTCAAAGCATACTACAGTAAATTTGGAGACACCAAACACAGAAAAACTGGAGAAAATACTGAAGAGTGAACTTGATTTAAGTGGTTTACTCATTTATTCCTGAAAGATGGAACCAAAATAACATAGAAAAAAGGGGGATGGTATTTTGAGAATAGTATGTATGACAGTGTTTCAGAAAATACGTTTTTGAAGGGCTGAAAAGAATATCATTCAAATCAATCTTGTTAAGGAATTCAAATCGATCTTGTTAAGGAAAACTTAAAAATAAAATATACAGATTCAAATTTAAGAGCCTTTATGATTTATTTGGGCAATACACATACACCCCACACATAAAAGTACACATACAGTACTTGGTTGACAAGACATTTTTCAACAAGCCAAAAGAAAAACTAAGGAAGCATTTAGAGGCAAAACTGCTTATGCTACTATATAGTAAATAATTAGTATAATTTCCTTTAAAAACTTAAGTTGAAGTCAGTTATCATAGAAAGAGATATTTTAAGTTTACATGGCTTCTGTGTTTCATTGTAGAGAAGGGTCAAACTATTGTGGAAAAATCACAGGTTGATTTTTGCAACCTTGTAAGACTAGGCAAAAAAGTAGCAAAAAACAAAAACAAACAAACACAAAAACCCCGGCAATGTAGACAAGTAACAAGGTAATTCAATTGAAGAATAATATTCTTAATTGTAGAAAGCCTTCCTAACAATTTTCACTTACAGCACTCAGCCAACTGCACATGCTGACAACAGATAACTAAAATGGAACTGTTAGTCCGGTTTCCTGATACATTCCAGATAAAGTTCTCCCTGGCCTCATCTTTAGGCTGACTTCAGGTCTCTTTCTCAAGGAACAGTTTTGAAGAATGGCACCAATATAGTTGTACAGATTCAGCATAATGGTCTTTAAAAAAAAGTTTTTCACCTTTTAATATTATTCATCAAAATAATTTCAGATCCAGCAGAAACTTTATTAATAAAAATATAAATCTAGGCATAGACCTTATACCTTTTACAAAAAAAAAAACTAAAAAATGGATCATAAACCTATATGCAAAACACAAAGCTATAAAAGTTCTGGAAAACAGGAGAAAATCTAAATGACCCTGGGTATGGCAATGACTTTTTAGCTACAACACCAAAAGCATGATACATGAAAGCTGGACTTCACTAAAATTAAAAATTTCTGCTTTGCAAAGACACTATTAAGAGAATGAAAAGACAAGCCACAGACTTGGAGAAAATATTTGCAAAATGCAGGTCTGATATAGGACTTGTGTGTCCAAAATATACAAAGCACTCTTAAAACTCAATAGTAAGCTGGGCATGGAGGTGCATGCCTGTAGTTCTAGCTACTTCGGAGGCTGAGGCAGGACTGCTTGAGCCAAGGGGTTTGAGGTTACAGTGATCTATGAAAGCACCACTGCACTCCAACCTGGGTGACCTAGCGAGACCCTGCCTCTAAAAAACAAAAACACTCAACAGTAATAATAATTTAAAAATGGACAAAAGATCTGAAAAGACACCTCACCAAACATGATATACAGGCAGCAAATAGGCATATGAAAAGATGCTCAACATATGTCATTGGGGAATCACCAATTAAAACAATAATGAGATACCATTACATACCTATTAGAACAACTAAAGTCCAAAACACTGATACCACCAAATCCTGGCAAAGGTGGGGCGCAACAGGAACTCTCATTCATTGGTGGGAAACAGAAAATAGTACTGCTGCTTTGAAAAACAGCTGTGTGGCCGGGCGCGGTGGCTCACGCCTGTAATCCCAACACTTTGGGAGGCCGAGGCGGGCGGATCACGAGGTCAGGAGATCGAGACCATCTTGGCTAACACAGTGAAACCCCGTCTCTACTAAAAATACAAAGAATTAGCTGGGCGCGGTGGTGGGCACCTGTAATCCCAGCTACTCAGGAGGCTGAGGCAGGAGAATGGTGTGAACCCGGGAGCGGAGCTTGCGGTGAGCCAAGATAGCGCCACTGCAGTCCAGCCTGGGCGAAAGAGCGAGACTCTGTCTCAAAAAAAAAAAAAAGAAAAACAGCTGTGAGTTTCTTACAAAGCTAAACATAGGGTCATCTGAGACCCAGCAATCACATTCCTAGATGAGTTAAAAACTTATACCCAGAAAAAGCCTGCACATAAATTTTTAGGACACTTGATTCATAATTGATAAAAACTGCAAGCAATTAAGATGTCCTTCAAAAGGTGAATAAGCAAACTGTGATATATCCATACAATGGATTATTTTTCAGTGATAAAAACAAATTAGCTCTCAAGCCATACATATAAAGACATAAAATAACTATAAATGCACATTGCTAAGTAAAGGAGCCAGTCTAAAAGGCAACATACTGCATGATTCCATGGTCCATGGCCAAAGTTAGCAAAATTTCTCAATATCTGTTCCCTAATTAATTACTCTTCTAAAATGTAACTGTGAAAATGTACTGATCTAAAGAAGTTCTTCTAAATTCCATAACATCTATTGATATGTTGCAGCAAAAAGGGCAGACTTTTTTTTTTTTTTCCTAAGACAGAGTCATACTCTGTCGCCCAGACTGGAGTGCAGTGGTGCGATCTTGGCTCACTGCAACCTCTGCCTCCCGGGCTCAGGTGATTCACCTGCCTCAGCCTCCTGAGTAGTTGGGACTAGAGGCGTGCGCCATCATGCCCGGTTAATTTTTGTACTTTTAGTAGAGATGGAGTTACACCATGTTGGCCAGGATGGTCTTGAACTTCTGACCTCAGGTGATCCGCCTGCCTCGGCCTCCCAAAGTGCTAGGATTACAGGTGTGAGCCACCTGCCCAGCCAAAAGGCAGACATTATGAATATAAGAACTCTGAATTAAACAATGTGAAACTGTATCACATTAAATAAAATTTCATGTGACCAGTAATTACATTTCCTAAGCTACAGATTCTGTAAGCTTTCTTTCTTTCTCCTTCTTTTTTTTTTTTTTTTGAGACAATCTCACTCTGTCACCCAGGCTAGAGTGCAGCGGAACGATCTCAGCTCACTGCAACCTCTGCCTCCTGGGTTCAAGCGATTCTCCTGCCTCAGCCTCCCGAGTAGCTGGAATTACAGGCGCCCACCACCATGCCTGGCTAATTTATGTATTTTCAGTAGAGACGGGGTTTCACCATGTTGGCCGAGCTGGTCTCAAACTCCTGACCTCAAGTGATAGGCCCGCCTCAGCCTCCCAAAGTGCTAGGATTATAGGCATAAGCCACCGTGCCCGGCTTTATTTTTATTAGGACGAACTTTCTAAGATGTTTTTATTATAATGTACCCTCGTTCATCCATTAATTACTTTGTGTTTTTGTAAATGATAGATAAATATGCCATACCTTTGAAAGTTCTGTGGCATTATATCATTCTTCCATTCATTCATTCCTTTATTCTTGCATCACACATTTACTAAGTTTGTACTAGGTACCAGGCACTGTACTCAGAGGTAGAGATAAGATGATGAACAAAAACAAGCACAGTAGTTCCTCTTGTGTGCTTAAGCTCTACTGAAATAAACACACTTTAATCAAATCATGGCACAACTGCAAAACTAATTTGTAACGTAAGAGCAACTCAAGGTTTACGGTGCAATAGGTCTATTTACAAGAAGAGTATTTAATTAGATCAGGGACACCTCTGAGAAAATGATTATTTGAGCAAAGACCTGCAGGAAGAGGAGTCAAAGACAGGCTAGAACAATCTGGACAAAGAACACAGTAAAAGAGTGCTGCATCCATACTCGCTGTCTCCCATACTCTACTAAATAAAAGTACCCATTGCTGGGCGCGGTGGCTCATGCCTGTAATCCCAGCACTTTGGGAGGCTGAGGCGGGCAGATCACAAGGTCAGGAGATCGAGACCATCCTGCCCAACATGGTGAAACCCTGTCTCTACTAAAAATACAAAAATTAGCCGGGCATGGTGGCGGGTGTCTGTCGTCCCAGCTACTCAGGAGGCTGAGGCAGGAGAATCACTTGAACTCGGGAGGCGGAGCTTGCAGTGAGCCGAGATAGCACCACTGCACTCCAGCCTGGGTAACAAGAGCAAAAACTCCTTCTCAAAATAAATAAATAAATAAATAAATAAATAAATAAATAAATAAATAAAAATAAAAATAAATAAAAGTACCCATCTGGCTTTTGTACACTTTACTCCACCAAAAGTTTCTTATCAAGATCCCAATGACCTCCATGTTGCTAAATGTACTGGTCAATTATGAATCCTCATCTCATTTGACCTACAGCAACATTTAACATAACTTATTTTTCCTTCCTCCTTAATCACTTTCTTCATTTTGCTTCTAGAACACCTACTGAACAGTGGGTTTTCCTCTGCTCACTGGCTGCTCCTTCACAGTCACCTTTGCAGAGAACTCCAAATCCACCCAAACTCCATAGAATATCACTTTTGGTGATATCAACAACTGCCATCAAAACACTACTATAAAGCCCAAAATTATATCTATTGCCAGATCTTTCTCCTCACTTCTGGACTCATTCATTCAACTGCCTCCTCCACCTCCACATCTCAATGTGAATTTCTTAGAGGCATCTCAAACTTAACATGGCCAAGCTAAAATACCAACCTTTCCTCTCTCTCCCATTCACAAATCTGCAAACTTTCCCATAACAGTAAATGGCACTTCCTCCATTCTAGTTACTCAGGTTAGAAACTTTGAAGCCATTTTTGATTCTTACTCTCACACAATCTGTCAGCAAAATCTGTTGGCTATACTATCAAAATGTATCCAGATTCTCTCACCTGGATTATTATTTTAGTTTCCTAACCAGTCTCTCTGCTTCCACCCTTGCTTCCCCATGGTCTATGCTCAACACAATTTAAAAGAAATATTCACTTCAGGCCAGTTGCAGTGGCTTATGCCTCTAATCCTAGCACTTTGGGAGGCTGAGGCAGAAGGATCACTTGAGGCAATCACTTGAGGAGTTCAAGACCAGCCTGGGCAACACAGTGAGACCCTGTCTCTACAAAAAGACAAAAATTATCTCCACTTTTATATAATTTCAGTCAAAAAAAAAAGGAAAAATACAAAATTACCTGGGCTTGTTGGCATGTGCCTATAGTCCCAACTACCTGGGAGACTGAGGTGGGAGGATTACTTGAGCCCAGGAGTTCAAGGATGCAGTGAGCTATGACTACACTCCAGCCTGGGTGACATAGTGAGACTCTTGTCTCAGGAAAAAAGAAAGAGGCCGGGCACGGTGGCTCACGCCTGTAATCCAGCACTTTGCGAGGCTGAGGTGGATGGATCACTTGAGGTCAGGAATTCAAGACCAGCCTGACCAACATGGTGAAACCCTGTCTCTACTAAATATACAAAATTAGCCAGGTATGTTGGTGCATGCCTGTAATCCCAGCTACTTGGGAGGCCGAGGACGAAGAATCACTTAAACTTGGGAGGTGGAGGTTGCAGTGAGCCAAGATTGTCCTATTGCACTCCAGCCTGGGCAACAAGAGCAAAACTCTGTCAAGACAGAGAGAGAGAGAGAGAGAGAGAGAAGTAGTCATTTTTAAAAAGTCAGATCATGCCCTCATCTGCGCAAAACTCTCCAATGCTTTCCCAACCCAATTAAAAATGTTAGTCCTTTCAGTCACCTGCATGTTCTCCTACCATTACTTCCTTTCTCTGTGACCTCACGTTATTCTCCTCTTTGTACTCATTGTGCTCCAGCCACATTAGCCTTCTTGCTATTTCTCAAATGTGCACTCAGGCTCCTGCCCAAGGCCTTTGCACTAATTCTCTTCATTAGAATGCTATTTGCCCAGGCATCTACATGGTTTATTCCCTCCCCTACTTCATATCTCCTCAATTGTCCCCTTCTGGATTAGGTCTTTTCTAACCACCTTATTTAAAAGTTAACCTTGCCCCTCACATCCTGGCACTCCCCATTCCCCTTCCCAAGTTGTTTTATTCCCCACTGCATTTGTCTTCATTTCATTTACTAAGTGTTCTACGTATTTATTTACTATCTCTCCTCAGTAGAATGCAAGCTCTATGACAGTGGGAATTTTTATATATTGTGGTCAATGCTGTATCTTCAATGTCCTGTTATATAAAAGGCACTCAACAGAGATTTGTTGAGTAAATGCGTGGGTGAAATGGAATATGAGAATCAATGACTGAAAAATGGTCTGTATGGCTGATCTGGAGAGCAGTATATGAAGTTAATCTGAAAGAGTACCAGATGATGTCAGGCTTTATAAAGGAGTTTTGTCTTTAACAGTAGTAGGACACCATTGAATAGTTTTAACCAAGAGAAAATCTGATCAGATCTGCAGTTTCAAAAAATCATTCTGGCAGCTATAATGGAGAACTAATGGAGGAGGGGCATTGTGAATAATTGCTACTGTAGTAGTGGTCTTGAGAGATTATCGCAGTTTGAAGACAGGTGGAGAGAAAAATGTATTTGAAGGATATTTTGGGAGATAAGGTTGGCAGAACTTGGTAATAATTTGGCCATAGAAGTATGAAGGGCAAGAAGAAATAAAGAACAATGTTTAGCTTTCAAATTTTCACAAGTAGATGTATAGTAGTGTCCTTTGCTGAAATAAGGAACACTGAAAAAGAATTAGATTCATAAGAGATAACTATGTATTTGGTTTTAGGTATGTTGAGTTTGAGATGCTTTTGAGATATCCAAGAAGAAATATCCAAGAGATATTATGAAAGGTGAGAGGTGAAGCTGAATGGAGCTATTCATTTGAGAGTCATAGGTGTTGGTGAAGCCATGGGTATACATGAGATCAAATTTAACTACAGCATAAAAAGGCACCCAGCCTTAAGAAACTACCCGACCCTTTATGGGCTGGATAGAGGATGAAGATCCCAAAAAAGGAGATGAAAACGGAATGGTTTTTGTTGTGCTTTCTCAATCACACTCATAAGTTATTCCCTTTTTAAAATTCAGATTCAAACTAGAAGTGTTAGAATGTAACAAGGCTTTTGAAATTAGACCAATTAATCAGAACTATGCATCTATTCAAAAATAGCTCACTTACAGAAAAGATGTAAAGAATTCACAATACCTGTCTCTTTGTAGCTTCAAAGTACATCAATACACAAAAAGCACCCTTCCCTTCCCACCCCACACCGCCAAGTATGCATGATGTGGCTTACTGACGTTTCCTGAAAGTACCCTTCACTCTGGGCCTTAGCATATGCTGTTCTTTTGTTCTTCATTTCCCCTGGGATGAAGATTTCCCTGACTTTTCAAGATTGGACTAAGTCATCTCCTCCTAGACATCTCAGTGATATCATATATTATTGTAACTGTATGTCTAACAACTAGTTCCTCTAACTAGTAAGACTGTCTTTTTCATTGTTGTATACTCAGTGACTAGCAAGATGAAATTTTTATAATTTAGTGCAATGCAATTCTGCAATGTAAAGAATTAAAATCTACACCGATTATCAGTCTACTGATGGTGGTTCAAACCTCGACTTTTCTCAAATAATAACTTTTTAAAAGCAAACTGTAATTTTAAGCAGATGACTTAATCTTTTGAAAAAGTCGACTAAGTTTTGGAGACTTTTATGGTTTTGCTTTCTTTTGCATGCGGTATCCTTAAAGCCTGCAAGAATTCCTATCTAGGAATACTGGGGATTCTTTTACGAGATGGATTTGACAACTTGCTTTCAAAGCCCTGCCTAGGATTTCATTTGACTGAGCAAATAAGGCCCAGAACATCCCTAAGCAAAGGCAAACAAAGGTGCAAATGCGCAGAGATCCCAAATTCACCCCGCGTGTGTCCACAGAAAAGGGCGGAAGCAGAGGCGGCAGCGCGAAGCTCCAGTTTCCACAGCATCCTTCCTTCTTGGCCTTACTTAGGCCGCTCCATGCGACCCTTGGGATCAGGATCCCAAATCCTTGCCTCACCCACCACACCCCGCGCTTGGGCAGCTGGACTAGTCCTTCCCACGAAAGTCACTGGAAAAAGTCCTTGGACTAAGGGAGGCCACCCTAGATGGCTTTGTCTCCAAAATCCCAGAGGAAATGGAGGAAGGAAAAACCCTGTCAAGGAAAGGTGACAACCCAGCTTACAGTGCTTACCAAGCAGACGCTCTCAGTCAGCCCCTGACACCGCTAACCGTTGGTTCGCGGGCACCCACAGGCAACGTCGCGGTGGCCCCTGGGGGGGGTTGTAGTTTCTGTCGCAAACAAAACGCGCCGGCATCAAAACTACATTCCCCACAAGTCAACGCGAAGACGTCCTACCGACTTAAATCTGGGGTTTGGAGTAATAAAGAGGCCGTCACTAATTTTAGGGTGATCTTAAATGTAGACTCAATTTCTTCCAGGAGTCCCTTCGCGCCCTCTTTCTTAGTCCTGCTTGTTTTATGTGTGACGAAGTCTCAGTGTACTTCTACGCCTTACTTTTTCCTTCCCCTCCTCCACGACAGACTCCAAACGTCCGGGAACGGAAACCGCCTCAGGGCGCAAGCTTAGCGCCTCCGGAGGCGCTTGGCCCAGTTCGCAGTCACGCATGCGTAGCAGCCGAGAGCGGCTGGCAGCCGCGCGCGGCGCACTTGGGGTCCGGAGGTAGACTGCCAGAGGGCGGGGCTTTTTCCTATGGCTTTGCCTCGGCGGGTCGCGTCTGCCTAGGCGGGGAAGAAGGCGCCGGGGCCGGGGCGGCTCCCGGTTTGTGCCGGGCGGAGAAAGGGGAGGGGCTGGGAGTGAGGACCCCGTCTCCCCTCCCTGCTCCCGCCCTCTGGGCTGATCCCCACCGATGGGGCTGGGCGAAGGGCGGGCTTTGCGCCTCGGGTCCCGCCGCCCCGCCAGCTCCGCGGCCCAGCCTGGCGCTCGAGGATTGCCAGGGCCGCCCTGTGCCCTCTGGCTTGGCGGTGGTGGGCGAGGGCCCAGGGATCGGAGAAGTAGCGTCTTCCCGGGGGTCTCGAATTGGCGGGGCTGGGGACGCTTTTTTTCACCGCCGCCCGCCGAGACTGCGGCTGCCCGAGACTGCCCGCCCTCCGACAGCGCCCAAGCCTCCGGCCGCTGCGGCCAGTGGGCCAGGGTTCGGCGAGCCTTGCCTGCCGGCGTGCGGCCGGCTGCTGAGGCGCTGGGAGGAGCTGCGGAGGGCGGGGACTGGTGTCGGAGGAGGGGCGGGGTGGGAACGCTGGAGAGAAACCGGTGGCTGCACAGACAAAAAAGCCCCGAATGGCTGGAGGGCGTTCAACTGTTACCAGCCTTTTGGGGCAGAGCACGGATTTGACAGCTCCACAACGTGAGGATATCCACTGACCCCGCGAGACGGAGGAGAACGCTTCCCCGAAATTCTCTGCCCACCAAAGCCAGCGCTGCAAGGTTGCAACTTTCCCACTTTGTTTTTCCAGAAAGAAGACTGCCCTTTCGTGTACAAGGAGAGGGTGAGAGGGTGATCTAGCTTGTAGATCGGCTGAAGGCACCAGTGGTTCCAAATGTCACCCAGATGTGTGTTTTCATGACGATTTGATTTCTCTCATTTTATTTTTACATTTTTCATTTTAAAAATACAAAGTGATTTTTTGGGGCATGCTGAAAGGTAACTGAAGACCGCAAAGGAAAAACTATTGTCATGGCTGAAGGAGAGAATGAAGTGAGATGGGATGGACTCTGCAGTAGAGATTCAACTACTAGGGAGACAGCACTGGAAAACATTAGGCAAACCATTTTGAGGAAAACCGAGTATCTTCGTTCGATGAAAGAAACACCTCATCGTCCATCAGACGGGCTTTCAAATACCGAGTCTTCGGATGGGTTGAATAAGCTACTTGCTCATCTGCTTATGCTTTCTAAGAGGTGTCCCTTCAAAGATGTGAGAGAGAAAAGTGAGTTTATTCTGAAGAGCATCCAGGTAAGGAAGAGCATTTTAAATACAACTCTCTCCCTAGTACAGTTAAATTTTACTTGCCATTATTCACGTTGTGTTTGTTTCTATTAGGTTGTTATTAAACTTTGATTATGAGTTTACATCTTTAAATTAGTGTTCTGTAAGTAAACAAGTAGTGTTTTTCTAGAGAGTTTTAGGCAGAAACTGCTTTGCTCCTGGAAGAATATATGAAAACTACAGTTAATTCCAAGTAAACACTTGGTTTTCCTTATATTTCTTTTTACATGTTGTTGGGAAATGTAGCCAGTGTGTTTTTTCACATTGTCACAGTGTTCTGAGTGGAAAGGCTCACATTTAAAAGCCTCTAAAATGATAAAGGATATTAAATGTTTCTTAGCCTGTTCAAGATAATTGGTGGAATAATTTTCTCTTATTTTTAAAAACAAAACAAACCAGGATGTGTTCTCTAAATGCAACCTCTCTTTTTTCAAGAAGAGAATTATATAAAATAATAAAAACCTATCTTAAAAGAAGCTAACATCTTCATGTTGAAAAGGTGGACCCAGGTGGGGTATTTGATAGAAACACTTTTATGGCAAATTACTCAACCAGCTTTCTCTGTGTTTGCCTGAATTGTTTCTTTTTCACATGTGTAGCTATTTAAGATATGAGTGCAGCAGGTTAAAAATATTATAGTTTTTCCTCCATTTTGTTCATAATTTATCCTGTTTTATTACAAGGTGTCTTAGAAGACTTTTTTTTTTAAGTTTTTAGATGTTGATAATATTCAGTAACACCTTATATATGCTTGTCAATCTTTACATTTCTCAATCCACGTGTGTTGTCCAAAGTCCTGTATGAGAGGTTTTTAAAATTTTAAATGTACTTGGGTAACTATGTAAGTTAAAACTGACAGTTTTTATATACTGGCATGAATTTAGTTTAAAGCAACAGAAAAATAATATCCACAAAATGAAGACTCTATTTAAGATCTTGGGATATTTCTTCTCACTAACACTTTGGAAACAATTGTTACAATTCAGAGTTACCAGAGAGGAATTAGTATGCTAGGTAACTGAAGTTTACCCTTTGAAACACAAAAAGTTATTTCTCTATCTTCTAGACTGTAGTGACTATAACAACCATTTTTGTCCATAATGGGGTCATCATTATGCATATCAAATATTGTTGTGCAGCAAAGGGTGGAGGACTGACTATATGATCCATTAGTTTTTATATTTTTGTGTGTAATTTTTATAGTTTTTCTGTTCTTTCCTTTGCCGTAAGGATACTTGACTTTGGTCTCTTCCTGATCTTTCATTTTGCTGCTTAATTTATATTAGAGTGGGAAACCAGATAACCAATTGTGTTAAGAGTTATATTGAAAATAAAAGTAGGCAGGCTCTGGGGAGCATAGTATCAAAGGACTTCAATATAATGATAAATAAATGGGTACTGGAGTCAGAGTTGGGCTCAAATTCCACTCCTTTATTAATGTCCTTGCCTGTAACCTTGGGCAAATTCCTTGACCTTTCTTAGCTTGGATTTCCACATTTGTAAAATGGGAATAACAACACAGAGCTCTTGTGGGAATTAAATGAGATGTAAAGTACTCTGGTATATATAGTAGATGCTCCTCTCCCTTTCATAAGTGAAATACATAGACTATGCGATATATATTTCAAGACTCTTTCATCCTGCAAAAGGACTCAAGAATTTCCTGGGAACGTTCCCTATAGACTTATACTCTTTTTTTCCATCTCTGCATCTATTGTACAATTATAACAGGCAATTTACTTATATTGTGTTATAAGCACATGCTTATGTGTCTGTCTCCCATAGGAAGGCTGTGAGTTCTTAAGAGTACTGGCTGGGTCCTGGAAGCTACTAAATAAATATCTATTGGATGAACAAATTTATACTTTCTTTCTTTCTGTTTTTCATCAGTAGTCTGAATAGATGAAGTTTTCAGTTTAGGGAGTTTCCACCCCAGCATCATTCATTTATGCTTGCAGTTATGCAACAAATGTTTATTGAACTCCTGCTGAATGTCATTCTGAGAACTGAGGACAAGTGGTAACAATTTTGACATCATACCAAAGGGAAACAGACCATAAAGAAGTAAACAAATATAAAATTTAATTTTAGATAGTAAGGGAAAGCTTTCCTGAGGCAATGACATTTAAGCAGAGACATGATAAATGAATAAATATTATCCATGTAAAGGTGAGATTTGTGAGGGGACATTCCGGACATAGGGAACGGTATGTATGAAGGCCTCATGACAAGGAGAGCAGATGAGTTCTAGGAGCTGAAAGTAATGCAATATGGCTGGGGCAGACAGTTCGAGGGTGGCATGAATAGCTTAAGAGGACATACTCTGGAGTTTGGCAGACCTGGCTCCGATACTGTCATGTGTCATTTAATGACGGTGATACGCTCTGAGAAATGCATCGTTAGTCGGTATCATATTTGTGAGAACATCATAGGGTGAAATCACACAAACCTAGATACTACACACCTAGGCTATGTGGTATATAGCCTGTTGTTTCTAGGCTACAAACCCGTACAGCATGTCACTGTACTGAATACGCTTTGGCAATTGTAATGCAATGGTAAGTATTTGTGTATCTAAACATAGAAAAGGTAGAGTAATAATATAGAATTACAACTGACCCTTGAACAGCATAGGTTTGAACTGCATGAGTCCACTTATAGGAAGATTGTTTTTTCAATAGAAGTTAGTATAAATAAGTTGGGTGGGGTGGCTCACACCTGTAATCCCAGCACTTTGGAAGGCTGAGGTGGAAAGATCGCTTGAGGTCAGGAGTTGGAGACCAGCCTGGACAACACAGCAAGACCCATCTCTACAAAAAGTTAAGAAAAAAAAATTAGCTGGGTGCAGTGGAGCACACCTGTAGTACCAGCTACTCAGGAGGGTAAGGCAGGAGGATCGCTTGAGCCCAAGAGTTCAAGGTTGCAGTGAGCTGAGATTGTGTCATTGCCGTCCAGCCCTCTGGCGACAGAGCAAAACCCTGTTTCAAACAAACAAGTTACACGAGTGTGCCTGCCTCTTCTGCCTCTCCTTCCGCCTATTCCACCTCTATCACCCCTGAGATAACAAGACCAACCCCTCCTCTTGATCCTTCTCCACAGTGTACTCAGAGTAAGACCATAAGAATGAAGATCTTTATGATTATCCACATCCATTTAATGAATGGTAAATATATGATCTCTTCATTATGATTTTCTTAATAACATTTTCTTTTCTCTAGCTTATTTTATTGTAAGAATACAGTATATAATATGTATAACATACAAAATATGTGTTAATTGACTGTTTATATTATCAGTAAGGTTTCCAGTCAACAAGGTTTCCAGTCAACAGTAGGCTATTGTTGGCTAAGTTTGGAGGAAGTCAAAACTTATACACAGATTTTCAACTGTGTGGAGAGTTGGCCCCCTTACCCCCTTGTTGTTCAAGGGTCAAGTGTGTAATCTTATGAGGCCACTGTTGCATATGGGGGTCCGTCATCAGCTGAAATGTTAACACAGTGTGGGACTGTACTTTATTAGCTCTACAACTTTGAATAAGTTACATAATCTCTCCTTGATTCAGTTTCCTCATCTGCAAAATGAGCATGATGCTTATGGTTCCTGCCTCACAGTGTTGCTGTGAGAATAAAATAAATGATGTTTGCAAAGCATAGCACAGTGCCTAGCATATAAATGCTCAGTTAATGTTAGGTATGCCTGCTATTACTAGGCAGAAACCAGATCCCAGAGGGGCTTATAGGCTATTTAAGGGTTGTGGACTTTATCATAGAAATAGTGGAAGTCACTGGGGGATTTTGAGCAAGGTAGAGTAGTGATTGATAGTGTGTCAGAAGGATCACTCTAGAGAATGGATTTCCATGGTCAAAAGTGGATGTGTGACATCAATTAGGAGGTTGTCCTCCTAGCCTATGACAAAAGTGATAGTGGACTAGGATGTGAGGTAGGGCAAGAGGGAGTGGGAAAAATTAAAATGGGTCTGGTAGATATCAAGGAGTTAGAAACCACAGGATATAGTATTTAGTTGGATTTAGAAGATGAGGAAAATAACAAAATTAAGCATGGCTCTGAAGCTTTTGGCTTGAGGTACTTGGTGAATTGTGCAATTGTTTTCTGAGACAAAAGAGTGGCAGGGGGTCAATTTAGGGGAAAAATGACTGCTGTCTTAGATATGTTAAGTTTAAGTTGCCTATGAGACATCCAAGTAGAAATAGCTCCTAAATGAATTTCTGCCCCCGATACCACTGTTCTAGTTCTGTCATTGCTGTGTCTCCTTCTCCAGATTAAACTCACCCTCCACTTTTATATCTATCCTCCATATAGCTGTAGAGCCATTTATCTAAAATGAAAATCTATGTAACTTTACTGGCAAAAGCCCTTTAGAATAGAATTGAATTTAAACCTCTTAATGTCACATAGTACCTAGCATTATCTGGCTTTCACTTACGTCTCCAGCTTCACTGCCTACCATTTTAGCGTCAGCCTCACGTGAGAAAGCAAATATTAATTCAAATGTAGCACACCATAATGCTTTCTGTTATTCATTAGTAAAGCAGCAAAAGCTGTGGTGCATATGCAATTTCTGCAGCTGCCCCTGAAAGCCCTTAATTGCTATAGGTCAGCTCAGAGGGCTATAGTTGGCAAGGGAGAAATGATGACAAGGTGGTAGAATGAATTCAATTCCAAATAGTTAATCTGTTAAAGAAAAAAAAAAAAAAAAAGGACACATTAGGAGATAGCATGTTTTGTTTATACCCCAGTTCTCAATTTACTGATTCCACATCAGCATGTTTAAATGTATTCACATTTTTGAGAAATATTCTGGGCCAGGCAGGCACTGTACTTGGGACTTGAAGATCAGTAAGAGTTGCTTCCTGCTTTTGAAGAAGGTTTTCTATTCTCATCCAAGGCTTTATACTGGGTTTTTAAAGAAACTTTAAAAAGAAGAATTATACCTTTTGATACTCTTGATTCTCTAAACAAAGGAATGGGAGTATTAATACTGTCCCGCTTTACTAATATAGTCTACTGGTGAACTATAGTCTTGATGATACATGTGATTAGGGAGGAAAATATGAGAACACATATGTACCAAAGATTTTGAGGCCTATCCAGAATAGCCAAGTACTTTTCCAAGAATGGTCATTTGGTCATTTTCATAAGTTTGCCAGCAATCAATATTGTCTGAAAGTAAATTGGCTTAAGATAGAAAATTTAGAATAAGCAACAAAATATTTATCTTTGGTAAGTGGGGTGGAGGAGGCTTTCATTTAGTAAAGTGATTATTACCCCCCCACCTCCAGGAGAAATGAAATTTTCGTTGCTGGGTAGGATGCACATTTATAGCTGTTAGAGTTACAGTTGGAGTTGCGGTATCTAGTTGCTATCCAATTGAGTAATAAATAGATTGAAAATTTAACAATAAATTTATTATTTCACATAATAAGTCTGGGGGTTGGCAGTTCCAACCTTGATTGATTCATTGGCTCAACTACATTACTTGTCTGCTTTCTTTTTTTGTTCTCCTTCCTCAGCATAGCAAATGATGTCTCCATTCCTACAGCATGCTATTCCAGGCACCATGCGCAGACATGACTATCTGCAGCTAAGAAGAAAAGAGTTTCTTCCCACATGTCTCACTCTCAGGGAAGAAAAGCTTTCCCAGAAACCCTCTAGCAGACTTCCTCTCAGTTTCTATTGACTGGGATTGGGTCACATGCCCTTTTCTAAGCCAGTCATTGATGAGGAAATTGGGCATTTCTATTTTTGGTTTGGACTAATCAGCATTCAGCCCCTAAGGACCAGGAGACCGCCCCCCTCCGCCCCACCCCATCACTTGAACAGAAAACTTCTCCATGAGGAGAAGCAGGACAGAAGGCAGTCAGGCCTAATTAGAGGCTTCCATTAAAACTGCATGTGTATCTAACTAGATAATATATCACTTGGTCTATTTATAATTTGGATCTGATTAGATTAGAAGCATACTTAATTCATTTATAGTGGGGCTATAAAATATAACAGATTGGAGACATTCTAGAAGCAGATTTGGTCTTTTTAAATGATTGTTTTGTTTTGATTTTTTTTTAACTGCCATTTAGTGAGAGCCAAAAGTCTAAGGTAGTGCATGTCAAACATTCACTGCTGACTCTTAGATATCATAGCAAATATGAGAGTCTTCTTTCAATATTTACACTAAGCTTCTCTCTTCCACACCACTATTTTCTGGCCTTTCTTATTTTATTGATACATTGCGAACTCGGTCCCTTTCCCTCAGTAAGCCTTGTGGCTTCTCATTGCCTCCTCTCATTCCTGTCTTTGACCACTTTCCTTCCTTGCTTTTGAGGCTCAGAGAATATTCTTTATTCTCAGGCTTTCTGTCCTTCTTTGGACAAAGAATGTGAAGAAATCGAAGGCAAATCTTTGACTTTTTTTTTTCTAAATTGTTTGAAGACATAGCCAATTTTTTTTAACTTTCTGACTTATAGGAGGAATCATATCTGTACTATCTGTACTCAGTATCTTCTTTATAATATATAAATACGTCCTGTCCTATGTTTTGACTCTTCAGAAAGATCAAAATTAACAATACTCTTTATGTTTTCAGATTTCGTCTATTTTATTTTATTTATTTTTATTTATTTATTTATTTATTTATTTATTTATTTATTTATTTTGAGATACTGTCTCGCTCTGTCGCCCAGGCTGTAGTGCAGTGGCGCGATCTTGGCTCACTGCAACCTCTGCCTCCCGGGTTCAAGCGATTCTCCTGCCTCAGCCTCCTGAGTAGCTGGGATTACAGGTGGGTGCCACCACGCCCAGCTAATTTTTCTATTCTTAGAGGAGACAGGGTTTCACCATGTTGGCCAGGCTGGTCTTGAACTCCTGACCTTGTGATCCACCCGCCTTGGCCTCCCAAAGTGCTGGGATTACGGACATGAGCCACTGTGCCCGGCCTGATTTCATCTATTTTATTCCTGTTGCAGTGCCCCCAGTGGCCTCTAACATGAAAAAAACTGATTCAGGCCGGGCGCGGTGGCTCACGCTTGTAATCCCAGCACTTTGGGAGGCCGAGGCGGGCGGATCACGAGGTCAGGAGATCGAGACCACGGTGAAACCCCGTCTCTACTAAAAATACAAAAAAAATTAGCCGGGCGTAGTGGCGGGCGCCTGTAGTCCCAGCTACTCGGAGAGGCTGAGGCAGGAGAATGGCGTGAACCCGGGAGGCGGAGCTTGCAGTGAGCCGAGAGCGCGCCACTGCACTCCAGCCTGGGCGACAGAGCGAGACTCCGTCTCAAAAAAAAAAAAAAAAAACTGATTCATTTAAAAAATATTTTTCTAACATAGTTATTTTGTTTACAAATGGGATATAGCATTTTGTACAAAGATGTTAAACACTTGCATAGTAAATTTTACTTTAAGATCATGGGTTGTTCATGACATCATAAAGGATCCTCTAAAACAATGGCTTAATTAGAATTTTTTCTCATTTTCAACACTTTATGTCCTTAAAGTGCTGTATGTGCAGACCATTCATGAACTAAAAGAATTAGAAAGTAGGTGTGCTGTTGTCTTTGTTTAGAGTTATATTTATTTTTCTTTTGATAAGCCATTAGAAATTTGCAAAATATCTTTTTACCATTTGAATAGGTAATTTATAATTCAAACTGCTAACTTAGGGATTATTGAAACTTTGGTCTAACAGAAAGTAGCTGTGGAATCTTGGGTATAATAAAGGATTCTTTTTGTTTTTTGAGATGGAGTCTCACTCTGTTGCCCAGGCTGGAGTGCAGTGGCATGATCTTGGCTGTCTGCAATCTCCACCTCCCGGTTTCAAGCAGTTCTCCCTGCCTCAGCCTCCCGAGTAGCTGGGATTACAGGTATGCACCACCACACCCAGCTAGTTTTTAGTAGAGATGGGGTTTCACCATGTTGGCCAGGCTGGTCTTGAACTCCTGACCTTAAGTGGTCTGCCTGCCTTGGCTTCCCAAAGTGCTGGGATTGCAGGTGTGAGCCACCACACCCGGCATAATACAGGATTCTTAATCACTTAAAATTTTAATAAAATGGGCACTACTTCGGGTTATGTATTAATCATGAAGAATTTTCTAATTTAAAAATAGGCAGTGTTTATGTTGCAGCAAATTAGCATGGACTGGAAGGAACCATAGACATGAGAAAAATCTTAGAATTTGTGGAAGAACAGAGTTGATGCTGGTCAGGGAGGGCAGCATGCTTAAAGTGCTTAGAAGGATGAAAGTGCTGCTGGAAGTGCATCAGCACCAAGCAAGCTTTGCCACCAATTCTAATCTCTATTTTGTCAGAATTTCTCAAATCAGTTTATTTTTTCACACCATGGTAAAATATCTAAATTTTTAAATAGAAGTCAGTGGAAAATAGGGTTTACTTGGACACATTGTTTCTAGCTCACATTTACTACATTAAGTGAGAAAGATTTGAAATGACCTTAGAGAAATTACTTAGTACTTTAATTAGGCTGGCATAATATACTCAGGAAATCAGATTTCAAGGATTCTTCAGAATATTTGGTGAATGTATTTCTTTGTGTGTGTGTGTGTGTGTGTGTGTGTGTGTGTGTGTGTGTGTGTGTGTGTGTGTGTGTGTGTGTGTGTGTGTGTGTGTGTGTGTGTGTGTGTGATGGAGTCTCACTGTCGCCCAGGCTGGAGTGCAGTGGCGCGATCTCAGCTCACTGCAAGCTCCGCCTCCCGGGTTCACGCCATTCTCCTGCCTCAGCCTCCCAAGTAGCTGGGACTGCAGGCGCCTGCCACCACGCCTGGCTAATTTTTTGTGTTTTTAGTAGAGATGGGATTTCACCGTGATAGCCAGGATGGTCTCGATTTCCTCACCTTGTGATCCGCCTGCCCTGGCTTCCCGAAGTGCTGGGATTACAGGCATGAGCCACCGCGCCTGGCCAGTGATTGTATTTCTAGGGGCATTGACACACTAGAAATTTAGGTGTGAAAACCTTAGCTAGATAGTCACACTATGGGAACATTATTTTTATGCTTTTTTTTTTCCTGTTGGTTGTTACACCAAGTTAAGCCAGTGTCAGTAAAGATACATGTACCATAAAGTAACTGTATAAAAGAAAAAAAAAACTTAAAAGATGCTTGTTTTTTTAAAAGTGCTTTTTTCACTGGAGATACTTTGAGAGTTTCTGTAGGGTGACTATTAGGAGCATTTATTAGATTTTCCCAGTTGGTATTTTATTATTAAAATCTATTACAGGTAGACTCACAGTTTGTGGCACACTTTTCAAATAAATAGATTAAAAACAACCTTTAGTTCATAACAAAAAAATTCATGTTAAATTTGGCAACATGATAATTATCTGTCTTCTTATGTTCTAATGTCTTTTATATGAAGAAATCTGATAGATTGTAATGAAATAGGGAATTACCTTGGAAAAACTAGATACTTTTAGCTTTATATTTTACATAAATATTACCTTATTTTTAATTTTAAAAGTTAGAGGTCTTCTTAGAATTGTAAATTCTTTTATTTATTATAAAATCACCTTAGGACAATTCCTAAGCTTTTATTTATTTTTTGTTTCTTTGTTTTATTTTCTTTTGTTTTGTTTTTGTTTTGAGACAGACTTTCGCTCTTGTTGCCCAGGCTGGAGTGCAATGGCGTAATTTCAGCTCACTGCAGCCTCCCCCTCAGGGTTCAAATGATTCTCCTGCCTCAGCCTCCCAAGTGGCTGGGAATACAGGCGCCCACCACGACACCCAGCTATATTTTTAGTAGAGGTGGGGTTTCACCATGTTGGCCAGGCTGGTTTCCAACCCCTGACCTCAAGTGAACCGCCTGCCTCGGCCTCGCAAAGTGCTGGGATTACAGGCGTGAGCCACTGTGCCTGGCCTAATTCCTAAGCTTTTAAACAATACTAAAGGGAAAAAAAATTATGACATGAGCTTTGTGGTTTATATTACCCAAATAAACTTTAATATGTATATTTAATCATTTATTGAATATACATATTCATTTAGTGAATAGTATTTAGTATTTTAACTTAAAAGTTGTTTAAATTGGCAAGCTGACAAATATATATGCCTTGAAAAATTAACCATATGGCGAGGATAGTTTATTACTTTTATTGTAATATTCAGTAAAGTCTAATTAGAATCTTAGTTTACCTTTCTAAAAGTGAGCATTTACTGTTTTGATACCTCTGTGTTTGACGAGCACTGCACACTTGTCTTTAAATTTTACATGATTTCATTTTCTAGCTAGTTGGCAGGTGTTAGCTGTCTATAATTATAACTGAGTAATTTTTCAAATGCTATTCATAGCCTAAACACAGCAAGAAATTCTTCCAATCATGTGATAAAAACTGAGCCTTGCAAAATAGTGGTAGAGTGATATGTTCAATGGTACCGAAGGACATATTTAAGAGAAGCCTTTCAAAAGTAAAAAGTAATTTAGATGTTAGGGAGACAGGTTTTCTCACAGTGTAAGATCTCTCAAAGTCATTGATAGTGATTATACCTCAAATTAAGATGATCTACTTTCTCATTGAACAGGTTAAGGTATACATTGACTGACTTAAATTATAACATATGACCTTTGTTGATGACAGTCATTCTGAGTATGAAAAACTGAAATTTTATTGAGACAATGTAAATTTTACTATTGAACCTAATGAATCATTTCTTCTCATTTCATTCATTAGATTTGTGTATGTGTGTGTACCTGCTATCTGCCAAACCCTATACTTATCTATTTTTTGACATGGGAAAGAAAAGGCTATATATTTCACTTAAGTTTAATAAAGGTTATACTTTAAAAAACAAAAGAAACTTTTTATTTCTGGTTTACTTTATTTCCTAACCATCTATTCTAAGTATCCAGAGTCTCACTTTGTCTAGAGATCTTACTTCAGAATGGTGTAAAGATCATGTTGAATTTTCTTACCGGCCATGTGCTCATGAATAAATTAACCTCTACAGTCTCAGTTTCCTCATCTAGTAATTGACATTTTATTATCTCCCTTGTGCTATGGTTCTAAAAATTAAGAGATGACATTGGTAAACCATTTTGTAAACTTTAGTATACTGTACAAATTTAACTATGAATAAACTCTTTGAACCTTTGTTTACTTATCTGTAAAATGAGAATAATAATACTTCATACAGTGGGTTGGAGAATTATTTGAACGTGTAAAGCATGTAGAAGTAAGCCTAACACATAGTAAGTGCACAACAAATATTGATCATGATTGTGATGGTGATGATAATGATGCATTTGATCTAGGTCTTCCATCTAATGAGTCAAACTTGAAACTGCCATTAGTTTATAAATGGATAGGCTTGATTTTTATGTGATTGACTTTCATACATCCCGCACTTTATCCACATGTATTGAAAATCCCTAATTGCCTTTTGTACATTAAATTCCATTTTAATACATCGTGTCTTAGGTTTCCACTGCCCCAGTGTAAGTGTTAGTAGTTGCCCAAAGTGACAGCAGATCTGGAGCAACCAGCCCTTCATTGGAGTCTGGCATCATTCTGGTATGCCAGCATGGCACCAGCAGGGAGAGGTTGCAGAGAGGCAGCTGCATGGATCATCCAGGTGATCAAGTGCACATGGAGAGGCCCACGGCCAAAGTTTGTGCTTCAGTACCTGGACAGTATTGGAGGATAATGGTCAAGACCATGGGCTGTGAAGTTAGTCAGACCGGGTTTAAGTCCTGCTCTACCAAACTGTGTGACTGGGCAAGTTACATAACCTCCTTAAGCCTCAGTTCCCTTACAGAGTTATGAGCAATGCTTACTGGGACCCAGTAAGCACTCAGTGAATGTAAGTACTTAGTATTCTATTCTGCCTCCTTCCTCTAGGGGAAGAGATAGGAAGTTGAGCCCTCTAGCACTATATGCCCTTAGAGCCCCCAAGTCTCCAGGCAACTGAGAAAGTTTTAAGCTACTTTGAAGGTTCATTGGTCCTAGGGGAAATAGTGCCTCTAGGAACTATAAGGATTTTATAAATATTGTTTTAGCTCTCTGGGAACTGGATTTCCCTTACACTGTGTTAGTCTCTTATTTCACTTATAAACATTTAACTTTCAACATGTCTTCAGGGACACATAATAGAGGAAAGCAAGTGATTGTTTGTATGCCGGTATTGCCAGTAGGCAACCAAATACTCTGCTCCTGGTTGATTCATGTCTAGTACTCCAAGCAAGTTATCTACTACAGAAGTTTCTTTCCTTGACAGTCTAATGAGGACATTAGAGCTGCCCTATCAGTGTTTCTACTGTGCTTCCCCCAATGGGAGCTTGACATATTAAGCAGAAAGTCTTCAAAACGGTGCTTTCTGTATTAGACAGCCCGATATAATTTAGAAGAAAGGAACTAAGCAAGGTTGAATTTGCTTGGTAGTATGTGGCAGGTGTCTTTGGGGCTCCTGCTGAGCTCCCATGCCTGCTCTTTTGTCTTCTGTGACTTGGGGTGGATAGGAGGGGAGGGGCAGAGGTGGCGCCAGACTTTCCTGTCTGCTTTAAAATGTGCCATGGGATTGGAATCAAGTTGTGTTAAAGAGCCATTAGCAGTCTGTATGCTTTTGAAAATAAGAAGAAAAGGCATTCTGTATGCCACACCTAACCCTTAGCCCTTTTCATGTAATAATTCATTCAACCTTCCCAACATTGTATGGGTAGATATTTTTATTCCCATTTTATCTGTCAAGAAAAAACAAGGCCCAGATGGGTTAAAAACTTGCCCAGGTTATCATAGCTGATGCAAGTTGAATATGTCTTATCCAAAATGCTTAAGACCAGGCTGGGCACCGTGGCTCACACCTGTGATCCCAGGGTTTTGTTGGATTGCTTGAGCCTAGAATTCAACACCTGCTTGGGCAACATAGTGAGACCTCATCTCTACAAAAAATACAAACATTAGCTGGGCATGGTGGTGCATGCCTGTGGTCCCAGCTACTTGGGAGGCTAAAGTAGGAGGATTGCTTGAGCCCAGGAGGTCAAGGCTGCAGTAAGTCAAGATTGCACCACTGCACTCCAGTCTAGGCAACAGAGGGAGGCCCTGTTTCAAAACAGAACAAAATGCTTGGGACCAGAAGTGTTTCAGATTTCAGATTTTTTTTTTTTTTTGATTTTGGAATATTTGCATATGTATAATGAGATATCTTTAGGACGTAACCCAAATCTAAACACAAAATAGGTCTGTTTTATATATACCTTATCACATAATCTGAAGGTAATTTTTATGCAATACTTTGAATAATTTTGTGCATGAAATAGTCTGTATTAAGTACTTGTGTGTGGAATTTTTCTACTTGGGGTGTCGTGTCAGTTCTCAAAATGTTTCAGACTTTGGAGCATTTGGGATTTGGGATTTTTGGATTAGAGATGCTCAATCTGTAACAGGAGGAGTCAGGTTTAAAACCCAGGCTGTGAGACTCAAGAGTCTGTGCTTTCCAACATTGTACCTCATTATCTGAATAAAAATTTAACGTTAAGATTCCTAACAGTGAAAATATATTACTTTCTTTCCCAAATTATTTTCCTTCAAGGTAAAACTTAAAACTTTTCTAGGGGAAACCACATTCTCAGATGTTATTAAGTTGCATATCAAATTCTTATTTAAACCTTGACCCATGTTGAAATTGCATTTGAACCCTACTGAATCTTCACATTTCACTGTGGTGTATAATTTTCATTGTGTTGTCATTATAAAAGTTGCCTGATCGCAAGGAGTCTGTGGACTGTGATCCTGGAAATATGGTGTATAAAAGGCTTATTTTTATGTTAAGAGATTCCTAGTAAGATGATTTCTTTAATGCACTGCCTAAAAGAAAATTTGGTATATTTCCATGAGCAATAGACTCAAGATTAGCTTTGAAAGTTAAAAGAGCATTCTCCTAGCTAGTTCATTGTTGCCATGACAGTGCTGGCAGTGCAAGTGTTGTAGTAACTCCTTGCAATGATCTTATTTTAGACCCTAACGTTTGCAGTGCTGAACGTCCCCTTCCCCGCCCCACAAGTAACTCTAGTGGAAAAGTACTGGTTTTATAACTGGCTTCTGACTTTATAGCTGAAAGACTGCACTATTGTGGGCTTGAAAAAATAATGTAGGAGTGTTGAGTATTTTTCCTGTGGATTATAAATGTTTGAAATCTCCCAAAATACCGTTTTGCATTACATGTCATACAGCAAGTTGTTTATAGCTAAAAAGAAAAGGGGACTCAATTGTCTTTAGAAATCAAGCCTAGGTTGTATAATTACACTGAGCTCATACAGAAATCATTCTCCCATTTGTATGCCCATGCATACTTCAGATTCAACTTATTCTTTTATTCAGTTATTATGGAAAATTATCATTAGAATCATAAAGGATTGTGTTTAAACAATGTAGAAAAGTACTTTTTTGCATCCCTTTCGTAATTCAGCATTTATTTACTTAAATTGTAACATTTTAATCTTGATTTCTTAAAAAGCAAACTCACCTAAGTTATATAATGTTCAGAAATTACTCAATTTGAACTGGGTACCCGAACCAACATAATTGTTGAGGCATTTTTAACTTTGTTGCTTATGTGTTTTAAATTAGATTTTAAAACACCTCATTGAGATTTTCTAATTGTAAATCCTATTATAACAGTGCCATTAAGCACAAAATATTTGCAAATTTATAAGAGTAAATGCCATTTTTATCCTTTTGCATACCATTTGTTAGGTCAGAGTTTTGATATGTGCACTAAAAATCTGTTATAGCATGATGAAACAAAATGATTTTGGCAACTGACCTTGTCAAGGAAGATGGAAAGTCTATTATACCTCATTAGTGACAACTGCTTTTTTCTTAAATACGACATTAAAGCTTAGTTCATCTTCCTTAGGTGTTAAAGATTTAAACATATCTTGCATGATTGGGCCTGTATTGAATATTGGAGTATGAATATCAGACAATCCCTTTTGTTTCTTTTTTTTTTTTTTCAGTTTAACACAGAAAAATAACTTTATAAGCAAAAATTTGACCCCAGGCTAGAATTGCATTTGGCCTTTCCACCAGGCAATGAGAATTTATCAGAAGTGTGTTTATTTTTATTCTCTTAGTGGTAATTATTCAGATAATGAAGTATCCAATTCCAGTCTACAATGGTCTTTGATGTCTCCCTCTTTGAATTTGGAAGTAGATGTATAGTAATATATGAAGATTCAAACCTTGAGATAAATATTCTTTTATTTCATACAATATACTCATATTATTTTAATTGGTCAGAATGAGACTAAATTATGATTAGTTCTTTTCTCTTGTTAAAATACAGAATTAAAGGGTTGTTATTTTTTTCCCCTGAATCCCACAGCATCTCTATAGCAGAACTCCCTCTCCACCTAAGGCTGAAATAAATATGCTTTTTAAAGATAAGGCTAGAATTCATTTAAAATATTGCTTTATGTGTGACACTGTTTTGGCATTGTGGGGGATGTAAAAACAAAAGAAAACAACTATTGCCCTTAAGAATTTTGTAGTGAAAATCGAAGAACAAATTAAGACTGGCTAAAAATGTGAAATTTTATGTTAGTGTGTTGACAACAGTGCAGCTGTTGGTGGGACAGTGCATCATACAGCCAGACTTTCTAGAGGGCAGTTTGAATATTAGTCCAAACCTTAAAAGTATGTACATGTTAATATATTTATGATATAAATGTATTATCTATATGTCTTTTATATACAAGTGGGTAATTAAATATCAAACAGCAGGGATTATAGATAAAAGGATTATTATTTATATTTATATTTTATCTTATTTTGAGACAGTGTCTTACTCCATCACCCAGGCTGGAGCACAGCGGTGTGACTATAGCTCACTGCACCTTCAATCTCTTGGGTTCAAGCGATCCTCCCACCTCAGCCTCTTAAGTAGCTGGGACTACAGATGCACACCACTGCACCCAACCAATTTTTAAGTTTTTTGTAGAGACAGGGTCTCATTATGTTGCCTAGGCTGGTCA
Source organism: Hylobates moloch (assembly GCF_009828535.3). Classification (NCBI taxonomy): domain Eukaryota; kingdom Metazoa; phylum Chordata; class Mammalia; order Primates; family Hylobatidae; genus Hylobates; species Hylobates moloch. Next base: position 126,829,795 of record NW_026652277.1, on the reverse strand, counting down.
GGAACTTATTATAATTATTGAAAATTGTTTTAAAATGCATGTATAGGAAAAGAAATAAATATACAAATTTAAATAGAAAAGACAGCTTTAAAATAGTATGTAAAATATTTATTTTTATAGAGAAGAGGGAAAAGTCAGGAAACTCTCATGCACCAAAGTATTAACCATAGTTCTCTTTTAGAAATAAGAGTTATTGGTGATTTAAATTTTTCTTTGAATAATGGTAATCATTAGTAATTAATTTTTGATATGACTTGCTTAATGAATTTAAAAAAATTAAAATCACTTAAATTTATTGAGTGTTTACCATATGGCATTGTGGTAAGCATTTTACATATAACATTTGCAGTGTTTCCATGGGTTACAGGTTTTGAGGAAGAGATCTTTCCCAAACAAAAGAAGTACACAAATATATATGAACCCACTCACTATAATGTAAGATTAAGTTTCTGATTTATTTAGTCAAGGAAACGGGAACCTCCTAGGCATTCTCATTGAGAAGAAGTACTTGCAGCCACCTTAGTGCTCTTTCCTTGGACCCCAGGGTTCCCAAAGGTGAGGTGCAGCTGCTGGTGACACTGTCTGATCATGTGGGTCACACCAGATCTGCAAAACTCAGTTCACGCCATACTATTGTCTTTTTATATTTGGGGTTTACATTCATATTCTGGATGAGTTTACACAACTGTCTGTGCACTTTCTCTGAAGTCTCATTTCCCTGCAATCTCCAATTTTATACCTACAACAATTCTGGAAGGTGAGTTTTAGATTTTATAGATGAGGAAACAGACCCAGAAAGATGAACTTAAATAGTGAATACTGGAGTCAGGAGAAGGCATGTCTGATTTCTAAGTCTCTGTTCTTAATCACTAGTCTATTTTCCTATAGTTTTTTGGTTTTTTTGTTTTTGCTTTTTACAGTGAGCATGTATTATTTTTGTATTGGAAAACAAAATCAATGGGGAAAAAGTATGTGAAATGTAGAGTGATACAGTACAGTCATGTGTCACATAATGACATTTCAGTCAACAGACTGCATATACAATAGTGGTCCTATAAGATTATAATATATTTTTACTGTACTTTTTCTATGTTTAGATATGTTTAGATACAAAAATACTTATTGTGTTAGAACTGCCTACAGTATTCAGTCCAGCAACATGCTATAGAAGTTCGCAGCCTAGGAGCAATAGGCTCTACCATAAAGCCTAGGTGTGTAGTAGAGTTTACCCTCTAGGTTTGTGTAAACACACACGGTGATTTTTGCACAAAGATTAGATCACATAACAACACATTTCTCAGAATATATTTGTGTCATTAAACGAAGCATAATGTAATTATGCTTCTTGGGACTGTAATTCAGAGCAAGGAAAGATCAGGACGGGTTGGGATAATAAAGACAGCTTAATAGAGCAAATAAATTTTACTGTAATAATTAACTTTTATTCTCAGTTTGTCTGTCGTTCACACAAGTATACACTGCCTCTATCCCCAACATGCCTAAACCAAATCTCGGATGACTGGCTGGAAGTAATTAATGCTCTGTTGTTGTTTCCTGCAGACTAAGTTTTGGCCTCATTTTTGTTTCCTTTTTGTGGCCCCCTTTTATCTTCCTTGCGCCATCTGTCAGTGCCTGTATGAACATGTGACTATAACTTGTATCAAAGCTCCTCACTACATTGATGGGCATTATAAATAAAACAATTCCAATAAAACAAGTTTCCATAAAGTAATACCCTCATAATTTAAAGACTGAGATGGCCAAAAGAAGTTGTAAAAGTTACATTAAAGAATTGAAGTTTCCCTAGAATGTTACTATGCTTGACATTCAAACTCATACACTTATACTATATTGAAAACTTATTGAAAGAAAGTAGATTCTTACCAAGCAAATTAAACTTACAGCATAAACTAGGACTGATATTCAGCCAGTATGCATTGGCACGGCAGTCTTTGTTAAAATACTGAAGTATTTTCATACTAGTTGGTAAATAGTAAATAGAAGCTGCAAACCACAGTACAATTAATGATACATAATAAAGATGGATGATTTATCTTAGAAACCACACATGCACTTAGATTCCAAGCTGGTCTGGTCACTGAAGCATGGAACTAGGAAGTTTGCTCAAACATCGTATTATTTATTTCAGATGTTGGGGAAAGTGCAGAAGCCCTTGGATAATAGAGAGAGACTATGCAGTGAACTGGAGAGGACCTAATCTGTAAAAGTGTCAGTCAGGTCAAAGGGAGGAGCAGGGTCCAGGCTTAGGTGGTGACTGCAGAGGCTGCCACAAGCCAAGGAAAAAGACCCTCAGAGTCATTCCCTCTGGGGTCAGGGAGGGGGTGTTGAGGAGCTTTTATTTTTTTAACAACTGAATTAGTTTTTTATAGCCTCATTACAAATTTGGTAGTTTAAAACAACACACAACTATTATTTCACAATTTCTGTGAATTAGGAATCTGCTTACACCTTAGCTGGGATCTCTGTTTCAGGGTCTCCTATAAAGCAGCAATTACAGTATCTGCCAGGGCCGTGGTCTCATCTGAAGGCTCAGATTGGGAAGAGTTTTCATCCAAGTTCATTCAGATGATGTAAGATTCAGTTCCTTGCAGGCTAGTGGATTGAGGGCCTCAAGTTCTTTCTTATGTTAGCTGGAGGCCACCCTCAGTTCTTTGCCGCATGGGCCTTTCCATTTGCTTCTTCAAAGGAAACGTGAGGAGCTAGAGAGAGTACTAGCCTGAGAAAGAGTGCCAGCAAGACAGAAATCACAGTCTTTTATAGCCTAATCTTGGAAAAAAACATCCCATCACTTTTACCTTAATCACTTCATTAGAAACCAGCCAACTAGGTTTAGTCCATACTCAAGAGGAACAGATTACAGAAAAGAGTGAATACCAGGAGGATCATTAGGAATAATTTTAAAAGCCATTGGGAACCATTACCCTAACAACCTATCTCCTGAAGCTAGGAGTTAGGAAAAGAGTCCTTCCTGCATACTATGAAGAGAGCTGTGATTTAGGGTATATGCTTAGGAACCTGATTAATGTCAGAATAGAGTGTGCTTCAGCTAGTGATACTATGAGTCCAGTCTCGACTTCTTCCTACCTTTGCAACCATTCTCCAGATAAAGGAGCCTCACACCAGTCTGAACAGTAGATGCTCTACCCCAGTGTCTGCCCCCTCACTAGGTGGGGCCCACCAAGCCTCAGTGAGAGAGGCCTGCCTGGCTCTAGCAGCTTCTTCATCTTCCTCGTTCTTCTTCCTTTCCTCCGTGACTCTTGTTGACCATTATTCCTATGCAACTTTAGGAAATGTTTTACTTCCCATTCTTGGTACTAAAAACAAAACAGCATTTGTCCAAAAGGTAGGAAATGGCAGTCAGCTTTCTTTTCATCATTTGATAATTCTCTAGTGAGCTGTGAGTCAAATCTCTTCTGTGTCTATGATTTGAGGGAAAGAGAATTAAAAGCAAATCCCAAAACTTTAATGAGCATTCTCAAATGAATAAGGAGTGAGATTAAATATTAAGCAAACCTAAATTTTATTCAGATCACCCAAACTCAAGTTGGTGTACTTTACTATCAATTTTGTGTTATCTGTAAGGAACAGATGAAATAATTTTATCTTTTTTTACTTTATAAACCATAATTCTTATGTATTTTGGCTATTGTAGAGCTACCCACAAATGATTACATATTTATAGCAATTTATTTAAAAAATTTAACCCACTGAATACAATGTTGAGACGAGAGCTTTTCAATGACAGAGAAAGCTCTTGATTTTAGTAAAGAAATAAATTATCATGTTTATAATTTTCTCATTTCATTTTTAGCATCTTGGCCAAATGTTTTATTAAAATTAAACTATTTTTAATGTATATTTTAAATCTAGAAGGGGTATATACATACATGTATATACACACATATATACAGTTATGTGTTGCTTAATGACAGATATATTCTGAGAAATGCATTGTTAGGCAATTACATAATTGTGCAAACATCATAGAATGTACTTACACAAATATAGATGGTATAGTCTACTACACATCTAGGCTATTGCTGTTAGGCTACAAACCTCGATAGCACGTTACTGTACTGAATAGGCAATTGTAACACAATGGTATTTCTGTTATCTAAACATAGAAAAGGCACAGTAAAAATGTCGCATAATAATTTTATGGGATGACCATAGTATATATGGTCCATTGTTGACCAAAATGTTATTATGTGACACATGACTGTATGTCCCAATACTAATAGCGGTTATCTCTCTTGGCAGTGGTTTATGCTTTTCTTAATTTTTCCAAAATTTCTATAATGGGTTAATCTATTATGATGAGACCAAACACATGTCATGAAAAAGAAAATAAGTCAGAACACCACTTTCTATTCATAGAAGAGTGGCTTTTAAGGTAAGTAGAACTTCAGTAAACTGTACTCTCTGAAATGTCTCTTCTAATATGGTATATACGAACTTTTAAAGCTGAGATTCTTTTATTTAGAAATAACTTTCTTTCAAACACCTTGGCTGTTAATGAAGAATATTTTTTCCTAATGAGTTTTGCATTTGTGGGTTTTTCCCCTTTGTGTTTACACTGAATAAAAATTTACTCCTAATTCTCAGCTTGTAGCTTTTGTGAGCACTAGATGGCACTCTTGCTCAACCAAAATCTAGTTTATCGCCCATATTTTGGTGCTGTGGATCTTAGGAGAAGACGGGTTTGCAATGTCACAACACTTATGTTTTTAAAGGCGGGTTGGGGAAAAGAGAGCAAAGTTTCCAAGTTTAAATAGCCGAGCTTAACTGATTTAGTTTTTCCATCTATTGAGAAAATAACCATATAACAACGATATCAGTCATTCATTTCACAAATATTTTTTGAGCACCTACTATCTTTAGTACTGTTCTAGGTACTCACATGCACTAAAGGGAAAAATAGATAAAAATCACTACCCTCGTAGAGCTTACATTCAAATGCTTGGATTTTTTTTTTTTTTTTGCAGGCGCCACTTTAAACTCTGTACATGCATTCAACCCATTTAATAAGAGGAGGCTGAGACACAAAGAGGTTATCTAATTTGCCCCTGTTCACCTAGCTAGTGCAGATGGCAGAGCAAGGATTCAAACTCAGACATTTGGTCTCCAGAGTTTATTCTGTTAATTTCAATACTATACTGCCTCTTGAAACTAAAAAAAAACAAACAAACAAAACACTTTATTTTTTATTCTATCGAATACAAATAATAAAAATTTACCTATTTATAATTTTCTCTAAATCTGCTTAATTCAAATATCTTTGCTATTTTATTAAAAAAATTGACTAGATAAAATGTCTGTATTTTTTGGTGATTCTGTAGTCAACTATTATGTTGCCTTTGCTCTCTTTCAAGTCACAAACACAGCTGGCCTTAAGTATATATTTAAGCATCTTTATATTCCTATTTACTTTAAACTCCTTGAATTAGCCATGCAATAATTTGGATATGTTGTATTAAGAGCTCTACCACATTATGATTCAGTCATTGTATAATTAAACATGAGGCATCAAGAATCAAAAGTTACTGTTTTACTTGCCTGCTCTCTCCATTGTGTCATTTTACATTTTAGTAGTACTATGTTTTGTTTATTAAAAAAAGTAAAATCAACAATATACTATGAAGCTGAAAAATGATACAGAAGCCTAAATCATTTCTTAGTCTAGAGATGCATTTCATGATTTTTAGAGGGCAGAAGTAACAAATTTACCTTTCTCTAAAAACATGTGACTTAGGGAAATTATGCTTGTGTTTCTCAAGGATCGGAGTTGTATTCTACAACATACTTGTTGTAAACTACTGACTATAGAAGGGAAATCACCCACTATACAATAAAAATATTTATGGCTAATTCACACATAGATAACCTATCATTGAAACTTGCCTTTCAGGAAGCTGAAATAACTAATTCTTAGCAACTAGCTAGGTCCTTTTTCTTTTTTGTTGCAGAACTGTGTTAGAGGACAAAGCTGTGTTTTTTGAAATGCTAATAATTAAGAGTTAACTGTGTTTTAATTAAATTAAGTAATTAGTGAAAGAGGATCACTCCCTTCACCAGGGAGAAGAAAGTTTTCAGAGCAGAGATTTATTTCGGAAGATGCTACAATGTAAGCATTCTCAAATTGAGGATTATTGCTATTTTGGGTGTCTGAACCCCTTAAGTTGCATTCAAAACTATGTACTCACTTGCATTTTTCTTGGGAGAGAGCCCGTGTTTTATCAGATTTTCAGAGATTGTGATCTTAAAAGATTAAGAACCATTGCTAAAACAAGAGTGACCTGCTACATGTTAAACTTATTTTCCTTAAACTTTAGAGAAAAATTGAAGTGATTGAAATTGGGGCGTTTTAAACCAACAAAGGGAAATTTTTGTTGACTAAATGTTAGCTCATGCCTCTGAGTCTGCTGAGTGAGTACAAGACACATTCTTGCAGTGTGTCTGGTTAATATTTGTACTTGAGTTTCTTATGATGCTGGTCTTAAACTGGCAGGCCCACACCTGGCAGTTTACAGGTTAAAAGTTTAAGTCTGGCTTCCAGAATATGAAAACACAGGGAGCTCGGCTGAGCACAGCAGAGTTGCAGCCCTCATGTAACATGAACAGGAAATACATATTAACACAGAAATTGATCCTAGACTGCCAGGGTCCATATCCTGATTCTGCCTGTCTAACCTCAAGGAGGTTACTTACCATCTCTGAGCTTCAGTTTATCATCAGCAAAATGAAGATAAAGGGACCTTCATCTCTTTAAGGTACTTAGCGTTGTGCTTGTCTTAGAACTTAGTATGGTAAAACAAAAAAAAAAAAACACAAAAAAACAACTATCTTTGTATATGCCTTAGTTATCTAAAATAGCACCTCTTCTTACCCTCTAGATCCTTATCTTGATCCATTTTTCTTCTTTGCCCCAAACACGACCTGAACTTGTTATTTACTTATATATTCATTCTGTCTACCCTAGTAGGTTATAAGCTCCAGGAAGACCGAGACTTTTTCTTGTTCATTGCTGGACCCTCTAGGCCAGTGCTATCACATACATTGTCCAATAAATGTTTGTTGAATGAATGAATAATGTTAGCTATTATTATTACTTGGCAGTCTCTACCCACCCTCCCTCCCATCTGCATGGACTGGCTGTAGCTTTTTCTCTTTAAATGAGATGGGTAAACCAGGAGGAAAACCTCCTTCCCTACCTGGGTAGCTGAAGTCATAGCTTCAAAAGGAATATTAATTTCTTATATGCTCTTACTACTCAAGATGTAGCCTGTGGGTCAGCAGCATCTGTATCACTTAGGAAAGATATTGGAAATGCAGAATCTCAAGCCTCACCCCAGTTCTGCTGGATCAGTCTTGAATCCCCAAATGGTTCTAATGAATGTTATAGTTTGAAAAATGCTATGTTGACCACTTTAAGAATTTTGGATTTTATCTTAACAGTAATAGAGAACCACTAAAATCCTTTAGGTTGGAGATTACATTTTCAGGTTTTTGATTTAAAGTGATTAACTTATATTAGAAACAGTAGTTGTCTTTGGAAAAAGTAGCCATTGGCTGGGGACAGGAATGGGTCCAAGGCTTTTCACTGTATACCTTTTCATAAGCCCATTTCAACATGGTGGGCCCTGGCCAGCAGGTGGCCTGTCTATGCTGTTCTCCCACCCCAATCCCACCCAACCCTACGCTATGAAGGATAGACACCCTGCCCTCACATCAGCTGCTGCACACCCCACATACAGCTGCTGCCTGTCCACTTTCTGAGCCTAAAGTTGCATACTTGCGCCTTGTGTTCAGCCATAGGGAGGACAACCCATGTATAGGCCCAGAGAGCTGGCTCAGCCCATTTGAGTAGAGATTCCTAGGGTTCCAAGTACCTGAAGCATAATCTGGGTGGGCACATGCCCTAGTCCTGTGGACTTCATCTCTCAGAGGGGTGCAGCTGGAGGAGGTCCACAGCAGGCCCTCTAAAGTGTAGGGGCCCCACTGTCTGGGTCTCAGGGACTTAATGCTCTTTTGCACTTCCTACATTCAAATCATATGAAAGTATTTTGTTCAATGTGAATCTGTTACCTACATTTAAAAAAATAAAATGGAACATTAAAATAAAATGGTGGTTCTTGTGTGGGGCATGGATAGGTACAACAAAGGGAGCATGAACACCAGTTAAAAGGCTATTGCAGTGTTTCAGCAGTAGGTGATATAATGCTTGGATTAGCGTGATAATAAGCTGTGATTTCATCACATTTTTTAAGTAATTCATTGCTATGTTTTTTAAGTTTCATAAGCTCAGTATTATTCATTTTCTTAAGAGTTTGTGGAGGCTGGGTGCAGTGGCTCACAACTATAATCCCAGCACTTTAGAAGGCTGAGGCAGGAGGATTTCTTGAGGCCAGGAGTTCAAGACCAGCCTGGGAAACATAGTGAGACCCCCATCTCAACAAAAATTAAAAAGTAAAAATTGGCTATGTGTCGTGGTACACAGCTGTGGTCCTAGCTACTTGGGATGCTGAGGTGGGAGGATCACTTGAACCCAGGAGTCCCAGGTAACAGTGAGCTATGATTGTATCACTGCACTCCAGTCTGGGTGACAGAGCAAGACCCTGTCTTAAAAAAAAAAAAAAAATTAAAGTTTGTGGGAATTAAGCTTTCTGGCCCATGAATATTTGAAGATGTTTTTACTTTTACCTCAGATTTTGTTACAGTTGATTCGAATATTAGGTTAAAATCATTTTCTCTCGTAACTGTGAAGGCATTATTCCATTATTTTCTAGCATCTGGTGTTTATAATGAGAAGTCTTATGCCAGTCTCATTCTTATTCTTTTAGTATGGAACTTGTTTTTTTGTTTATTTGTTTGTTTTATTTTACCCCTCTCTAGGAGCCTTGTTTTTCTTTCTTCCCCAACTTTTTTTTAAAACTTATCAAATAATTCAAAAAATAGTATGGAAAATACCATACACCCTTCACCTAGAGTCACGTATTGTTAATATTTTGCCACGATGGCCTTCTCTGTTTTTTTCTCTCCTTTTGCTCAACCTCTTGAAAGTTACAAACACTTCACCCCAAAATACTTTATCATGTTTTTCCTAAGAAGAAGGACATTCTGGGAACTTAAGATGCTTTTATTTATCTTTAGAGTTTGAAATTTCGGCTGGGCACAGTGGCTCACACCTGTAATCCCAGCAGTTTGGGAGGCCAAGGCAAGTGGATCACCTGAGGTCAGGAGTTCCAGACCAGCCTGGCCAACATGATGAAACCCCATCTGTACTAAAAATACAAAAAATTAGCTAGGCATGGTGGTAGGTGCCTGTAATCCCAGCTACTCGGGAGGCAGAGGCAGGAGAATTGCTTGAACCCAGGAGATGGAGGTTGCAGTGAGCCAGGATCGCACCACTGCACTTCAGCCTGGGCAACAAGAGCGAAGCTCTGCCTCAAAAAAAAAAAAAAAAAAAAAAAAAAACTCCAAGAAATTTCACTGGTGTATGTCAGTATATGTTTCTCCCCGCTATGCTTGGGTCCTTTCAATATAGAGATTGAATCTCAAATTACTCTTCTATCATTTCTTTTGTTACTTCTCCTCTATTATCTCTCTTAAGTCTGTCCTTTTTTGACCAATAGTTAAGTGCTAGACCTTCATCTTAACCTTTTTTCATATACTGTTTCTTTTTTTGTCTTTTTACTTTATATCTTGGAGCGTTCCCTGAACTTATCTTCCAAATTACAAATTTGCCCTTCAGCCTGGTTCTGTTATTCAGTTCTTCTATCGACATGTTTATTTAGCAGCCATGTTTTTAACTTTCAATAACTCTTTTGTATTCTGAGATTGTTACTTTCTCTGAGCAACCAGTTCTTATGAGTATTTTATTCTCTGAGGATATCAATTAAATTTTTAATTAGTTTCTTTTTCTCCCTGCTGAATCAGCCAGGATCCTAGCAGAAAATGGATGGCACACTCAGATGGGGTGACTAAAGAGAAAAAGGACTGTCTACAAAGGTGTATGCAGTGTTAAGAGAAACCAACAAGGGATGATGGGCATTTTGAACTAGTGACATCTGGAAGTCACTGTCCCCCCCAAACTTCAGGGGCAAGGGTTGAGTGTAGTTACTGGAACTCAATGAGGTCTGCAGCTATAAGAGAAGCCTGCCTGCCTAACAGGAACTGTGGCCTTCATTAGAGGAATATACCTACTTCTGCCTTCAGAATAAATACCCTGACCTTCTTCTCCCTGTCCTCCAATTTGTTAGTGCCTCTCTATCATAAACCAAACAGTAAGGGTACCGTGATGATACAGTCCATAGTGGTGAGCATTTTGAAGCACAAAACAGGGTAGAGTAGAGCAGATACATAATTTGCAGGGGCAAATAGAACATTTCCAGCATACCTGTATTGTGTCTGTTTCATGCTGTTTAGGAAGACATCTTGATGAGTGGATTGAGGCTGTGAAAAGAATAGTACTTGGGGCTGATATGGTAGGATAAGGCAGCAGCAAAAATAAATTGCTCTTGTGAATAGTCAAGGTGAGTGCAGTTGAGAGTCCTGAGGAAGTGTGTATAGGATTTGAGGACTCAAAACTAAGAGATGGAAGAGGAAAGACCGGAGAGAGGGAGAGGTAATAACACAAAGCTATAGCCATAAGAATGAGGCTCTACCGACGAAATGGATCCCTTTGAAGAGCTTACATTCCTTTTTTGTTTTCTTTGAATTTGGAGGACGGTTGTCATATTTAGCATTCAGTTTTAGGGAATTTTCTCTCCTATTTTTACTATCTTTTACCTCCAAAATGCCCATAAAAGACTTCTATCCTTGAGGACTGCACATTAATGATGCTCTGTGGAGTGACAGCAGGGCAGGCACTGTGCAGGAGGGTGTCGTGGGAGCTCAGGGAAGTTGGTCATGGTGTGGAAGAGCTGCAGTGACAGTGATACAATCCCTTTGTGCCCAGATAGACTGGAGGCCTACAGATGGGGAGGGGAAGTTGTGGTGAGTGAGGAGGCATTGGGGTTCAAGCTGTTTTGCTGAACAGTAAGGGCTGGAGGATGGTGGGACATCCAGACTATAGGCTCTTGGAGTTATATACTCTTTTCCTCTTCAGAAAAGCAACCAGATTAAATTGTGTTAGAATGAAAGGTGAAAAGTATACATCTTGAAAGTAGGCCTGTCTGAGGAAACATAATTGATTTTGCGAATATTGCACCAGAAGAACCGGGGCCAAGGAGATAATAAGATGATGGTGGCTTTTTGCTTTTTTCCTCCAGATCTGAGAGTTTCTTTTGTATTCTGGCATCTGTTACTTCAAATGTGACTTACATTTGCTGTACTGTAAGTCTTCATTGACACTTGACCCAGGCAAATCCATTTTTCTCTACATAGTCTCTCTGAAACTTTTAAGCTTAGCACTGTCTTTCACTATTGCAGCATGTTTCTTTTTGGGATGGTCATTATTTCTTCTCTTTTAAAAATAATATCCATTTGTATCTGTTGGTTATTCAAGTGGTATGGGTGTGTCCACCATTTGAGGGATCTTCATGAGCCTCTTTTTTCTACTTCATATCACACATACCTGAAAATAGAAGACTATAGTTGACTTGTTCAGTTTCATCTTATTTTTATTAAAATTTAAATGCCATCACATGATCTTAGTGCCGTGATACATGTCTGCATCTTGATTATTTGAATTGGTCGATATTTCTTAAGGGAAATAGAGTAGACCCACATATAATTCCCATCTACTTTCTTTTTCATTTTATCCCAGAGGGATCCACATTCCTTACTTACCCTAACTCACTGCAGGGAGACAAAGAGAAATAATAGCCCTCTTCCCCTACTGCTCCAATAAAAATTACAACAAATCATAGTGACTTAAAAAAAAAAAGAAACAGCAAACCTTCATGATTTAAAAATAAGCAAGCTTATGTTTTGCTTCTTCCCCTGTGAGGAAGCTACAGCAAAGGCTCTAGGGAAAGAGAGTTTGGTAGAAATCACAAGTTTGTGTATTTTTGTTTTAGTTTACAGACATATTATTAAGCCAAAAATCAAGATACAGGATCTAACAAAGGCTTTTTATTACCTGTCAATATATATATTAGTTGGAAATAATTAATTTGAATGTAGAACCAGGAACTATTGTATTAGTTTCATAATTTTACCTTTCACTGAGTATGGATAGTAGTGATTCTTTTATCCCTCTTAAACTTGCCTCTTTCAAGATTTAAGGGGTGATCTTATTCTTAGTTTAGGCTCTTATCTTACATTAGACGAAAAGGAGTTCTAACTTTGTAAAATACCTTCAATGTATTGGTTTTAGATTCTAATTATAGATAGTATCTTCTATTGTAATAGAGAAAAGGTATAGTAATAATTTCAATATTTTAAAGTAATATTAAAGTAATTTAATATTTTAAAGAATAATTTTTTAATATTTTAATAAGGGGTCAGTATTTTAAGACACCAAGAATATTACAGTCACATATGTCAGAAAGACAAATGTGTGATCCAGGGTCTTTTCTACACCTGAACACACATTTATCTTATTTTTTGGCCTGCAACCTTGTCCTTATTACAATGGCCCAATATCTTGCTTTTCTTTGTTTTTTTTTTTTTTGGTTGTTGTTGTTGTTGTTGTTGAGACGGAGTCTTGCTCTGTCACCCAGGCTAGAGTACAGTGGCGCGATCTCGGCTCACTGCTAGCTCCGCCTCCCGGGTTCACGCCATTCTCCTGCCTCAGCCTCTCTGAGTAGCTGGGACTACAGGCACCCGCCACCACGCCTGGCTAATTTTTTTTTTGTTGTTGTATTTTTAGTAGAGATGGGGTTTCACCGTGGTCTCAATCTCCTGACCTCATGATCCGCCCGCCTCGGCCTCCCAAAGTGCTGGGATTACAAGCGTGAGCCACCGCGCCCGGCCTCTGTTTGTTTTTTAATCCTCTAGTCATACTGTTACACATTTGAAGCTATTTAAGAAAGAAAAATGACTCTGCTTCAGAGTTTCCTCCCTATGTCTTCATGATCAAATAGAAAGGAATGTGTGAGAGGGACAATCAGGTGATTTTTAAAACCAAGTGAATTTATATTTTAGTTATTTCAATCACAGTGAATTGTTACTTCTTTTAATATTGGAAAAATAAAAAGAAACAAATCTCTGAAAATTGAATGAGTAAATGGAAACAGGAAAAGAAGAAACTAAACAACAATAGTTATAAATCTGAGAAGCATCATAATAATAGTATTGGGGAAAATAATATTTTTTCATAAACCTGTAAGAACACTGATAGTGAGCCGGGCGTGGTGGCTCACGCTTGTAATCCCAGCACTTTGGGAGGCCTAGGCGGGCGGATCACGAGGTCAGGAGATCGAGACCACGGTGAAACCCTGTCTCTACTAAAAATACAAAAAATTAGCCGGGCGTGGTGGCGGGCGCCTGTAGTCCCAGCTACTCGGAGAGGCTGAGGCAGGAGAATGGCGTGAACCCGGGAGGCGGAGCTTGCAGTGAGCCGAGATTGCGCCACTGCACTCCAGCCTGGGTGACAGAGCGAGACTCTGTCTCAAAAAAAAAAAAAAAAAGAACACTGATAGTGATAATGATTCTCAGATATGCCTATAGTTAAGGAAAATATATGCTTATAAAGGTTATGATAATAATGTGAAAATGGGAAATAATAGGAATAGAGAACTGAAAAGAGTTAATGGGCTATTAAATTCGGGAACTTAAGGGGAGAGAGATTGAAAATAAGTGCAAAATTTTGCAATTCAAATAGTACAATTTCTTATGTGACAGGTAACCTATGTTACATACTTGATGAGGAAAACAAGAGGACACAGTACTATTCTTGATAACTTTTTTAAATTGTCACAGTATGTAATATGAAGACATTTAGGCAACTAGAGGGTGTAGAAAGTAAAACAGAGGACTGGTTATTGTTGCTGTTGTTGCTGTTTTGCCTCTGTTACATATGTAGAGATTGCTAAATTGTTACTAGTTTATCACCACACAGATTTTGCCAACCTGAAAGTATACTCTTAGCGATATAGACTTGTTTATATTTCATATACTCTATGCTTGCTATCCCTCCCTGGCTCCCTCCCTCCCTCCCTCCCTTCCTTCATCTTTCTGTCTCTCCCTCTCTCTCTCTCTCTCTCTCTCCCTCCCACCCACCCTCCGTCTTTCCTTCTCCCTCTCCCCCACTCCACCTCTCTCTTCTCTCCTCTCCTCTCCTCTCTTCTTTCATTTGATATTTTTTATGTCCCATGTTTTGATTTGGTGATTGATGATGAACTGTGGCTTTCAGATCTTCCTTTTGTTCTAAAGTACATACTGTCCTAAATCATTTTCTATTTTGGTGTTAATTAGTACATCATTGGGCAGAGTATTGTCTAGGTAGCTGAATCTATGATGCTTTGGGGCTAAATACACTATTTTCCATTATAGCCTGATATGTGGACTAGGTCACCTTTAGATTTATTGACTCTGAGCTAACTCTGGAGTCATCTATAAACCTTTATTTATCATCTTGGCATATAATCAAGAATATAAGGGTATAGCTGTTTGAAGATTTGAATGATCATAGCCTGTAGGAGAAAAAGGGGGCAGTGGGGGAAATTCTAGAAGTTGACAGATATCAATCAAGCCAGTTTAGTGACAAGGCTAAATACCAGTTCACCAAGATTCTAAGACTATTTCATGATGATTTTACCATTCATTGTTAATTTCCATGTCATGAATTTCAGTTCTTTAGATCCAAAATTATATACATGGCTGAATTTTATTTTTTCTATGTAATTCAGCATTGATATGGGTAAAGTAAAAGGCTACAAGTTGGGGTAAAATAAATGAAAATCTATTTTTTTTTAGTTTTTTTGGCTTTTTTCTTTTTTTTTAAAGGGTAACTATTTTCAGACATTTTTGGGTACCAGACAACTTGTAGAAGGTATTTTTCTTCTTTTGAAATGCGTTAACTTCACAATATATAATGAATAGCTTTGTATGTAAATGGTTAAAACTCCCCTGGTGAGGAATTTATAGATTGAGTAGAAAGACAATCAAATTAAAAGATGGTAACACAGACGTATCTGAATCAGAGTATCATCAAAAGCTTAAAAGCAAAAGGATCAGCAAGGGTACATAGGAAAATGCAAAGGGGAAACAGCAGTAATCACAGCATTAATCTCAGAGAAGACCTCAGGATTCAAGGATTAGGCAAAACTGGTCTTCATTGGCAAGATAGTGAGTTCTCAGTCGGGATGAGCAGACAGTTCCCCAGCTGTGGTTCCCTAAATTTTGATTGCTCTGTCTCCATGAACATTTCCACATCATCTCTATCCCTTCTGGTCCCACCACTGTAATTGAGTTGCCTACTGGATATGGCTCATGGAAAATTTGGGGCAAGTCATTGGTCTGTGCAGCCTGCTGGCCTTCCCCCCAACCCCCTGCCCAAGGGCAGGCTTCCTCTGTTTTCTCGTGTGCTCCCTCCTACCACCCCACCCTCCTACTTATTTCTCTTTAAACAGTTATACCTGAGCCCATGTTGGCAGTTTCCTTCTCCTCTTCTATCTAATATAGAGATGTGTCTCTACCCTGGCTGACAGACATATTCATGCTCCCCTCTTAGGCCAGAAGCTTGCCCCACCTCTACAGGGTGACTCCTGGGACTCAGACAGGGCAGTGACCAAGGGCTGTTTCTCTCTGCAGGAAGGCTTTATCATCCATTCGTTTGGTATACTTTCAGACATCTTGTTCTCTCTCAGACCAACTATGAAGTGTGTTTCAAACTTTGCAGATGCAGTCGTATATCTACCTTCATTACAGCAGTCCCACCTTATCAATGGTTTCACTTTCCTCGCTTTCACTTACCAGCAGTACAGTATAATGAGGTATTTTAAAGAGAGAGACCACATTCACATAAATCTTTATTATAGTATATTCCTATAATTATTCTATTTTATTGTTACTTAGTGTTTTTAATTTCTTACTGGGCCTAATTTCTAAATTAAACTTTATCATAGCTGTGTATGTGTAAGAGAAAACACAGTACATAGGGGGTTCATTACTACTTGTGGTTTCACACATTTATGGGGGTCTTGGAATGTGTACCCCACAGATACCAGGGGACTACTGTGTATGAATTCATGTGGCAATACAGCTATTTCTCTGTCTCTCTCTTTCACAGGCACACACCATCTTAAAATTTTTATATATGACTTCTCATAGTGTTTTCATTAAAGATAAATGCTTTTACATGGCCTCACGTAATTTATCATCCAAACTGGGACACTGTGAGAGAAGGGATTACACCAAGTCAACAGGAGTAAGCCAAGTTGAATAGTCAGCCTCCCTGCAAGGCCCTCCGTGGTCTGGCTGTTGAACTTGGCAGCCTCATCTTGCAACGTGCTCTTCCTCGCTCTGTGTGCCTCAGACTCACGGGCCCTCCTTGCTTACTGCTTACTTTTGCTCGAAAGCCTTTGACATGCTTTTTCCTCCACCTGGACAGAGCTTCGCCTCTGCTCTCTTATTCACCTAATAAACTCCCCTTGTTCATTTTTCAGATTTCTCTCAATTCTAACTTCCTCAAGAATGCCTTCCAGGCTGGGCGTGGTGGCTCATGCCTGTAGTCCCAGCTACCTGGGAGGCTGAGGCAGGAGGATCGCTTTAGACTAGGAGTTCAAGGTTGCAGTGAGCCGTGACTGTACCACTGCACTCCAGTCTGGGTGACAGAGTAAGACCCTGTCTCTAAAAAAGAAAGCCTTCTAGGGCTTCCCTAACTTGATCCATTCTCTCTCATTATTCCTCAGAGCACAATCTTTTATCATGTTTAGTTAATTCTTGGATTAATTTCTGTCCTCCACTAAAGTGAGGTTTAATGTGGGTAGAGACCATATCAGGGTTTTCTCATCATTTATTTTTTCACCACTCATTAGGCACATAGTAAAAACTAAATAAATATTTGTTATATTAATTAATATTTTTTTGAGACAGGATCTCGCTCTGTTGCCCAGGTTGGAGTGTAGTGGTACGCTCTCAGCTCACTGCAACCTCTGCCTCCTGGGCTCAAGCCATCTTCCCACCTCGGCCTCCCGAGGAGCTAGGACTACAGGTGTATGCCACCATGCTTGGCTAATTTTTGTATTTTTAGTAGAGACGGGATTTGACCATGTTGCCCAGGCTGGTCGCGAATTCCTGACCTCGAGCAATCCACCCACGTCCATCTCCCAGAGTGCTGGGATTACAGGTATGAGCCACCTCACCCAGCAGGTTAATTAATTTAAAAGAGGAAGGTGAAGATCAAGTTGATTGCATATCCCAAAATATTTACGTAGAATTAATTCTGATAAATCCCCTTTAATTTTTGCTTAAAATACATAGTACATTTTAAAATTATAACTGAAAGTGTTCAAAATTTAAAATTTTATTTTACATGTTATACACAAATAGAAAATGTCTACACATTAAATTTGTTGAAAAAAATTTTTTGGTCAAGGCTGTTTTTTTCTTAGATAGCATGCCTGTTTATTATTTAGGTTTAATACATGGAATCAGATGTGGTTTCACAGATAATCTATATTAGTACATTGTTCTTTTTTCCTAAGGGAAATGTAAAATAAGAAACAACTTTTTGTTGCTTTAATTTTAGATTATGTACATTTTAAAGTCAGATATACAACTGAGTAATGAATAATATGTGTGAGATATTTCAAAAAGTAAAATGCATTTTTAAAGGAATTGTTAACTTTCCGAGTAGCAATTTAATCACAAATTAAATCAGGGTTCATATACATGTATTGATTTAACCATTTAAATGTATTTGATTTGAAATTGGTCTATTCTGATGCAAGGATTGGGAGGGGAGAATAGAAAGAGCAGTAGATACTTTTCCTGGAGACATTGAAAGTTGCCTGGCATAAATTTAACACAGAGAGAAGGAAGATTATGTCATTATTCCTGATTCCCTTGGTCATTCGTCTTGTGGAGAACAATTGCTACATTCCAGTAACAAGTTTTCTGAGGCTTACTAATAGCTCCATGACACATTAAGTACTGATCTCATTTAATTATAATTTAAGTGAGATTAAATTATTCTATGTAGTTAAAGTAGAATCGAGCATCCTACAGATGCTGCACTAATTATAGTTATTGATGGCCTACTTTTTGTGACCTAAAAAGGTAAATGAGGGAGGGAATTGTCTTTGCCTTTGAGGAATTTTCCCTCTAAAATAGATTAGTTCACTGTCATTGCTGTTTATTTTCACCTAACACTTTTCTAGAATCTTCATAAAACTGCACAGTACTGAACTAATCAATAGAAAAGGCAGATGAATATTCTCCCAAAGGAAAAAACACTTGGCAGGTCAAATCAAGCATGTCAGATCTCTCTTCCCACTTCCAATTAGAAATTGTAAAGTTTTATAAACAAGTGCTTTAAGCAAAAGATGTGATCTGTGGATCAGGAATACATATACAAGACACTAATTTTAAAAGCTATTACATTTCTTAAAATACTTCTCTAAAAATTCTTTTAAATTTTTTAGAATCTATTCTAGAAAAAAAACTCAACAAATTATCCTTTGTTGATGTTTTATTTAGTGGTGTGGCTTTTTCCACAGATTAGATTGTTTACTCCTTAATATAAATGTGTGTGTGTGTGTGTGCATGTGTGTACATGTGTGTTTGTCTTTTTTGTTGTTTGTTATTGTTTGTTAATGTATGATTAACAGGCCTAGCTTTGGTGCTTTCAGGCTGAGAACTAAATGGATGATTTGTAGAAAACCAAAGTAGGTCAAAGAATACCATGGTGTAGCAAAGGGGAAGTCCCTGCGTTTAGTCACATTGTCTTGCCTCTGGTGGAGTTCACTTTCATTGTTACAGTGTAGGCCTGTCTTCCTGTGAGTGGAAGAAATCGTCAAATTGCAGAAAAGTCTTGGGAATATTATCATAAGTAACTTTTTAAAACAATATGTTATTGTAAGTTATTGGGAGGGCCAGTAGGGGCAGCAAAGGAAAAATAAAAAGTAGAACTGAATTTATCCCTAAATTAATTTCACAGATCAAAAGCAAAAATATGCATGAATATGACAGATTCTCTAAGTATGATGTAAGGAGTACTTTGTGGGTCTCTGTGGGATGGGAACTAGCATTTCAAATTTTGCCCGCCTTGTGCTTGCTTCAGCAGCACATATGCCAAAGTTGGAATGATACAGAGAAAATTAGCATGCCCCTGCACAAGAATGACATGCAAATTTGTAAAGCATTCCATATTTAAAAATAAAAATACAAACAAAATTCTGCCCTCTTATTCTGCTTTTTTATGTATAGCCATTATGGAAGTGACCATGTTTTGAAATCAAGGAGCTGTTCCAGGCTTTAGCAATCCATGTCATGTTAGTTCTGAAAATATGTAACTGAATAAACATTAAAAGAAAACCTACTGATTGTTGCAGTAGCAACTATCACACTTTTATGAAACACCATTTTGTGTCTGCTTGGCTATGATTAAGCAGTACTATTAGAATCCAGGAATGTACTCTGGCTAGCTTCAAAGATCTTAGACTGTTTTTTACATCTCAAAGTTAAAATGAATTTCTCTTAAAATTAAATTTTAAGAAATAGCTTCCTCAGGTTGGTTAAATGTTAAGAAGTTATCTGTAAATTATATATGTGTGTGTGTGTGTATATATATATGAAGTGATATATATGGAGTTACATAAATTTTGAAAAACTTCATTTTAAATTTGGTGTTTCCTCAAATATAGTATACTTGATATTTTTGATTATGTTATCTCTTACAGCAGAAGGTTTATTCTCTGACTAAATTTCCTTTCTTTAGGAACCCCCCCACCCACCCTTTATAAGGGCAAGACACCCGTGAGAATATTCAGCCTTTTAGCTCAGAGTTTTACTGAAGTTATTTTCTATTCTTGTATTTTCCAAGAATTGCTGACAACTTAAAAAGCTATCATACGAGTGAACACCAGTTGCCTAGATTGTTTGATGATTTTGGTCAAGTGTGGATCGGGATTTCCTGTCATTTTTCTTCCTCTTCTGGGCTGCATTGCTTCTATCTCTGAGCAATTGTACACTTGGAAAGAAAAAACAAAGCAAGGTCACTAGATCTAAATTACTTTTACTTCTGTGCCAAATGAAACTTTTCTTCTGTTATGTGTTACAATGTTTGGCATCTTTTGGCATCTAGAGAGAGATAAGCAGTTAGGAGGAGAATGTGGGATTGTTTAGGAGAGATTTTTCTGAGCTGAACTCTCACTTTTTCTGTACAGTTACACATCACCTAATGATGGACATACGTTCTGAGAAATGTCATTCGGCAATTTTGTCATTGGGCAAACATCACAGAGTGTACTTACACAAACCTAGATGGTATAGCCTCCTGCACACCTAGGCTATATGGTATAACCTAGTGTTCCTAGGCTACAAACCTGTATAGCATGTTACCATACTGAATACACACTGGCAGTTGTAACACAGTGGTAATTATTTGTATATCTAAATATATCTAAGCCTGGGCAGCATGGTAAAACCCCATCTCTACAAAAATACAAAAATTAGTCCTGTGTGGTGGTGTGTGCCTATAGATCCAGCTACTTGGGAGGTTGAGGTGGGAGGATCACTTGAACTCAGGAGGTCAAGGCTGCAGTGAGCCGTGATCATGCCACTGCACTCCAGCCTAGGCAACAGAGCGAGGCCCTGCCTCAAAAAATTAATTAATTAATTAATATATCTAAATATAGGAAAGGCATAATAAAAAAAATTACTGTACAATATTAGGGGACCCTGTTGTATATGCAGTACATCATTGACTGAAACATCATTATGTGTTACATGATTGAACCTCATCTAGAGACAGCCACTTCCTTCTCTTGGGCTGAAACATGTTCCTGGAATTCATATGATAAAGCAGGTTATCATCAAGAGAAACTCATTTTCCTATGGATTATATGATCCAGCAGCTTGGAATACATTTCTGAATTCTTTGTGTTTTGGGGTGTAGCTGAATGAAGTTTTTAGTATGTCAAAGGGAGACATGTTTTAAGAAGTAGGCATTCTACTAAAAGTATTGTAATTGCTTGCTGAATGAAGGGGATAATCCTTGCCCACTGCCTTTAAATACTAGGAGTTCCTGCAGGACAGCCTGAATATTTTTTCTGGATCATGAAATGAACAACTGGGTTCCAGAAGATAAGAGAAGTATGAACTTCTGAGCAGAGGCAGATCCTTGAATAAGAGGAACCTTTCTTTAGAAACAGTAATTGAGTTTTGGGAATTGTTGAGTATGTCAGTCCGGAATGTGTTTGGCTGCAAATAACAAAAAACCCTACTATGTCGTATAAACAGATAGGGGTCTGCCTCCACAAGAAGTGTTAATTAGGCAATCCAGAGCTGGCGTGATGTTCAACTACGTTAATAAAAGCCCTCTGCCATCCTTAGAATGTGATTTGTATCAAGGTTGTAAAAAGGCTGTTGTACCTTCAGGCATCACTATATTTCTGGCATCTATTGTTGTGTAACAAAATTACCCTAAAACATACCAGATCAAAACAATAAATATTAATTATCTCACATAGTTTCTGAGGGTTGAAAATTCAGGAATGGCTTAGCTGGGAGGTTCTGGCTCAGGGTCCCTTATGAGGTTGCAGTCAAGATACCAGCTGGGGCTGCAGTCCTCTGGAGGCTTGTTTGAGCTGGAGATCTGCTTTCTAAACTAACTCACATGACTGTCAGCAGGAGAATTCAGTTCCTTACCACAGGAATCTGTCTACAGGGTTCAAGGCATGGCAGTGGGCTTCTCTCAGAGCAGATGATCTGAGAGAGTGGAGAGGGTCTAGAGTGTGTGTCAGGGGAGGGAGAGGACAGATGGAGACAAGAACAAGATGGAAGTTGCAATGTCTTTTATAACCTAATCTTGGAAGTGAGCTATCACTCTTGCCATATTCTTTGGTCACAGAACCCTGATACAGTATGGGAAGGGACTATACAAGGATGTAGTCCCTTCAGGAGGCAGGCATCATTGGGAACCATCTTGTAAGCTGCCTCCTACACATCACAAATATATACGACACAGTGAGAAGGAAAGGAAAGAGACAGTGCTAGCAGACTTCTGTTTGTATCTCATTGGTGATAACTGTGTAACATAGCTTCTCAGGGGAGGCTGGGAAGTCAAATGTTTAACTTTCATAGCCTCTGTAGTAGAGACAGGCAGAAGGAAGTTGGAAATGGAACTTGGGTTAGCCTGCCGTCCATTTTCTGCCACTACCAGGCCATTTGATGACAGTAACTACTTTTAATTTGCCTGTATTGCCTGTTCGTAGAGTTAATGATGCATCTTGTAGGAGATTAGGAGTAGCCCAGAAAATTGCTTTTTATTGTTGTTGTTTTTCCAAGACAAAGTCTTGCTCTGTCACCCAGGCTGGAGTGCAGTGGCACGATCATGGCTCACAGCAGCCTCAACCTCCTAGGCACAGGTTATCCTCCTGTCTCAGCCTCCCAAGTAGCTGGGAAAGGCGTACGCTACCATGCCTCGCTAATTTTTAAATTATTTGTAAAGATGAGGTCTCCCTATGTTGCTCAGGCTGGTCTCAAACTCCTGGGCTCAAGCAATCTTCCTGCCTTGGCCTCCCAGAAGTGTTGGGATTACAGGCATGAGCCACTGTACCCAGTGAAAATTACTTTTTTTAAAGTGTGGTGGTTTCTCTAGTTGTTTTAGAAATAAAGTTCTCACTGGCACCTAGCTAACAGAAATAGCTTAAATTGTGAATCATAAGTAGTTTGTTGTGAGGAAATTTTAGGTTACTTTCTCCTTTGTATTCTTCTACATTTGTTTGCATAAAATATTTACGCAGTAAAAATTCTGAAATCTACAACTATACCCAATGCCTATGTTTTCAGATCTAAAAAGAAAAATTCTTCCCAACCACAAACATATTGAGTAACTACCATATATCATGGACAATTAGTATAGATCTTACACAATTTTTGGAAATTTAAAAATAATCTCTGTTAGGCACTATTTTACTTAGTGATAATTTTTTTGTAATGGTTACTAGACTTTTGTGAACCATATTGTTGGTTGAAATAACCATTCTGGTTTTCTTTTCTTTTCTTTTTTTTTTTTTTTGAGATGGAGTCTCTCTCTGTTGCACAGGCTGGAGTGCAGTGGCACGATCTAGACTCACTGCAACCTCCGCCTCCCAGGTTCAAGCAGTTCTCTGCCTCAGCCTCCTGAGTAGCTGGGATTACAGGTGCCTGCCACCACACCCGGCTAATTTTTTGGTATTTTTAGTAGAGACAGGGTTTCACCATCTTGGCTGGGCTGATGTTGAACTCCTGGCCTCGTGATCCACCCACCTCAGCCCCTCAAAAGGCTGGGATTACAAGTATGAGCCACTGCACCCAGCCACCATTCTGTTTATTATATATTCTTTCATTAGTTAATAGCAAACTACATTTCTGAAAAATACCACACAACTTGAAAACAAGAAAGTAGAGTCTGAAAAACTAGGGACCCAAGAAGGATTGGAGAGGAAAGTGAAGGGAGTTAGATGCAAAAAATAAATTGAAGGGAGATAAGGACCAGGGTTATCCTACCCTCCCTTTCCTCTTTTCACCCAGGGACCAGGTAGAAAGAGGATTCTGTCTTCAGGAAGGAGAAGCACGTAGCTATTAGCAGGTAGAGGTGAGGATTAGAACCTTGTGTGAGCAGATGTCATGCCTCAAAAATATATCCATATGTTTCGGACAAAAGGCTGGTTCCATAAATATACTGGAACAACTGTTCACCTTCTTGGAGAAAAGTATGAAGTTTGGACCTACCTCATACTAACAAATAGAGCTGCTATTTAATTTGACCCTAAGTTAGGGAAGGTCTTTTAAAGCATAACAGCAAGCGAAGAAAGCTTTAATGGAAAAGATAGTTTTGATTGCATAAAAATTAAGTACATCAAAAAGTACCTTAAATTTAAAATATAAACTACAAGTTGGAAAAATGAGTTGTATCATGTATGAAAAATGTTAATATTATTAATGTACAAAGAAGCTCATAAAATCATAAGAAAAAGCAAAAGACAAAAATAGAAAAATGGATGTTGTAAATAAAAATTTTGAACAAGTGTGCCAAAAAGCTCAACTTCACAATGACAGAAGAAATTTTTTGAGAGACTGTTTTTTTTTTGTGCCTACTATCTTAGTAGATTGTCTTTCAGGAGATAATTCTTGTGTAGGTCAGGATGTTATAAAATGAGCTTTCTTATACACTGCTTATAGACATGTAAATTGGTGTAACATAATTTTATCTTTTTATCAGTAATTCCACTTAGGGCAAAAATAATATTTCTTCACAATAGAGCTCTAAAGGAATTCTTTACTGTATTTTTTAAGGATTATAAAAAATCGGGTATAAAAATATCTTTTCGCCTTTAGACTGTATCACTCTCTTCTGTTAAACCGAGAAAATTAATAAACTTGTTTTTTCCTTCCTCTTACCTCCTATTTTTGTTAGTCAAGTTATTATTTTAATATTCTTAAGATTTATGACATTTAAGTTCTATTCCATCATCATAACTTTCAGAGTTAGTCTTAGTTTCTATATTTAAGAAAATTTGTTGTTCATCATTGGTATGAATAATCGGCAGAAAATTAAATTGACAATTACTTAGATCTATGTTCGGGGAATTTTTCCCAGATCTCCCCCCAAAAAATTAAGAAAAAACGAAAAGAAATGTCTTGCCAATAATATTAAAAATATTTAAAAATTGACAAGGGAAAAACTGGGGCAAGAAGTAATTCCAAAATAAAGATGAAAACTACTAAAATTGCACAAAGTAAATGTAATTGCCCAGACCCAGAAAGAAAACCCAAGCCTCTGTTAAATTTGTCTACATTTGGTTTATTTTAAAGGGTATTTAAAAGCTACCACTTTTTAAATTCCTGAAGTATGCATACTTATTAATACAGATATGATAGGTCCTAGAAAATATTTTCAAAACTGAGCGAGTGTTGCTTCATGAGATCCAACCTTTATAAATTTTCTTTCCCTTAAGTGTTTGAATTTCAAATAAAAGCAGTGAAAGCATCTAATGCCTTCTCATTGCATTTAGGAATGCCAGAGTCCTTCATGTGGCCCATGAGGGCTTTCACTGGCCCAGCCTCATCTCCCAGTCTCATCTCCATATTTCCCGTTGCTCTCTGTGTCCTTACTTAGTTCACTGGCTTTGTTGCTGCCGTTGTTCCCACTTTAATTTATAGCAGTCTCTCCTATCTTGGGGCTTTCTCGTGTTTCTCAGTCTGCATGGAATGTTCTCTCTTCCTCTCCCCCACACCATGCTTTATTAACACCCCCTTATCCTTTATATATTAGTATAATTGTCAGTTACGCAGGGAAGTGGGATATGTGGCATATGACTTAAGCACTCTGTTGTCTTACTGTCTGGGTTTTCATCCCAGTTCATTATTTACTGGCTGTATAATCTTAAGATATTTGACTTATCTCTGAGCTCCAATTTCTTTATCTGTAAGGTGAGGGAAGATAATTCTTACTCATAAGATGCTGTGATCATTAAATAAGAAAATGAAAGAAGCCATATGTTTCCAACACAAGGCCTCACTAGCATTGAATGAAGTACTTCTTAAATGTTAGACAAAATTATTCCCAACCTACCTCCTACCCCCAATTCCCTGCTGTGCACACACGCGTGCACATATATATATATACACACACACACACACACACACACACACCCCAGTCTAGAACAGCTCCTTTTATTGAATAGTGACGTATATGACCATATACCTCTTATTCCTAACATTTACAACTTTCAGTTAATTTATTGATTGTTTGATTAATGTCTGTCTCCCTTGACTAGATTATAAGCTCTATGGGGTAGCAGCTGTGTGGTTTTGCTCATCCTATTCTCAGTACTTGGTCTGGATTAAGTCAACAATAAATATTTGTCGAGTGTAGGGACAAATGAATGAACTAAAGGAATATTCTGTCTCCTCTCAAAACTGCATACTTAATGGTTGAAATGTTTCCTGTAGTATAGTTTTGCCTTTAAGCCTATAAATCACAAATTCAGTATCAATGACTAGAGAATAATGTACTGCCAGTAACTTATATAAAACCTGCTTGTCAATAGAAATTGTTTTCAGGCCTTTTGGAATGTTTAAATATAACATTTAAAAAGTATATAATGATACTCTCATTTTCAATAACATTGGGAAAGGATTACATTAAAACTTTAAGTGAACATTGAAGTCTAGATAAACTATTTTAAGTAATGTTTGATCTCAGCTGTCTAAAAATATACATAAGAAAGGGAACTGAAAGTAAATATACCAGTATGTTATAATAGCAGTGGCTTTCTTTGAGTGGTAGGACTATGATCAATTTTTATCATTTTGTATTTATGCTTATATATTTATATCAATATAGTTTTTACTTTTACATTAAAACATTGCTTTATAATAACAAAAATTATCTTTAAATTTTTCTCAAATATTTCTGGAACTTATAGAGGGAAACTTCATTCATTCATTTATCTAACAATTATTTACTGAGCAACTACAAAGTGCCAGGCACTGTTTTAGGCTAAGAGGATGAGATTATAATAAAATAAGCAACAGTTCCTTTCTTTGTTGAATTTTCATTTTGATGTATTTGCAGCTACCTGTCTGACTTTGGTTTGAAACTTATCTTCTACATCTGTCCTACTAAAAGTAATGGCAAAAACTATAATTACTTTTGCACCAACCTAATAAGCCATTGTTGTCTGCTGTGGTTTGAATGTGTCACTCCAAAATTTGGGTGCTGTCAATGTGATAGTATTAAGAGATGGGGTCTTTAAGAGGTGATTAGGCCAGAGGGCTGCTCCTTCATCAGTAGAATTAAGGTCCTTATTAAAGAGGCTTCACACAGGGTTTGGCTAACTTGCCTTTGTTCGACTGTCTTCTGCCATGTCAGGAGATAGCAAGAAGGCCCTTATCAGACCAAATGCCAGCATCTTGACCCTAGACTTTCCAGCCTCCAGAACTGTGAGAGAAAACAAAACAAAACAAAAGATTTTTTAAATAAATTACCCAGTCTCAGGTATTCTGTTACAGTGGCACAAAATGGAGTAAGACAATGTTACATTAATTTACCATTTTTATCTTGTATTCAATTACAGAAAAAAAGAAAACCAGTGACCACAATTTCCAAACTCTTTGTAATTCTACAAGCTTTTAAATGTTTTTCATACTTTAGAATCCCATCTTTGACCTCTAATCGTAAGCAAAAAGTTAATAAGAGGAGCCTATTTAAACATTCCTTAAAGGGTTATATTTTCTCCTTCAAAGAGTCCATTTGTATAGTATTACTAATATACAATGTTGCAGTTTGTTCAACTCCATTTATGTTAAAAATACACAACTGATGTGTTACATTTTTCACTGAAGTAGCACCATTATTTGACTCAGTTTCAATGTTTGGGAAATAAACAATTTTTAAAAATCTTTTTTTTTTTTTTTTTTGAGACGGAGTCTCGCTCTGTCGCCCAGGCTGGAGTGCAGTGGCGCGATCTCGGCTCACTGCAAGCTTCGCCTCCTGGGTTCACGCCATTCTCCTGCCTCAGCCTCTCCGAGTAGCTGGGACTACAGGCGCCCGCCACCACGCCCGGCTAATTTTTTGTATTTTTAGTAGAGACGGGGTTTCACCCTGGTCTCGATCTCCTGACCTCGTGATCCGCCCGCCTCGGCCTCCCAAAGTGCTGGGATTACAAGCGTGAGCCACCGCGCCCGGCCTAAAAATCTTTATAATATTCTGATCCTCTGTGAAATTTCATCACACCCTGCTGTTTTATAAAACCAATTTTAAAGCTACTGATCCAAAAGAAGTTTTAAACCATCGTGAAACTGATTTCTGAAATGAGTTTGTTTTTTTTTTTAAGAGATTTCCTGTTTGCTTCTGAAGTTAGTTTGCAAGTTAGTTGTTTAGAACTCAGGTTATATTTCTATGTCTAAGCAGCATTAATACTTGGTGATTAGCTTCAGGAATCAGTTCAAAAAATTGAACAACTTTAACCATAACAAACTTCCACTCACAATATTATTTCTATGGAGGTGGCTGAGGACCACATTTCCCCTACCTTAGCAGTAGAAGCTGTGTTTGTTCCTTCTCGCCTTCCCTTGCTAGGCTGGAACCTGGAGACCAGAAAGTAAGAATGGAAAGGAAGGGATGCTAGTGGTGGATGAGTGATTGTTGGCAGCAGTATTTTTTTAATTCCTTATGATTACTAAAAGAAGATAGCTCTCTTGAAAGGTTGTTGTTCCTATGGTCAGACTGGAAATCGGCTTTTGCCTTTAGGCTGAGAGACCTAAGGATTGTGTAAGTCTATTGATTTGGGAATGGGAGGTAACTTCTGCTGCCTGCTCATTTGTATAGATAGGTTATTTGAAAGTTAGAGACTGCTTTGATGTTTGCCTGCCTCTCTTAGGAAGCTAATTTCATCAGTCTTTCAGACCAGTCCAACTAATTTTTCCTCCTTCAATCAGTTTTATATATTTAAAGTCTATTTTTAATATTTAAAGACTTGCCATACTGTCTCCTTAGCAAGATGGAAAGTCTATGATTCACTATACATTAAAATGACTTTTTTTTTTTTTTAACAATTTAAACAATAGTAATCTGTGTGTCTTTTCTAGGCTGGAGATGTGTTCTCTGCTTCTAGCCCCTGAATGTTTTGACTGCTACTTAATGGCGCTGTTGTAGACAGATGCCACCTTCAGCTGGTAGCACAATTGGTCAGTCTTTGAACAGCTCTGAGTTGGGCCAGTTATTGCTGTTTGGATATGTTTAGATTTGAAGTTCCTCCCTTCCATTGTGAGTAGAGCAAGATTGTGTCATCCCATAAAACCTATTGAAAAGTGAAAAAGTAGTCAAATCAGATGCCTATCCACCAGTTTGGCTTTTTCACTAAATTGGCCAGTATTTTTACTTCATATACAGAGTTTTAAAAATCAGTTGTTGTTGTTCCTTTACTTACAGCCTTTCCTTTGTTGTATTTTACAACACTGTTTTATAAATCTTCATTTTAAAATTTCTTTTAAAGCTGTTGCCTATGTTTCAAACCAAAGTCAGACATGGAGATTTATTTACTTCCTCTTCTCTGGGTATTTATTTGTTTTGACATTTAATTCCCATGATGCAACTTTCTTGAGAATTTTTTAAAAGAGGGTTTTTTGGTAAGCTAACTTCCTTTCAGTTCTATGTTATTAAAAAATACATATAAATATATATGTAATGATTTCAACGTAATATATATTATACATCAATATTAGTAGATAATATATTAATATAAATATATGTCCCCTCTCCTTTTTTTTTATTTTTTATTTTTTAACTGACACATAATATTTGTACATAATTATGGGGTACATAGTAGTGTTTCAATTACAATGTGCAGTGATCAGATCAGGATAATTAGCAAATCCATCATCTAAACAGTTATTTCTTTGTGTTGGAAATGTTCAATTTCCTCTCTTCTAGCTATTTGAAAATATATAATATTGTTAACTATAGTTATCCTACATTGCTATGGAACCCTAGAAGTTATTCTGCTTATCTAGCTATAATTTCGTATACTTTAGCAGATCTCTTCATGTTCCCCCCCTTTCCCCCTACTCTTCCCAGCCTTTAGTAACCTCTCTTCTACCTTTTACTTCTATGAGGTCAACTTTTTTTTTTTAGCTTTCACATATGAGTGAGAACATACGATATTTAACTTTCTGTTCCTGGCTTATTTTACTTATCATAAATTCAGTTCCATCCATGTTGCTGTAAATGACAGGATTCCTTTTTTATGGCTGAGTAGTATTCCACTGTGTGTATATAACACATTTTAAAAATCCATTCATCCTCTTTTTTTTGATACCAACTTTTCCTACTCTTATGTGCCAAGATGTTCTCAAAGCCTTGCAGAAATCATAGCTGTCATTTATTCATACATATGTTCTACAGGTGTTTGTTGAAAGCCAGCTCTGTACAAAGAAGCGGGCTAAGCAAAAAAGACAAAGATACTAAGTCCTAGAGAGACTTGCTGTTTAGTGGAGGAAACAGAGAAGGAAACCATTGTTATGTTTTAGGTACTCATCCTGTCACTTTTTATAGCTCTGAACTTCACACACTGGAGTATGATTACAGCCTGTGATATATGGCCATATCCCAAGGTATGCAGGAACACATAGAATAAATTGTGATGTATCTTCCTGGAATTTAGAATCGGGAATGGGAGGCAGGGATGAGGAAGAGATAGGTAATTTAACTGGTAAGTAATGAACAGCATTATTTTAGGTTAAAAATAAGCATAGCTATATTAGGGAATAAGATTTTAAAATTTGACATAAAAAATTCTCCTACTTATGGCCATCTACCCACAGGTTTGTCACCATATTATCCCCTGTGGAAGGAGTTCACTCCTCTCAGAGGTTAGAGGTCCTCTGGGAAAGATTTTGTAGAGGCCCTTCTATCTGTTCTAATAAACCTGGTTGTGTTAAACGGAGAGGCTAGAGAAGGTGGCTGCCTTTTCAGAGCACAGCCTTGGTATTTCCTATGCAGTCACTACATTTTAACAGTAATCCTTTAAAAATACTTTCACTACTTTTGTTAACTAAACCCACGGTGCAATACTGTGGTGCAGATCTCAAGACAAGTAAACAAGGGAGGTGGAGGAATGAATGTCTCAGGAAGGTGGTTCCTCAGATTATTCACCTGTGGTAAACTGCCTGCACCACATACAAGCAGGGTCACTTGGAGATAGCTGAATGTTTATTGAGGCCTTTGTGATCTTGGAAGACAAAAGATTAAGGGAGGGCATTTGTGAAGGTCATTCTTCTTGTCACCGTTTCAGTGAATGTTGGCAGCAAAAATATTGCGTTAGATTTTTTTAAGCTTGTAAATGTAATATTTTTTACTTATGTTCCAAAGTATATGAATTATTGAAAGTTGAGGCATTGGTTTTTTATTTAGAGCAAAGGACAGAATACGCTTTTTTCAGTCCATACGGGTTCAAAATCAAATTCTTATTTTCAATCAGAGTTCTTCCATATTGTGCCTCACATTTATTTATTTCAGAAACATGTATTATCTACTCTGTGTAACATTCCATGCCAGACACTGGAGAAACAGATAAGGCAAAGGTCTCATTCTCAAGGAGCTCACAGACAGGTGGGCAAGATAAACAGGGAGTTATGGTATATACTGATAAGTGCCATGCAAGAGAATTCTGCAAAGGCTTTGGATGGTTGGGGATGAGGGGATATAGAAAGGGAGTAGTCAGCTTAAGCTCTGTAGAAGAGTAATGCCTTAGCTGGCTCTTGAAGCCTGACTAAGGAGAGGCCAGTCGAAGAAGTGAGAGATAAGGTGCTCTGGTCAGAGAGATTAGCATGTGCAAAAGTACAGAACCATGAGATTTACTGTGTTTGAAGAACTGTTAAGTAAGTTGAACTCAGTATCATTGGAGACATAGGCAGAGATGAAGTCTGAAATGGAATTACATGCCATGTGAAGAATCTGGATTTTATTTTGAAAGTTAGGGGGAACCTATCAAGGATTATATCATCATCAGATCTGCATTTTGGAAAGACTTCTCCAGTGTAGAGAATAGGCTAGAAGGTGGCAAAGGCATTGAGACAGAAAGGAGGCTATTGTTCTAATCCGGGAGAGACATGG
Organism: Hylobates moloch; assembly: GCF_009828535.3. Lineage (NCBI taxonomy): Eukaryota > Metazoa > Chordata > Mammalia > Primates > Hylobatidae > Hylobates > Hylobates moloch. Next base: position 126,798,060 of record NW_026652277.1, on the reverse strand, counting down.
TGAGGGACTGTTTTGATGGGGTTGGGAGTGAGGTTGAGGATAGGGGATAGATTTTACAGTTTCTAGGATGTAGAATATTCAGAACTTGACAAGAGGTTAGTAAGGGTGTCAGAGGAGCCTAGCTAGGCACAGACTTGCAGGTGTCTGCACTGGACGACTGGAGGTATAATGAGGCCTTTGTGGAGGTAGGGAATATAAGAGGTGGTAGCGTAGTGCAATGGGTTTGGGGAAGGTGACGAGTTCTGCATTTTTTTTTTTTTTTTGAGATGGAGTCTCGCTCTTGTTGCCTAGGCTGGAGTTCAATGGCGCAATCTCAGCTCACTGCAACCTCCACCTCCCAGGTTCAATGATTCTCCTGCCTCAGCTGCCCGAGTAGCTGAGATTACAGGCATGCGCCACCACGCTCAGCTAATTTTGTATTTTTAGTAGAGACGGGGTTTCTTCTGTTGGTCAGGCTGGTCTCAAACTCCTGACCTCAGGTGATCTGCCTGCCTCTGCCTCCCAAAGTGCTGGAATTACAGGCATGAGCCACTGCGCCCGGCTGAGTTCAGCTTTTTATTTTTTATTTTTTGATTCGAGATGTCTGTGTGACATCAAGATTCAATATATTAGGTAGATAGAGAAATAGGCCTCAGATTCAGTAGAAAGGACTGAGATGTAATTACAGGTTTGGTCAGTGATGAAAGTGTGAGATCATTCAGGGTGATCTAGATCTAGATATTCTCTTATGTTTTCTTCTAGATGTTTTTTAGTTTTATATGTTAAATTTAGGTCTGTGATCCATTTTGAGTTACTTTTTGTTAAGGGTATGAGGTTTATGTCTAGAGTCATTTTGTTTTCTTTCTTTTCTTTGCATATGGATGTCCTATTATTTCATCATTACTTGGTGGAAATACTATCCTTTCTCCATTGAATTGCCTGTACTCCCTTTTTTCTTTCTTTTTTTTTTGATTTTTTAGGCAAGTTCTCACTCTGTCACCCAGGCTGGAGTGTGGTGGTGTGATCACGGCTCACTGTCCCGCCGGTATCCTTGGCTCAGACAGCCCTCCTGTCTTAGCCTCCCAAGTAGCCGGGATCACTAGCATGTGCCACTATGCCCGGATAATTTTTTTTTATTTGTAGTAATGGAGTCTCCCTGTGTTGCTTGGGCTGGTCTTGAACTCCTGGGCTCAAGCAGTCCTCTTGCCTTGGCCTCCCAAAGTACTGGGATTACAGGTGTGAGCCACCATGCCTGGCCACTTCTTTGTTAACAGTAAGTTGACCATATTTTTATCAGTCTATTTCTGGGCTCTCTATTCTGTTCCATTGATATGTGTACCTGTCCTTTCACCAATATCATGCTGTATTAATTATGATAGCTTTATAGTAAGTCATGAAAACAGTATGACTGTTCTAGGTCTTTTGCCTTTCCATATAAAATTTTGAATCAGTTTGTTGACATTTACAAAATAGCTTGCCAAGATTCTATTTGGAATGTTGAACTTACAGATGGGAAAAATGGACACCTTACTAGTATTGAGTCTTCCAATCTATGAGCATTGAATATTTCTCCACTTATTTGGATCTTTGATTTCTTTGATCAGAGTTTTGTAGTTTTTGGTGTATGGAGTCTATACATATTTTGTTGGATTTATACCTATTTTATTTTTTGTTGTAATTTTTTAAATTTAAATTCCAATTGTTCATTGATGGTCTATAGAAAAGCAATTCACTCTTGTATATTAACTTTGTATCCTGCAACCTACTCAACTCCCTTATTAGTTCTAGGAGTTCGTGGTTTTTTATAAATTCCTTGGGATTTTCTATGTACATAATTGTGTCATCTATAAGTAGGGACAGTTGTTATTTATTCAGTTTTGTTTTTTTGTTTGTTTGTTTGTTTTGTTTTTTATCTATATGGCTTTTATTTACTTTTCTTGCCTTATTGCCCTGACTAGAACTTCCAGGACTATGTTGAGTAAGAGTGGTGAGAGTAAATATTCTTTCCTTCTTCCCAATCTTAAGAGGAAAGCATTCCATCTTTCACCATTAAGTATAAAAACAGCTGTAGGTTTTTGTAGAAGTTTTTAAGCTGAGGTAACTCCCACTCTATTCTTATTTTTCTGAAAGTTTTTAAAAATCATAAATTAGTGTTGAATTTACTCAAATGTTCTTCTGCATCAATTAATATGAACATATGGTTTTTCTTCCTTATCCTGTTAAAATGGTAGATGACATTGATTTTCAGATGTTGAACCAGCCATGCATTCCTGGAACAAATCCCCCTAAATCATGACATATAATGCTTTTTATACATTGTGGAATTCTGTTTGCTAATATTTTGTTTAGGATTTTTGCCTCCATTTTCATGAGGGCTGTATTTTTCTTTTTTTGTATTGTGTTTGTCTGGTTTTGGTATTAGGGTAATACTAGCTTCATAAAAATAATTGAAAATTTTTCCCTCCTTTCTTTTTTTCTGGAAAATGTTATGTAAAATTGGAGTTAATTCTTTAAATGTTTGGTGGAGTTATCCAGTGAAATAAACTGGATTTGGAAATTTATTTTGGAGGAGTTTTTAAAAATCACAAATTCAATTTTCTTAATAGTAATAGGGCTATTCAGGTGATCTGTTTCATAGTAGGTGAGTTATGGAGTTACGGTGGGAATTGGCCCATTTTGTCTAACTTGTCAAATGTATGAGTATAGAATGTTCACAGTATTCCATTATTATCTTTTGGTCTTTGCAGGTTTTTTTTTTTTTTTTTTTTGCAATAATCCTCTGTTTCATTCCTAATAGATATTGGTAATTTATGTCTTCTCTTATTTTCCGTGTCAGTCTTGCTAGAGGTTTTTCAATTTTTTTTTTTCTTTTCAAAGAACCAGCACTTTGTTTCACTGATTTTCTTTTACTCTTTTGTTTTTCTGTTTTCAAATTCATTGATGTTTGTTCTTTATTATTTTCTTCCATCTGCTCAATTCTCAGTTTATACTGCTCTTCTTTCCCTAGGCTCTTGAAGTAGAATTTTAGATCATTTATTTGAATTTTTTTATTTTTTAATGTATATATGTAGTGTTATAAATTTCCCTCTCAGCACTGCTTCAGCTGTGTCCCACAAATTTTGATATGTTGTATTTCCATTTTCATCCTATTCAATATATTTTTTAAATCTCCCCGATACCTCCTCTTTCACTCATGAATTATTTCTGAGTGTGGTGTTTAGTTTGCAAATGTGTCCAGGCTTCCATTTTCCTATTATCTTTCTATTATTTACTTTTAGTGTGATTTTATTGTGATCAGAGAACACATACTTTGCATGATTTTCATTCTTTTAAATATATTCAAATTTATTTTATGGCCATGATGTATTCTGTTTTGGTATATATTCCCTGAGCATGCTAAAAGGCTATGTATTTTCTTATTAGGTAGAGTATTTTATAAATTTGATTACATCCTGTTGGTTTATAATATTGTTGGGTTCCTCTACATTTTTGCTGATTTTCTGTCTAGTTGTTCTAGCAATTGTTGAGAGAGGAATGTTGAAGTCTCCTGCTATAATTATGGATTTGTTTATTTCTCCTTTCAGTACTATGAGGTTTTCCTTCATATATTTTACAGCTCTGTTTGATGGATGTACATTTGGGTATTGCTATATATTCTTGGTGGGTTTAACTTTTTATCATGATATACAATGTCCCTCCTTGTCTCTGGTAATTTTCTTTGCTCTGAAATCTACTTTATTTGGTATTAATATAACAATTCCTGCTTTTTCAAAAAATGTAGTAAAACAACAATTATGGTAAATAACTTCTACCGCTTTTTCATTGTCCTCAAAATCCCTCCTTTGGCTTAATAGTTACTTGTTAGTGGCGTAAGTACTTGTACAAGTATGTTTGGTAGATTTACTGAGTTGTTGGAGATGAGAAATAGCAAAAGTGTCATCTGCTATTTTTATGTTGCAATTTTATTTTTTTTAATTATTATTTATTTAGTTTTTGAGACAGAGTCTCACTCTGCCACCCAGACTGGCACAATCACAACTCACTGCAGCCTTAACCTTCTGTGTTCAAACAATCCTTCTGCCTAAGCCTCCCAAGTAGCTAGGACTATAGGTGCATGCCACAATGCCTGGCTAGTTTTTTTTTTTTTTTTTTTTTTAATAGAAACAGGGTCCCACTATGTTGCCCAGGTTGATCTCAAACTCCTGGGCTCACGCTAATCTCCTTCCTCAGCTTCCCAAAGTGCTGGGAGTATAGGCATGAGCCACTGTGCCTGGCCTGCAATTTGAAACGATGCACACTCTAAATTGAGGTTATGTTATTTTAAAAATTTATGCTAGTTTGGGCTGGGTGCGGTGGCTCACGCCTGTAATCCCAGCACTTTGGGAGGCTGAGGCGGGCAGATCACGAGGTCAGGAGATCGAGACCATCCTGGCTAACACGGTGAAACCCCGTCTCTACTAAAAATACAAAAAATTAGCCGGGCGTGGTCGCGTGCACCTGTAGTTCCAGCTACTTGGGAGGCTGAGGCGGGAGAATCGCTTGAACCCGGGAGGCAGAGCTTGCAATGAGATGAGATTGCACCACTGCACTCTAGCCTGGGCAACAGAGCGAGACTGTCAAAAAAAAAAAAAAAAAAAAAAGATTATGCTAGTTTGTCACATATATGGTTAACAGTCATTTGTTTTTAAGAAGTTAAAATCAAGGAAGCGACACCAAGAATTCCTGTTTTAATTTAATCATTGTAGTGGAACACCTGATGTAATTTGCTGGCGTTACCCTAAGAGTCCTTGGACAAGTATGTATACAAGGAATGAGAATGGCACAACTAAAATGATAAATTCTTAGTAACTTTCCCACATTTAACAACTAAATTGACAGAGAAATCAGAAGTCTAAACAATAAATGAAACCTTTTAATCCTTCCTCAACCCCAGTAATTTATTATTACTCCCCCTAAAAAATCCTCAGTCCTAATACTTTTCTGCCTAATTTATTCAAAAAGGTGTATTTAAATATAATAAAAAGGAATGTCATATAAAGGAGAGGAGACTTGCCAAACTAGATTATTTCTCTTGTGAAAGAAGGGAGAGTTGGGGGTTGCGATGGGGGTAGTTGTTGCTTAAATTTTATTAGTGCTATAGTTGAAGACTAGCAATTCAAATAATAATCTCTAATCTCATGACTGAAGTTTTCACGCTAAAGATAATACTGTACTTGGTATCAGTAGGCCATCTCTTTCCAGGTAATTGTTTTCCCAGTCGTGGTTCCTAAGTGAGCTCAGCCATCCACATTCTCTCACAGTCCTTCATTTGACTGTTGGTACATACACATTTGTGAAATCCCAGCCACAGCTGTGATGCAGTCTGTGGCCATGAAATAATCCCCCTTGACTGTGCTTTCTCCTCTCTCCCATCCTGCTTCCTTTTCAGAGTTGAAGCCACAATAATTCACTTGACTAACTTATTTTCTATATGAACAAGACTCTAGTTAAGAAAATAGAAAAATCAACAAGGTTCTTAAAAAACTGAATTGGTAGCTAAAATAACTCTTACTAGAAACTTCATAGTTTATGAAAATACTGGTTCTCATTTCTAGTAACTCATTTCGCTATTTGGGTTAGCAAGTTTAGAATCTACAAATGTAAATCATCTTTATATATTTTGGTGACTTAGGGTTTTTAATCCCAGTGATGGGACTATGACCCCCTCCACTTGAGATGTTTTAGCAGTGCTTATCAAGATAAAGATAGCCAGTGCTTGCTGGCAGTACTCAGTAAGAAAAGTCACCAGACAGCTCTGTGATTTGCAGATTTGATGTTCTTGCCTCCAAGTTGTCTTAAATTGGACCTCATCTTGAATTGAAAATCATGAAATACAATGATGATACTTTGACATTAATAGTTACTGTTTGTAAAAGTGAAGGGAAATTACAGAAAATTCTCAATCATGTTTGAGAATGTAAGATGGTATGATTAATAAGCTATTATGACTTAAATGATTCATGCAGCATATACAATTTATATTCCATACAAATTTGTGAAGTAGGCAAAATTTATCTTTGGTCATGGTCTTCCCTACCCTCTATAGTATCCCTTCCTTGCCCTCAGGCACAGAGCCTCTTCTTTCTTCTTCTTCTTTCTTCTTCTTCTTCTTTCTTCTCCTCATTCCTTCTCCTTCTCCTCCTTCCTTCTCCTTCTGTTCCTTCCTTATCCTTCTCCTCCTTCCTTCTCCTTCTCCTCCTTCCTTCTCCTTCTCCTCCCTCCTTCTCCTCCTCCCTTCTTCTCCTCCTCCCTTCTTCTCCTCCTCCTCCCTCCTCCTTCTTGTTCTCCTTCGCCTCCTTCCTTCTTCTTTCTTTCTCTTCCTTTCTTTCTTTCTTTTTCTCCTCCTCCTCCTTCTTCTTTTTCTTCTTTTCCTTCTTTGCCTTCTCCCTTCTTTTCTTCTCTTCTCTTCTCCTCCTCCTTCTTCCTTCTTCCTTTTTTCTCCTTCCTTCTTTCTTCTTCTTTTCCTCTTCATTTCTTCTTCCTCCTCCTCTTGCTCTTCTTCTTCATTTCTTTCTGCCCCAATTGCCATCAAAATCTGCTCTTAGGGAAGTAGCTCATCCCTACAATGGAGTTACCTCGTTCATATACTTAACTTATGCAAATTTAACTATTCTTGCTTATCAAAAATTTCTTAATGTAGGGCAGAAAATATTTAAAATATAAATTGTATAGGCAATTCTGTTCCACATCCCACTCAGGGCATATGCCCCTAAGTGGGTGTGAAATGAGAAACAGAAGTGTGTTGTATTCCCTTTGGTCTTGAATTCCTGCTTGCTTCTCTTAGAGTCAACATCTCATTGTGCTGTGGGTAATTCAGGTGCTAAAGACTTGTGTTGTTTTTTGTTGTTGTTTTTTGATTTTTGAGACAAGTCTTGCTTTGTCTCACCCAGGCTGGAGTGCAGTGGCACGATCTCAGCTCAGCTCACTGCAGCCTCCGACAACCAGGTTCAAGCAATTCTCCTGCCTGAGCCTCCTAAGTAGCTGGGACTATAGGCATGTACCACCACACCTGGCCAATTTTGTATTATTAGTAGAGACAAGGTTTCACTATGTTGGCCATGCTGGTCTTGAACTCCTGACCTCAAATGATCTGCCTGTCTTGGCCTCTCAAAGTGCTGGGATTATAGGCGTGAGCCACCGTGTCCAGCTTACTTGTGCTTTTTTATACAAAGCCCCTAAATACAAGCCAGTGACTCCAACTAGTGCTAGAAAATAAAGTCATCTGTTCTAATGCTGCAGGACAAAATGTCTACTTTGGCCTTACTTAAGAAGTGGGCTGTCAGTCTCTAGCATGGAACCTTCCAGAAGAGATTTTCAAGAGTACTCATATAGACATGATTTTGACCTCAAATGCCTACCTAAGGTTTGAATCCATTATATTGCTTAATGATTTTTCTCTTTTTCAGGGTACTTACATTTTAACAAAAGATAATGGAATTAGTCAGTTTATAGAATTACAGGCATCATTGAACATCAACTAAATATGTAAATGGAAGATGACTAGGTATCATTTTACTATTTTTATCTCTGAGGAAGAATTTGGGTGACAAGTTTCTATGCCTTTTTTTTTTTTATAATAGTGCTTCTGAAATTATACCAAGCGAGCAGCCATATACTCCAGTAAATCATAAGGCCAGCCCTGATTTTATTGATGATTGTCCAAGTTTCTAAAAGCTATAATATGATAAATATTTCAACATTAAAACCATATATTTTGCCTCTGGTTCTCAATTTCTTCATCTATAGAATGAAAGTATCAATACTCCGATGCTCCAAATCTATTCTAGCTTCACCCAACTTATAATTGTTTTAGCTCTGAAATTCTGTAATTATTACATCACATTGGACTAGATGCTGAATATATTAATAATTGCATTGTTTAATGGAGGGAATTTTAACATCTTGGTGTATTTCAGGATCATCCCCGTGAATTAAGGTTGCTTTAATTATTGCTCTGCAAAGATACTAATTAGTGGAGTGTTATGGTTTCTATGGCCTAATGTTTCCTAGGTGAAATAAAAACATGCTTCTTTTCTGTGCCCTAAATTCCAATTTAAAAGGATAAGAGAAAAAACAAAATTTGTATAACCTTAATGGACATTGTAGCTAAGATTTTGATTTGAAAAGTACATTTTAATAGAAAATAGTAGTGCAATATTGTTGCATCACAGAGTCTTAAAGAGTCTTAAATAGCGTGGTTCATAAGTGAGGTAACTTGTTTTTCTGGACTTATGGCCCATTGGGGAGGGAAAGATTGTCTTTACTACTTAGAAAGTTTTCATGCCTTTTTATGCTGTATCAGGAATATAACAGCTATATTTTGGCAGCACATTATGGGCGGGGGCCCTGTAGAAAAAGGCAAGGGACCTTGATCGGTAAGTTTCCTAACTGAGGTGCTGAACCAAAGCCAAAGAAAGTTTTTAAACATCTGTAAACCTTTTGGTTAGTACTGATGGGGCAGTATGCCTATTTGTCTCTCTCAGATTTATGACTGTTTTATTATTTTACTATAATTATTTTAAGAGCATTTTTATTAGGCTAGAAAGAGCGGTAAGTGAACATATGATACTTTACTAATGGGGAACAGGTGAGAATAATAGCTCAACTGGAAACAAGAAAGCTAAAATTGTGGTAGCACTTCCTCTAGGTATTTAGCTTAGGCTTAAGCAGAGTTGTCTGAAAGTTAACAGGAAAAGAAACTACTTGTGTTAAAAACCACAACCTAAAAAATAATTTTTTTATCATATCATATTATAGTGTATTAAGAACTACTTGTCACAGTTAAGCTGGTTTAGTAGTATTTGATAAATACACTTTCCCTCAAACCTCAGATAAAAACAAAAAGCACTAGATCCCAGCATCAGAAACTGGTTTGTTTCTTTTTCATTCTCCTGGAGCCAAGTGTGTAACAATAGTAGTGCCATGCTATCTTTTATTAGGCAAAGAATGATGGTTAAGCTTTCCATTCCTCACAAAAGGACTACAGTCTAAAGTTAAAATTCATATTAATTATTTGAAACTCTGAACTTACTTTCTCACTCGGACAAATCCTAAAGCCAACCCACAAAAGCTGATTTTAACTGCATAGGTTTGCTGAACTATAAAGCTGGAAGCAGAAATGACATTTAGATTCTACTTTAGCAATGTTTCTATGAAAAAAACTAAATTTTAACTGAGAATTCCAACAACGCTCCCTCCCTCCCCATTCTGATGACTCCTCCCTTCCCTAAGTGTACATTGGTAGGAAAAGGTCCTAATAAGAGGCTGGAAGAGGATGGAAATGCTGAATGAGGCCTAGAATTGGAAAAGAATGGTGGGGAGTCTTGAGGGTTTCTGAAAGTCTTTGATTTTAATAATGCAAAGGGCAGATACAATAAGGAGGGCAATTACTATGCTCTGGAAGTTACAGAAGTTTAGTAATAAGCTTGTCCCTATTAATCATTAATATGTGATAGAGTGCCAGGTGCAGTGGTTCACGCCTGTAATCCCAGCACTTCAGGAGGCTGAGGCAGGAGGATCACCTGAGGCCAGGAGTTTGAGACCAGCCTAAGTAACATAGCAAGACTCCATCTCTACAAAAATAAAAATAAATTAGCTGGGTGTGGTGGCATGCACCTGTAGTCCCAGCTACTGGGGAGGCCAAGGTGGGAGGATCACTTGAGCCCAGGAATTTGTGGCAGCAGTGCATTATGATTGAGCCTGGGCAACAGAGTGAGCGAGCACTGGGCAACGGAGTGAGACCCCTTTTCAAAAAAAGTGACAGAGGTTCTAAGCCTATATGAAGCCCAGTAAGAGTCAATGAATGTGTTCTTTTCCTTTTCCTTTTTTTTTTTCCTCTGCCTGGTAGTCACATCTTTGCCTTTGTCCCCGAGAGTCCTCAACACCTTATTTCCTATATTTCCAGTACTAAGGTTCTTCCTACCTACTCCATATGTCAGCTTTCTCCCAACCTTTTATACTCAGTCTTTTACTTCAATCCTGTAAAAAATTTGGAACCACAGAGGTGTAGTGTACAAATTAACAGAGGAAAATTTAATGTACATTTCTTAAAATGCCTGACTTAGCTCTCTGAAGTTAGGGGTCTGTTTTATTCAGCATCTAACACACACTAGATGCTCAGCAGGCATTTGTTGAGTAATGAACAAATGAATGCTGTTTTGGGGTCAGTTCTTTTTTGGAGTTGAACTTCTAGGATGAAGAGCAAAATGGACCCTAGAGTGGTTGGGGGTAAAAGACAGGTTAGGAATATGATGTGAACTATAGCAGTGGTGGGGCAGCTGAATGAATCCTCTTGCCCCTTTTCTCTCCCTTAACACCATCTCTTCTTTCTCACCATAAGTTGAGAAAAAAGCCTATTAAGAAAATAAGTGAAATTGAAATTCAGATTTCATTTTCTCTGTATTATTTAGGATGAGATTAGGCTGCCAGTGACAGAAACCCTGATATAAAAGTTCTTAAACAGGAAAGTTTATTTTTCTTCCTTGTAAATAAAGGCAATGCAGGACTGGTTTAGCAGCTCCATAATTATCAGGAACTCAAATCCCTTCTCTGTTGTTCCAACAGCATCAAGATGTGGCTTCTGTCTCTAAGACAGCTCCAGCTCTGGCCATCACATCCACATTTCAGACAGACGAAGAATTTACTGGGAGAGTAAGCATATGCTATCTCACTTTAGTGACATTCACTATGCACACTCCCATTCCCTTTTGTATCTCACTGGCCAGAGCTTAGTAACTTGGTCACACCCAGCTTCAAGGAAAGCTGGATAATATGGTCTTCATTCTGAGTGGCAATGTGCCCAGCTAAAGATTTGAGCTTGTATTAACCACGGAAGAAGGAGAGAATAGATGCTAGGGAAACTACACATTTCTACAATGCTGATCGGTAAATTTTCTTGAAAATATATCAATAATGAAAGATACTCAAAGAATTGATAAATAAGAGATAATATTCAATATTGTATTTAAAATATAGGTTCTATAATATGTAAAATCAGCGAGGGTAGATTGTACTTAACACTAAATTATTTACAGATACTTAGTAAATGTAATTGAGAGAAGTAATTGTACCATTACAAATACCGAATTTTTAAAAATACATCACTACCTAATAATTTTTATCTCAAATACATATTATTCAAGTCCAAAACACAAAGAGGAGGAGTAAAGTCATGGGTGTTTAAAAAATGCTGTGCTAAATAATTTATATTCCAAGTAAGACAGGACAGTTGGTTCAATGTACTGTAGCTCTTACTAGGTAGGTCCCACAACTAATATTTACTGACCACTTACTATTAACCACTCACTGTGCATGATTTCATGTAATCCTGTGGCTCTCTAAGACTGCTGTGTTATCATGCCCATTGTGTGGGTGAGGACATCGAGGCTAAGAGAGATTTAATTTATCCTTGTAACCCGGGTTGTTAGACTCTAATGCTGATGCTTTGAGCCTTGCCTCCGCTTCTTTACAAATGCTTAAGTCCATCTGATTCTCATCTTATCACTAACAGAAACATGGCTGGAATCAATTATGAGAGGCACTGTTAACTAAAAGCTTGTTTTTAATTTATTATAAATATTTCTCCTATCCAGATGGCAACCTGAATCCAGCATTTTGGCACTGTCATACAGTAACTTGCCTGTTTCTAGCAGTTTTCATATTATCAAATTTTGCTCTTAGAACTATCCTATGAAGTATGGCCCCTCCCATTTTACAAATGAAAATCTAAGGCATGAGGAGATAAAATAATGTGCTGGGGTTGCAATCTAGATCTCATTTTTACAAAGTTCAGATTTGTTCTAATTAATTGTGCTACCTTAAGCTCTGAAGATAATTGCAGAGGGACATTATGGAATAAAAACAGCTGGAGGCATCCTGTCCAGAAGTGAACAGGTTATAAATAAAAATAACCTTATCATCCTATTGATAAGCATCTCCATCAAAACCACCTCTGACAATGCCACCTTTGCTTATATTTGTTTGGGTATAAAGTTAGAAAGAAGCAAGAGGCTTCTTGGGAAATAAATTTTTTTATTCTAATTAATAATCAGTTTTTAACAGTCTGCCTTCTTACATTTACTTAAATTTACTTCATTTCATTTCCACTGGCATCACTGGTTTATACCTTTGTTACTTCTTAACCAGACCACTGCACTCTCTTTAGCTTAAAGTATGTCTTTAGCTTCTCCCTACAACTCAGAGTATCCTAGAAGTTTCTCTTAATCTTCTAAAATCACACCTCAACACCTCATCTCCCTGCTTGCAACATTTTTAATAATCCCTTGACTTTTTCGCCTCCTCTGAATCCATAGCATTGTCTGTATCTTTAACATAATTCTACCTCATGGGTTTTCTTAAATTGGATTATAAGGTTCCTTAGGGCTAGAATTATGATTCATCTTTGTATGCAATGAAATACCTGTGTGGGTACTTGCAAGGCACTGTGCTCTCTGTTGTTAAATGACAGTTGTTGAATTCTTCCCTTTTAGCAGAAGAAAAAATTGTTTTTTAAAAAACTACAGCTTATTGTCCTCAAGCAATGGTTATAAAAGGTGTATATCTTCCTATCTTAGCCCTGACCCTGATCCAGCCCTCTCCTTCATTAAGGGGCTTGGGTAGACAAAAGAAAAGAAGGCTTAGAATATCTCCTTCACTGAGACAAGAGGCCATCTTCCAATTTATATTCTTCCATATTTTAGCATGGTTATATATGTATCTGTCTTCTTACCTTTTCTTCCACCCCCCACCCCCCCCCGCCGGCCTCTGCCTCACGAGATGAAGTCTTGCTCTGTCACCCAGGCTAGAGTGCAATGGCCCAATCTTGGCTCATTGCAACCTCCACCTCCTGGGTTCAAGTGATTCTCCTGCCTCAGCCTCCCCAATAGCTGGGATTACAGGCATGCACCACCACACCTGGCTAATTTTTTGTATTTTTAGTAGAGACAGGGTTTCACCATGTTGGCCAGGCTGGTCTTGAATTCCTGACTTTGTGATTTGCCTGCCTCGGCCTCCCAAAGTGCTGGGATTACAAGGTGTAGGCCACTGCGCCCAGCCTTACCTTTTCATATACAGGGTGAGCACGCCTCATCTGAAATGCTCCAAACTCTGAGACTTTTTTGAGGCAGAGTTTCACTCTTGTTGCCCAGGCTGGAGTGCAATGGTGCGATCTCAGCTCACTGCAACCTCCGCCTTCCAGGTTCAAGTGATTTTCTTGCCTCAACCTCTCGAGTAGCTGGGATTATAGGCATGCACCACCATGCCTGGCTAATTTTTTTGTATTTTTAGTAGAGATGGGGTTTCTCCATGTTGGTCAGGCTGGTCTCGAACTCCCGACCTCAGGTGATCCGCGGAAAATTCCGCATATAAGTACTTAACACAAACTTTTATTTATGCACAAAAGTATTTACAATATTAAATTACCTTCAAGATATGTGTATAAGGTGTATATGAAACACAAGTGAATTTCATGTTTAGACTTGGGTTCCATCCCCAAGATATTTCATTATATATATGCAAATATTTCAAAATCTGAAATACTTCTGGTCCCAAGCATTTGGTATAGGGGATACTCAGCCTGTAATCTTAGGGGAAGTTAATCCCTAAATCTGTTTCCTGACTATATACTTCTTTTTACTTCCTCTAAATCACCCATTATGTACCAAGGGATTTTAGTGTTGGAAAAAGGTGGGCCATTTCCTACCCTGGGAGCTTTCAGCCTAATAAGGGAGACTGGCTAGCTCACTGGAAATTATAGTGCTCAGAGATAAGTGCTGCCACAGAGGAAATTTTCAAAGGAGGAGATCTAACTCAGACCAGGAGGGGTCAGGGAAGGGTTCTCCAAGGCAGTGACTTCTAACTTTAGGCCGAAGATGAGGGGTGGGCCATGATTAGAGGGGAAAGACTTGGAACTCAGAGGGAGGAGCACATACACAAGTCTAGGAATGATTCCAGCAGGTGGACTGTGAAGTTTGGTGGTGGTGTGAGGCTGGAGAGGAGTTGGAATGGTAGCACTACCTCTTCCACTGAAGTGCACATATTTAATTTGCCTTGAGCTCCTCATGCACAGTCACTGCTTTCACTCCTTTGTACCACTGCTGAGAATCTTTTAGGGCTCCTTTATTACCCCCTGCAGTATCTAATCACTTTTACTGACTTTATAGACTACCTAAAACTGACCGTTTCCCACTACTAACTCACTCATCTCCTGCCAGAGCCAGGGAAATCTCTTAACTGTCTCTTGAGTTCATCCAGTTTATTCTCTCTTCTATGTCATTCCCCTTTACCCATCTTTTAAGCCTTTACTGACTCCCTACTTCTGGATATTTGCAGTTTGTGGTGTATAATTTAATACAAAATTACACGTTGCCTAGAATTGTTCTCTAATTGTTTCTGAGTATTTTATAATCAACTGGATTGTAAGCCCCCTAAGAGCTGGCTCTGAAGCTGCATTTTAAACTGTTGAGTAGTGGAAAGGAAAGGGCACTGGACCTGAAGTCAGAGCAGACCTGCATTTGACTTGTAGCTCTGCCACTTGTCAGTTGTATGACGTTTCTTCATGGGTAATATAGGAATAATGAGATACATCTTACAAGGTTGTTGTAAGAAGTTGTACAAGTCACTCTATGGGAAATTAATTTGTAGACCATAAAATCCTATACACATTTTACATTTTATTCTATAGTCCCTAGGTAGAACCATAGTCATTTCTTAATGTGAGATTTTTATGGATCCTTTCCAGACCTTAGAATCTTGAAGATTCCAGACTTACTTTTTTCCTTTGTGACATATTTTTCTCTAAGCCACATCTCAGCTATTTTTATTCTTCCTCTTTTTCACCTATTCCCACCCCATCCTTAAACTTATGGATAAAGTAACTTTAGGCAGCTGAGAATAGAATATTTTGAGACATGAGAAGTTCAGGTGCCTCATCTATTGATACACTGGAGAAATCTACTGTCTTTACCCCTTGGTATACTCTGCATGCATAGGAAGAAACTTACTACTAGCAATCTACACCTTTACATAAATGCTCTGAACATAGAGTCTTGATCATGCCTTTGTGGGCATTCACAGTCCTAAGAAATTTATTTGATATTCTTGCTTTTCTAGATCCATTCTTTTTATTCTTGATTGTCGTATCTCTCCTTAGACCAGATTCTTAGATCGGGGGTCCTAGCAATGGCTTCCTTGTTAGGTACTAAAGTGCTGATTCTGAGGGTTCAGAGCTAGGGATCTTGCTTATGCTAATGCAGGACTAGAGAGTGGAGAATCAGAGGAAACAGACACATGTGTCTAAGACCCAAGTGTCTCAAAAAGCTATAGCCAACTTAAAAGGCTATTTTATTTTTACCTGCCACTTATATTGGGTGCAGAGATACTTAACATTTTGAGGGTTGGGTACCGTAATATCTCAGACCTTATGTTATCTGTCATGTTAATAATGTCTAAGAGCCTTACTGAGGAGTTCTAAGAGCCTGAAAAACCTCAGCAAAATATAATGTAATTAGATACAAACTTATATAGAAAAATAACTTGAACATTTCCTTCCTCACTAGGAAAAACAACAGCTGGGTGTGATGGCTTATGCCTATAATCCCAGCACTTTGGGAGGCCAAAGTGGGAAGATCATTTGAGGCAAGGAGATAAAGACCAGCTTGAGCGACATGGCAAGACTCTGTCTCTACAAAAATAAAAAAATAGCTGGGTGTGGTGGCATGCACCTGTAAAACCCTACTTGGGAGGCTAAGACAGGAGGATCGCTTGAGCTCCAAGCTCAAGACTGCAGTGAGATAAGATTGTGCCACTGCACTCCAGCCTGGGTGACAGAGCAAGAACCCATCTTAAAAGAGAAACAGAATAGACAAATCTACTTGTTAATGGAGGAAAGGAGTGGATTGAGGAGGGAGAGGTAGTAGGAAGTGGCAACATTTAAAATTCAGTATTCACAGCATCTTAAGCAATAATTTACACTCAAGAAAAAGATTTAATAAAGCAAAATAATTCCTGCTTCTCTTAAGAATTGCTCTGAATAGTACAATTGCCATAAATCAAGTGCATTTAGTCTGGAGACCAACTTTTTGGTTCAATTACTGTGTTTTAACCCGTGGTTTCTATTGTTCCTAATAGTGTCCTTAGTCATCAGTGGCTAGGAAGAGTCTTTCTGGGACACAGAGCTCTATTATGCTTAGAAATTGTAGGTCTTTGAAATTCTTTGTAAAATTTAGGACCATTCCTCCTCTTTTAGTCTTCCATTTACTGCTTACATTATTGCAAATCTTCCACAGTAAATAATTTCCTTAAGAAGAGAAAGTAGAAAAGTATCCTAAAACCATCTTTATACAATAAATCTGTTTCAGAGTAGGCATGAAGCTATAAGAATTTTATACTTATGAAGTGAACAATTTAGACTAAATCTCTATGAGACAGTTAATATACATAAAGGTATAAACTTCAAACCCAATTCAGAGATACCCTCTCTCATGTCACCATATGCACCATGTGCAATCCTGTACCATTTTTTTCATTTCTTCAGCTGCAGATTTATTGGAAAGTTTGGGGGTTGTTCTTTTCTGATACTAGGAGGCTCTCTGAAATGGTCTCTTTTTCCAGTGCACTGCTTTCGTGACCCAGTCTTTGTTCTGTGCCAGTTCTGAGATTGGGGCAATTATTTTTAAGTAGTAGATTCTCTTTGCTTCTATGGTATGTGTTGCCCAGTCTTCCATGTGGCATCAACTAATACTATTTTTAAGAGATGCTTTTTTATGACCCAAGGGTACTAAAAGTAGAACCATCTTGTTTAACCCTATCTTACCCCCTAGTATTGCCTGGAAGAAAGGCACTGGTCTCTGGAAGAAAGACCACTTTACTTTTTTGCTGCATGGAGTTAATGTAGTAGAAACTCATCAGACAGTACTTAATTTAACATATACATGCAAATGTACCAGAAGACTTTAAGGTCAAATTTGGTCCCTGTGATAACAACAACAACAAATTAGCCCCATTAGAGATAAACTTCTCATTCCCATTCTTCCCCTACTCCAAAAAGTTATCTGTACTGTAGAATGTTTAATAATTATTGTGGGAAGATAGTCAGATACAACAGATATATTTAAAAAGTGAATGCCATTCACCCATAATCCCATTCCCTGAAGAGAAACTTGAGCAGTTTTATTTTCAAATATCATAAAATTGATATGATCTATTAAATTAAAACCTACAGCTATAAAACTTTCAGAAGAAAACAGATGGGAAAAAAAGTTTACAACCTGGGGGTAGGCAAAGGTTTCTTATCTAGAATACAAGCATGAGACATTAAAGAAAATATTGACAAATTAGATCATATCAAAATTAAAACATGACTTTCAAAAGACACCATTAGGAAAATGAAAAGGCAAGCCACAGACTGAAATAAAATTTGTAACACATATATCTAAGTACTTGTATTCAAAATAATATAAAGAATGCTTACAGCACAAGAAAATAACCAACCCAATAAAAAATGGACAAAAGGTTTGAACTGATACTTCACAAAAATATATATGTATATAAATGACCAATAAGCACATTAAAACATGTTCAGTATCAAAAGTTATCAAGGAAATGCAAATTAAAATCACAATGAGATATTGCTACATTAGGCATCTTGGGCCAGATAATGCTTTGTTGTGGGACAGGGAGCTGTCCTGTGCATTGCAGGATATTTAGGAGCCTCCCTGGTCTCTCCCTGCTACATACCAGTAACAACCTGCTCCTCACCAGTTGTGAAAATCGAAAATATACGCAGACATTATCAAATGTCCCATGGGAGAAAAAAATCACTTGGTAAGAGCAACTGCGCTACACCCATTAGATTGACTAAAATGTTTTAAATTGACAATGCTGAGCATTGGTGAAGACGTCTCTTTTTTTTGACACAGAGTCTCCCTCTGTCACCCAGGCTAGAGTACAGTGGCGCGAACTCAGCTCACTGCAGCCTCCACCTCCCTGGTTCAAGCAATTCTCCTGCCTTAGCCTCCTGAGTAGCTGGGATTACAGGCGCATGCCACCACACCTGGCTAAATTTTTTATATTTTTAGTAGAGACGGAGTTTCACCATGTTGGCCAGACTGGTCTCGAACTCCTGACCTCAGGCAATCTGCCCACCTCGGCCACCCAAAGTGCTGGGATTACAGGCGTGAGCCACCACCCCCAGCCAAGATGTATTTTATTGTTTTTTAGACAGTCTTTCTCTGTCACTGAGGCTGGAATGCAGTGGTGCAATCTCAGCCCACTGCAACCTGCACCTCCCAGATTCAAGCGATTCTCGTGCCTCAGCCTCCTGAGTAGTTGGGATTACAGATATGTGCTACCATCCCCAGCTAATTTTACTGTTTTTAGTAGAGACAGCGTTTCACTGTGTTGGCCAGGCTGGTCTTGACCTCCAGGCCTCAAGTGATCCACCCTGGGCTCCTGAAGTGCTGGGATTACAGGTGTGAGCCACCATGCCTGGCAGAAGATATCTTATACACTGATGGGTGATAATATAAAATGGTACAACTACTTTGGAAAACAGTTTGGCAGTTACTTAAAAAGTTAAACCTGGCCAGGCGCAGTGGCTCACGCCTGTAATCCTAGCACTTTGGGAGGCTGAGGCAGGCAGATCATGAGGTCAAGAGATCAAGACCATCCTGGCCAACATGGTGAAACCCCGTCTCTACTAAAAATACAAAAATTAGTTGGGCGTGGTGGCGCACACCTGTAGTCCTAGCTACTTGGGAGGCTGAGGCAGGAGAATCGCTTGAACCGAACCTGGGAGGCGAAGAAGGTTGCAGTGAGCCGAGAATTCGCCACTGCACTCCAGCCTGGTGACAGAGCGAGACTCCATCTCAAAAAAAAAATGTTAAACCTACACCTATTACATGATTTAGCCATTCCACTCCAAGCCAAGGGGAAATTAAAGCATATGTTCACACAAAGCTATTCAGAATTCGTACAGAATGTACTATTCTGGGTAGGTGAGAATTTTACTCATAAAATGAAAATCTTAAATACAAAGAACTTTTTCTTTGTTGACTGTTCTTTGGTCTTTTTCACACTTCCTTCTGAGATCATTTTGCTTCTTCCTGAACTGACACTCCTTCAGTTGAGGATCTGTTGGTGGTAGATTCTTAGTTTTTGTCTCTTAAAATGTGTTTCTTTCATTCACTTTATGAAAGATAGTTTCATGTGTTAAATACAATTCAACAATGATCACTTTCTCTCAATATTTTGATCCTCTGGCTTCCATTCTTTAAAATTAGGCTGTCAGCTTAGTTTTCCCTTTGTAGGTAATCTGACTTTTCCCTTTCATGGACTTTAAGATCTCTTTCCTTGAAATTTTTCAGTTTTACTGTAGGTCAAGGTATAATTTTTTTAAGTTATTCTGCATGAGATTCATTGTGCTTCCTGAAAAAAAAAAAAAAGAGTATTGGTGTCTTTAATCTGTTCTGGATAATCCTTAACCATCATGTCTTAGAATATTACCTTTGTCCTGTTCTTTCTGTTTTCTCCTTCCAATTAGATATGTATTAGACCTTCTATTTCATCTTCCATGTCTTTTCTCTCTCATAAATTTCATTTCTTTGCTGTATGTGCTATATTCTGGACTCTTCAGATTTACTTTCTAGTTTACTAATAATTTTCAGCTATATTGAATATGCTGTTTATTGAATTTTAAGTTTTAATTATTATAAAAACTATTTCATTCATTTTCAAATCTGTCTGGTTATTTTTTCATAGTTTCCTGTTTCTCACCCATACTTTCTATTTCCTTTAAAGTTTTAAAAAACATATTGAACTGTTCTTCTGTATCTAGTATCCAAAGTCTTTGCAGATGATTTCTGGCAGTCAGACTGCATCTGACTTTGCAGTCTTAGGTGATTATTGTTTCCTGTAGTCCTCACTAATGGCATCTTTTTGCATAGTACTTTTTATTATTGTAAGCTTATATTCATTGGAATTGTATCTCCTTCAGAGAAAATCTCTATTTCTAACTGGAACCTGGGGGACATAACCAACCCACTTTATACTAAATATTTACCTTGCTTTTAAGAGCAGGTAGGTAATAAGGGAATTCATCCCCCAGCTCCTCATATGTGATCCACCTTGTGTTTATGAATATTCAGGGGAGATTTTACCCCTTCCACCAAGAATAAACATTAAAACAGGCAGATCTTCTGTCTTCTTTTGTAATTGGGGTGTTTTTCCTTGTTCATGCTTTCACTGAGCGTTTAGCCCCTTGGGGTTTGGCTTTCTGATGGGGTCTCTGATCCACCTCCCA
Organism: Hylobates moloch; assembly: GCF_009828535.3. Lineage (NCBI taxonomy): Eukaryota > Metazoa > Chordata > Mammalia > Primates > Hylobatidae > Hylobates > Hylobates moloch. Next base: position 126,777,746 of record NW_026652277.1, on the reverse strand, counting down.
ATTTCCCAAGTCCTAGGATTTGCCTTCTGTTTTCTGTGCTGCTGTTCTAGGTCCCTGGGGATCCACAGCTGCCATCCTTAGTGCTCACTGTCTCCCTGGACTCCTCCTGTCGGTGGGTTTTGGTTTCTGAGGATTTCTGTTACTTTGCCAGTTCAGCCATTTTAAACAATATTTCTTACAATTTGTGATAGTTCCACTTAACAATTGTTTGACTTTACTAAGGTGTGTAAGCAACACACATTCAGTAGAAAAATGCTATGGAAAGTAGTACGATACTCACAATGCTGGGCAGTAGCAGCAAGTGACAGTTCTCAGCCACATAATCACAAAAGCAGAGAACCAATACTCTAGCACGTTGCCAGATGATTTTGCCCAACTGTAGGCTAATGTCAGCATTCTGAGCACATTTATGGTAGTCTAGACTAGACTATAATGTAGAAGATTCGGTGTATTAAATACATTTTTTACTTACGATATTTTCAACTTATTGAGTCATAACCCCATTGTAAGTTGAGAAGCATCTGTAGAAATATTTTTAGGTATTTTGTCCAGCATGAGTAAGAAGCACTAATATCGAGGTCAGTTTTTAACCTAATCTGGGAGAGGGCGGTGCTGTCAGGGCTTTTTAAGGCTTATAGGACAATTACCCTTACAGAAAATGGCTTCCTGTGACTGTGCTATCCAAGTTCTTGTTTCTGCTTTATAGAATTTTTCTGATTCTTCCTTTGTGATTAAGTGCTTCACTATTCTTTTTTTCTCTGCTATCAGTTTAATGGTAGTCCCTATACCCTAATAAGTTACTATGGACTTAGAAACTAGATAAAGAAGCCTGTTATAATTTTGTACCAAGTAAAGGTAAATTGTCTCTAAGAGAGGCAGGTGAAGGGTTTTCCACTGAATACAGTACATATGCTGTGGTATGTAAACTTTGTGACATCTATTTTACATCCTTTTTTTTTTAACTTGTTCTAGATTCATGAGATTGTTTTTTAAAAAGTCAATTGAGATATAATGAAATGTTGCTATATCAATAGTCAACATCTATTTTGGCAAAAATTACTGATTTTCAAATGTGTGGGAAAACATTTTAAGGGTGTGTGTGTATGTGAGCATTGAATTTCATTCTACAGAAAAAAAATCACTCATTCTTTGAGTAGGCAGTAACATATTTAGCCACTAAGAACAATCTACAATATTCTCTTATGCTTTAAATATATGAAAGTGACTTTAATAACGATTATTTGACAATGTAAGTCTTCATTTATGTTTTTATATTTTTCCTTTTACATAAAATGTTACATTTTGTCTATGCTAAATGGTAATTTTACCCATTTTATTTTGTTAGATCCGAACCTGTTGCTTTCTCTTTAGTGTTCTACGTGCAAAGTCTGTAACATAATCAAAATGCAGTTTAAGTACCTATTTGTATGTGATGTGCCAGTAGTTATAATTTCAAAGTAAGACAAACATATGTCCCCAAACATACTTCCCCAAATCCTTGCACCTGGGACAGAATGTACTTTTAACATAGACCAAAAGGGACTCATAAATACTCTGGTTGTGCCTTAAAACTGAACACAACATAGGCACATCCACTAACATTATTTATAAAAGTATCAAAAAAACATAGTGGATCATATTTTGGAGGTTAACAGTCACTGTTAGCATGGTAAACTGTGAAGTGGTAGAAGATTTTCCTTATTCAGCATGATAAAATTTACAAACTTTTGTTCAGAAGATGAAATTTTAGAAGACTTTTGAAGGAAGTTATGATAATGTGTCCTTAATGAAACTGTGAGAGAAGAATGTTTTCAAGTGTCAGGGAGAAATGTATAAAGTTTCAAAGGGGAACCATAAGTAGGTAAATGGAATCAAGAAAGTTGGTATAGGATTAACATGTATGAGGAGGGCAGTAATTAGGGAGAAGATATATTGAGAGATGTTATAGAACATTTTTATTTTGTCTCAGTGGGGAACCAGTTCAGATTTGCTGGAGAGGGATAGTGTTCTGCTGATTTGGGTGGTCATAGAGGGTGGAGTGAGCAGTCATACAGAGCAGATTGCAGGGAACATAGTGCAGGGGAAGATAGGAGAAGATGGTAGGAGTTAGGGTCCCTTGGCCTCTTTCTGATGGGCACACAATCACTGGAATATTAACATTAACAAAACTAAAACATTATCAGTCAGCATTATGGCATAGTAGAAAGAATATGCTTGAGTTCTAACCTTTACTCAGGCCCCTTGCTGTGTGGCCTTGGGTTAAATACTTAACCTGAGTTTCCCATTTCTAAAATGAAGATAGGTGTTATGAGAGTTAAATGAGTTAAAATACATAAAATGCTTTAAAATGTCTGGGCATGGTGTTTCATGTCTGTAATTCCAGCACTTTGGGAGGCCGAGGCAGGCAGATCACGAGGTCAGGAGATCAAGACCATCCTGGCTATGGTGAAACCCCGTCTCTACTAAAAAAAAAAAAAAAAATACAAAAAATTAGCCGGGCGTGGTGGTGGGCACCTGTAGGAGGCTGAGGCAGGAGAATGGCATGAACCCGGGAGGCAGAGCTTGCAGTAAGCCGAGATCGCGCCACTGCACTCCAGCCTGGGGGACAGAATAAGACTACGTCTCAAAAAAAAAAACAAACAAACAAAAAAAAAAACTTTAGAACAATGCCTGATGCATACATATGTTTTAGATATTCTATTAATATCAAATCGAAACTAGTATAGCACTGCCCTGCTTCTGGAATCATATCTTAGATTAAAAATCTGAGTTACTAGTTTAAAAGCTGTCCATCAATTGGCATTCATTTACCTAACTGCTACAATAACAATTAGCTTTTCAGCCTTTGTAGCTTAAGGCATTCCTCATTCCTCAGTCCAGGTGCCCTGTTAGGAGTAAAAAGACTTCAAGTGGGTGCATCACTATAGGAAATTAAAAGAAGAAAGGAGAAAGGAAGAAGATATGGATGTTGTTCTCAAAAAATATACACTGGGAAGGAAAAAAAAAAATGCCTGGCACATAGTAGGTGCTTAATTAACACTGGTTGCCTGAAAGATGAATAAATAAGACTAGGATATCCACATATATAAATTTTTATAAATTTAACCAATCCTTTAGATATAGTATATGTGTATTAATGAAACTTTCAGTAATATTTGGATGGATACTGTTCTGAATTATTAGGGTTTATAAGTCCCCCCCAAAAATGAGATTGATACAGAATTGATGTTTCTTCCCCAAATGATATATTAAAACTACCTTTTTTTCTGATTCAACATAGCTTAATTATCTGTGACAACTGAGGATAAAGGAGAAGGATGACGCCAGATGTGGGGGCTCATGCCTGTAATCCCAGTAGGAGGCCAAGGCGGGCGGATCACTTGAGGTCAGGAGTTTGAGACCAGCCTGGCCAACATAGTGAAACCCCGTCTCTACTAAAAATACAAAAAAAAATTAGCCAGGCTTGGTGGCAGGCATCTGTAATCCCAGCTAATTGCGAGGCTGAGGCACGAGAATTGCTTGAACCTGGGAGGCAGAGGTTGCAGTGAACTGAGATTGTGCCATTGCACTCCAGTCTGGGTGCCAGAGCAACACTCCATCTCAAAAAAAAAAAAAAAAAAAAAAAAAAAGAAGGATGAGGCAAGATATGACTGATAAATAAAACCTAGAGCTAGTCTCCAAACTTTTCCCCTACTCTAGGTTTGTGTGGAAAACAATGAAATATTGGGGGAAATACATATCTATACACTTTTTTTACAGCATCCTACAATGTTATTAGCAAACCTCCTGTGTTTTAAAGTACATGGTGGGCTCGGCAAGGTGGCTCATACCTGTAATCCCAACACTTTTGGAGGCTGAGGTGGGAGTTCACTTGAGTCCATGTAGCCTGGGCAACATAACAAGACCCCATCTGTACAAAAATGTCAAAATATTAAGACAGTCATGGTGGCATGCCTGTAGTCCTACCTACTCAGGAGGCTGAGGTGGGAGAACCACTTGAGCCCAAGAGTTCGAGGCTGCTGTGAGCCGTGATCACCCCATTACTGCCTGCGTAACAGAGCAAAATCCTATCTCTAAAAAAATAAAATAAAGTGTCTCCTAAAATGGTGGGTGAAGGAGATTATTAATGATAATGACAAAGCAAACTGTTTTACTTTAATTCCTTTTTTAGGGAACTACAACTATCAAATGGTTTAAGTAGTATTTGAAGAGAAAAGAAGTGTTGTTCATGATGATAGTCACAGAAAATATTGGAAACTCTTTTAGAATATAAACTTGGCAAACTGAAGCAAAATGAAGAAAACTGTTAACTATTGTTTCACAGTGTTTTTGTGTCTATATTGCAGGTAATGCTCTGTTAGTTTGAGCAAATCTGAAGTCTGTGCTAAATATAACAGTGATGAAATCTGTAACTCTTGAAAATCCCTTCTAAATCCTCTGAAAACCTTCTTCTCTCCAAGAAGAAGGATATGTATTGAGTGATCGAAATAAAGAGGAAAAAGTTGTATAGAATTGCACTGTGCAATTTGTTCAGTTTGCTTGATCCTGCGTTTGTTTTGAAAGTTGTATTTGTGGTATGGTTGTTTTTACTAGTATTTTATATTTTTGGATTTGGCCTGTAGCATTTCACTGGATATTTCTACCTTTATTTTCTACCCACAGCAAGAAAGAATATTACCCACAAAATTTTTTTTAACTAAAAATACACTATTATTTTAATGGTAACTTGATGTATACAGTATCTGGCATAATAAAGATGAAACAAATAATCACTACAATACTAAAATCTAATCTATTTTGCCAAGAGTTGGTGAGAAGATTTTATCAGTTACTTTTAACCTAGGACAATATATCCTGTTTTATAATTTGTTGTTTTCTCTTGTGACAATATATAAAAAAAAAAGAAAAAAAGAAGCAGCTTAGGCCTCACTGGTATCTGGAGCAGTTGAGTCCTTACCTGTTTGTCTGCTTTGTGATTGGCTAAAAGCTGTTGCTAAGCTTGTGTTTTTGTTCTTAGGGAAAGTTAAAAGTTGAATGTGACCTATTTGAACTGCATCCTGCTGCTTTTGACTCTGCTTTGCTCTTTCCCCTGATCCACATACTTTTTTCTGGCATCTTTTGAAGTTTAGATTTTTTAAAACCCACTTATGTATAAATTTAGTGTGCAATATTTGAAGATTGTGACATTTTGATGCGTATTTATGATCTACAAACTAAAGTACTGTAGTTTAATTTTTTAAATCTAATTGAATAGTTGAAAGTTGAATTTATTGACATAAAGCAAGTTCTAATTGTAGAAAGCAAATGCATTATTTTAAAACCTGCCTATTATACTAAAAATTATCTGGATATCAATAATATCTTTGTTAATAAGAACAAATCCAAATTACTTAATTTTTTTTCAATTGAAATGTAATATGAAAATAGTTGTTAGGTCAAATTTTTATAATTTAGGATAAAGACTGTTCTTGCTCATACTGGCATGTGTGTCACTAAAGGATAAGAGTGACTTTATTTATGTTTTCTTGAAGAGGGCTGAAAGGACTGATAATGCTTTAGGTTATAGATTAGACCCAGGACAGGCTAAATGAAAGTTATATTGTGAAGGTGAGTTTGGTCTATAATTCAGTAGACAAACATGAACTGTTGTAGTTCCAACAGCTTTTTCTCTTTAAGGCTCTATTTGGCATTGATGAGAATAAGACTTTGAACTAGATTCTGCCAGCACTCTGCTGGAACCGGTAGAAATGATTGGAGCATTCTCTGAACCTTAAAGCCTGACCCAAGTCTTGGGTGAGTGATGTGGAGAGCCACAGACCAGCTTGGATCCTCCAAACCTAATGTGAGTTCCAGGATACAGATCATGAGGGGTGTGTGTCTGTGTGTGTGTGTGTGTGTGTGTGTGTGTGTGTGTGTGTGTGTTGTGTGTGTGTGTGTGTGTGTGTGTGTGTGTGTGTGTGTGTGTAAAATGTGTTTTCTTTGTCAGCTTAGTCTTTAATAAAACAATATTACCAGAATTCTGATGTATACAGTATCTAAAACTGTAAAAGTGTTTTATCAATAAATTATTTAAGTTCAAATAAGAAAATTCATTATCAAATCAATTAGTGAAAACAGTGGGGCTATTTTATATTTTCAGAAAATTTGAAATTAAGGGGTTATGAATGATGGTTGCAGTATTTCTATATTTTCTTACATGTATAATATCAAGAAAATCTGATTCACACAGGTAAGTGCTTTTGTGGGTTTCTGAAAATATCTTTATACTTTCATTTTTTAATCGTGTTCTACATGTTCAGAGAAACTTCTCTAGTAATGAACTATAGAAGTCATCCCTGAAATTATAGACTTAGATAAATGGTTTTGAGTGAAAACTTTTTAAATAGTTCACCTTGCATTCCCAAGATACTCTGCAGTTAAACTGATCCAGAAGCCTGAACAAAAAAGTGAAAAGAATGATTGATTTCAAACAACTACTTGCATTCTTTATTATAAATTTAAAAGTTAAAACACTAAGCACCAAAATGTACAATATCCACTAAAAACTAAGGAGTCATGATGGGATGTGCAATCTGTTCCTTCGACATTACAAAATTGGACAGTTACACTCTTTCAGGAGCATGTACCAAGCAAATGTGCCTGAGCCTCTCCTGGCATCTTTAAAGCAAAATATCCACTTGCTGTAGCAGTTCCCTCACTATTACAGTTTTACTTGAGCCGACGTAGACAGGCATGAATTTTTTAAAAGACTAGAACACATAAACTATACCCCTCCTAATCACTGACACATTTATACATTTACAAGAATGTTCAAATGCGCTCACACAGATGGTGGGAGAGACATTATTTAATAACTGAATTATTACTGGCAACAAATTGTTGTTTTGGCAGTCTCCATTGAATTTAATGTTGATAAACATAGGTTACTTTGAAAAAAAGTTCAAATCTAATATTTTATAATATCTCTAAAGTATGTGTAAGGAAGAGATTTTAAGAAATATAATTTGAAAACCACTGATAATATACAAGGAAGTACAGAGCAGGAAGGGGCCAGGTTCTAGTTAGCTGAAAGCATATAACTCTGGATAAAATCAGTAATTATATTTTTGCTATTTCTTCTTATTATTATTTTTCTATAGAAAGAGACAGGGTTTTCGCTATGTTGCCCAGGCTAGTCTCAAACTCCTGGCCTCAAATGATCCTCCCACCTCAGCGTTCCAAAGTGCTAAGATTGCAGGCATTGAGCCACTGTGCCTAGCCAGGAATTATATTAAAAGATTAGAACTTTAGAGCTGACATAAAGTTTGAGAGATCATTAAGTTCAATTGCCCTTCATTTCAAATTTAAAGCGATTACAACTGGAAAGGTTTTCGGCTTTTTATTTTTTCTTTGCAAAGGTGGTAAACTAGATGACCCTCCATTTAATGCTTCCTAACAGAATCCCAAGCTATCTGCTAATCTGTATGATTTATGTAAGTGGTTAAGTCTAACTTTAAATCCCAATCTCGAATTAAGAGATTTCTGCTTGTTCATATGATTTAAGAAATACATATATTTGGGCTGGGCACGGTGGCTTACACCTGTAATCCCAGCACTTTGGGAGGCCGAGGCAGGCGGATCACGAGGTCAGGAGATCGAGACCATCCTGGCTAACACGGTGAAACCCCGTCTCTACTAAAAATACAAAAAGTTAGCTGGGTGTGGTGGTGGGTGCCTGTAGTCCCAGCTGCTTGGGAGGCTGAGGCAGGAGAATGGTGTGAACCTGGACAGTAGAGCTTGCAGTGAGCCAAGATTGCACCACTGCACTCCAGCCTGGGCGACAGAGCGAGACTCCGTCTAAAAGAAATGCATATATTTGACATTTAGTAAATATTTACAAATAATGAATGATTGAATACTAAATGGTTACATAGTATCAAGTTTTCTGTTAATTGGTAAAATAATAGCATTATTTTAAGGCTCAATGCCAAATAGAGCCTTAAAGAGAAAAAGCTGTTGGAACTACAACAGTTCATGTTTGTCTACTGAATTATAGACCAAACTCACCTTCACAATATAACTTTCATTTAGCCTGACCTGGGTCTGGTCTATAACTGAAAGCATATAAAATATAAAATATATAAAATAATAGCATTATTTTACCAATGTAAACTTATATGAACATATATTTTAAAAATTAGACTCATAACAAATTAAGAATGTTACCCTCTCCAATTTGTATCATCTGAATAAAATACTATTTTAGTATTTCTGAGTTATTTGCCAGAAAATAAAAATGCAAAAATTAAGAAAATCATATTCTCTATTACTACAAGCAAAATGATCTTGAATTCCATTCAAATCTGAATTCCTGTAAAAAGCATACATTTTTAAGTGGTATTATATCTTTTATTGTTTGAGAGTATGTTTTGGCAACACAGAAAGCTAGAATGGATAAGCAAATATAAACATTTTTATTTGATGAACTATAGTCCCCTAAATGTATCTATACCCTTTGGGTAAAGAGGAAAATGGCCCACAGAGGGAGAATTTGGGAGGGCAGAAGAACAGACAGGAAAGTTCAGTGAACAGCATTTTATTTTTAAAATACATAATAACCTGCAAGTAGTCTCCAGATGTGACCTTGTACTTGTGCTCAGGTTAAGAATCTACAACTTAATACCCTCTTGGAAAGCAAGAGACCTCTGAAGGAGGCAGAAAAAGGAAGGTGGTTTAAAGGATTATAGGACCTACAACTAAAGATTATCAGGAAGGAACTGAGTAGGAGTTATTTGAACTGTGCAAGAAAAGCACATTTTGCAGAATTCTATTCACCACTTGGTAGTAATAATCATAGGGTGGGGAGGCATGGATAGGGAAGGCAGGATAGCTGTTATAAACAAAAACAACTGGATTTTAAAACTTTAGAATATTGTCTTAGTTTGTTTCTTTGAATAAAAATTACCATTAGTATAAACAAAGTATTTAAAATTCAGTCATGATTAAGCTAAGGACTCATTAATATGCATTTAGCCCAAACATTTTAACCACAGGTAAAAATCCTGTGGTTAAATGGGATTAGTTCAGTTCCATCAAGTCTGTGGGTTCAGGATAAGTTAAAGATACTAGGTTTGGTTTTAATCTATTTTGAATGGATAATTTTTAATATTATGCCTGGCTAATTCCTTGTATTTAAAATTATAGGTTACATACTAAACCAGTTCTTGGCCTGTGCACAAATAGAAGCACTATGAGAATTTCATGTGTTCACATTGTTTAGGTACAAATAAAATCTAGGCCCTCAAAAACTGTTAGAAAAATTATACAACACAGAGTATATTCAGTCTGAGAAATATTTTCTACTTGCATATATTTAGTATCTTTTGTTGCCTTGAGTTTGTATATTTCTTTCTCCTTCTTTAAAACCTTCAGTAGCGCCTAGCAACATATGGCTTAAAGTCCTAACCATCCATTTCCCCCTCACATTCACCTTTTTCATAGACCTCATAGTATTCCAAATTAAACCTATTCCTTCTTATTTAACTCAGTGATGATGCTGAAAAGTAGCCTCTAAACATTGTAATATGTCTGAATGAATTCTCCCACTTAATTTTTATATCTCAACAGACACTTTCTTTTCTATCACTTCACCTTGGATAGACCTAAGGATTATTTAAAGCCAAACTTGGTTACAAAATGTTCCTGAATCTTGTCAAACAATGGTATCTTGTCAGACACAGGCAGTGTCTGACTTGTAAGTACATGCCTGACTTAACAAGTGATCCATACATGCCTTTGTCAGACCCTGTATAGCTGCTAGCCTGGTAGTGCAGGAGAGCAGTCACAGAAATATCAAAGAAAAATCAAAGGAGCTTGGATATCTATGAGCTCCAAGGAGAAGTAGAGAGATTCTGAAAGACAGAGTGCTTAGCAGAGCTGAACCCAGTAGAAGCTGATTCCCTCACAGAGCCAATCTGTCTGCCTATAAACAGGCAGGTTTTGTGGCCCCTAAGCCTCAAAAATGTTTACCTGAATAGTGAACTTGAAATTCATTATTAGGCTTTCAATTAAGCTTAAACAATTTTTTAATGGAAACATCTCTTCAGAGTTCATTCATTTGATACATAATTTTTGAGGGTCTCCTGTGTGCAGGGCACTAGGACATTGGAAATATAGCAGTAAACAAAAAAGACAAACATTCTGATTTTATGGAGCTTATATCCTATTGAGACAAACTAAATAAATAAATAGGAGATATCAGTAACTTACAAAATTAGTGTGATTTGTTTGAGAAGACTGCTTTCTTCCTAAAACGTACCACTTTTTGAGAAGCAGGGGTCATGTGAGGAACATGTAGGAGATTGGGTAGATTCAGATGAGATATGTAGTGAAGAGGCTTTGGGTAGCACGAGGCCACCAAAGGCCCAGAAAGAGACACTGAGAGGAGTGACAGAGAGAAATATGGAGGAGAGAAGCTCAAAGCCCAAAATCACCCATTCCGTGATTTCTTAAAAACAAAACAAAACAAACAAAAAAAACTCACCCTGAGTAAAAGCAAGGGAGATAAATTTTTCTGTCTTCCTACCCTCTTTTCTTGCCTCCAGAATCAAGAACTTAGGTGAATACAGTTATCAAAATTTTAAATATATATTCGGTAAAAGCAGCAGCCTCATATAGTGACCGCTGCTTTGGATTCTGACAGACCTGAGTTCTAATTCCAGGCTGAATTTTACAAGTTTTATAACTTTGGTCAAGTTGCCCATACTTTTAGTTTCTATGTCACAAATTTGTAAAATAAAAATAATTACATCTGCTTTATACATGTAAAGTGTTAAGTGTCTGATACACAGGAGTTAACAAAGTACTGGTCTTATTATTATCAGCCTCGAAAACCTGACCCTTATTTAACACACTGATTCTTTAGGGGTAAAAGCAACTTTTGAATTTAAAACCACTGACACTTCTTGGAATACTACTTATTTACAAATATTGGTGATGCCTCGTATTTCTAAACAGCTATGTGGAAAGTTAAAACACTGCATTTCTAAGAGGAAACTCTAAATGAGAGGAAAATACCAAAGACTTGTCAACATTCTTGCTCCTTTAAAGTGATATAATTCTAAAAATTGAAGAACTGAAAAAAAAAAGTATAGCGCAAATAAGAGGATCAGTTTAAAGTTCAGTGCTAAAAGGATCTTAATGTACCCAAAACATGATGTTGAAAAGGGAAAAAGTGCTTAGCAGACAAGCTATGTAGATAAAAACAGGAAGATATGAGCTGGAGGAGAAAAATCTAGACAAAATTAGTAAGCAGAAGTAGACTTATAAACCAGCATTTGTTCTAAATGAAATGTTTTAAATGACACTAGGGGATTTTTCAAGAATGCTTAAACCACATAAATCTAACAAAGCCCACTCCCACTCTTAAAGGAGTTCTTTGGTTTAATGTGTAAAACCATCACTGTATGTTTTCTAACCAATTACTGCATTAAGTATAATTCTGATTCCAATGAGGAGATGTGCAAATCTATAGTACAGTGTTTAACATGTGGTCCATAAAAGTATGATTATGCCTTTTAGCCTAATTACTGCTTTTTCTACTAAAATATATATATATTCTTTGTCATGAATTCATTATACTTTTTAAAGACCTAATGCGTCCAGGGAAGCCACTTGGTCAGGAGAGCAGATAATTTGAGATTTATCTCCTAAATTTCAAAAACGAGTTTGAGGCATGATTGCCTCCCTCAAGAAACTTACTACCATATTGGAGAGACAAAATCCACTGTCATCTTCTACACTTCTCTCCCTTCCCATTGTTCCGAAGACTGCCCTCGCCTTGCCAAGATTGCCTCAGCAGCCTAACTAACTCATCTCCTTGCCCCTAGTTTTGCCCCTTCCAATATATTTTTCCAAACCTTAGCTGACATGCAAATCTGATGTCACTCTACAGTTTAGAACTTTCAGTAACTCCACAGTACTCTTAAGAATGAAATCCGTGTTCTTTAATGAAGCTTAACAATCCCTCGTTACTGCTTATCTTTTTTTTTTTTCCTGTTGCCAGGCTAGAGTGCAATGGTGCGATCTCGGCTCATCGCAACCTCTGCCTCCCAGGTTCAAGCAATTCTGCCCCAGCCTCCTGAGGAGCTAGGACTACAGGTGTGCACCACCACGCCCAGCTAATTTTTTTGTATTTTTAGTAGAGATGGAGTTTCACCATGTTGGCCAGGATGGTTTGGAGCTCCTGACCTTGTGATCCGCCCGCCTCGGCCTCCCAAAGTGCTGGAATTACAGGCGTAAGCTACCATGCCCGGCCTACTGCTTATCTTTTACCTAAACTCCTTCTGTTACTCTCCTTACCCTCTTTCCAGACCCATTGAGCTTCCTGTATTCTGCTTCCCTAATGGATCACTCTTTCCTTTTTCTGGGCCTCTGCATATGCTAGATCTTTTACTTAGAACTCTGTGTCTATTCTTCCAAACTCTCCCCTAAATTTTCTTTCCAAGGCCTCTCTACTAATACTCTAAACTGTAGCTCAGGTGTCTTTTTCCTTCAGGAAGCCTATCTTGAACCACCATTCCAAGTGAAGACTCCCCTAATATTTCATAGTTATCTGTTAAAATCAAGTTATTTGACACCACTCTGCTTTTACATAGATTATCAGCTTGCTCTTCAGAAAAATAAGGCTGAGTGCATTACTGCTAAGGACAGATGTAGAGGCAATGAACCTCACTTTGATACAGTTGAGTAAGTTGACCAAAATCTTTTTAAAAGAAAGGAAATATTTCAGAATTACTATTACTTCTTAGATTAAATGTCAGGATTCTTCCTGAGCCAAGTTCGTGCCACTGCACTCCAGCCTGGGCGCCAGAGCGAGACTCCGTCTCAAAAAAAAAAAAAAAGAAATATCAAAATTAAATGTTTAAATAGCAGACTTTGTAAGGTATCTCTGGCCTATACTGACAACCTGTGGTAAATATCAAAAACACAGCCCTTTGTAATCACTGTTCTGTGTTCAGGACGTTCATCTTTTCAGTAGATGTTTATTGCATGCCTGTATGTGCTCAGCCCTAGAGATTGAGAGGAGCAACACCTTCAGAACATCTGGCCTACCTTCGAAATCCTTGGAAAATACTTTTTATTGAATGGTTTGAAACAAAACATTTCAAAAGTTAAATCTGCACAATGATAGATGCAGGTTAATTAATACATTTGTTGGGCTGGGTGTGGTGGCTCACACCTGTAATCCCAGCACTTTGGGAGACAAAGGTGGGAAAATTGCTTGAGTCCAGGAATTTCAGACCAGCCTGGACAACATAATGAGACCCTATCTCTACAAAAAATTTAAAAAGTAGCCGGGTGTGGTGGCCTCTGCCTGTAGTGCCAGCTACTCAGGAGGCTGAGGTGGGAGGATCACTTGAGCCCTGGAGGTCAAAGCTGCAGTGAACCGTGATAATGCCACTGCACTCATCCTGGCTGACAGAGCGAGACTGTCTCAAAAAAAAAAAAAAATTAAAAAAATACATTTGTTGGAACTCTTGGTTACTGTAAATTTATTTGGAGGCAACCTTTTTATGTTGGAGAATAGAGTGACTAATTCACTCTAGTGCTCCATAGCAGAGAACAAGAAATTAGTACTCTTTGAGGAATTTAGGTCAGTCTTTATAGAGACCATAAAGGAATCTTGACATTTAATGGCTTGAAGGTTCTCCATAAACCACTAAATTAGAATATTAAATTAAAATTATTTTTCTTTTCACATAAGGCAACATTAAATAATAATTTGAAACTATCTGGGGAAAAAAGGAATCCTAACTGGAGCTTCCTATACAATTTCAGTATATCTGAAATATTTCTTCAATAAATATTTATCAAGCACTAAGTATCAGACTACTATATGTATGCAGTTAGCAGTTTTCGCTTGCATTTACTTATTTTAAGCCACTTTTGATTTAACTGAATGCGTGCTTTTCCCTTGCCTCTCATTAGAAAATGCAAAGATAAGCATTCCTCATTTTACAAATGTCATAACTAAGGTTATGCCCTACTAGACAACTAAAACTGTGATTCCTTCAGAAATAAAATCATACCTCAACTCTTCTAGAACCAGAGTCATCATTTTTCACATACTTCTACCTAACTAGCTTTTGCAGCTCACAGTCCCATACATCAAGTGCATTTATGTTTCCAACGCATTCATTTACAACCAGTTTATCTTGCAGCGTATGTCATATTGCTGCAAATTGGATGATGTACTGGGTTTGTTTTGTTTTTGTATTTGCTTACGGCTGAGTGGGCATTTGATTATACTGTTTGTTTTTGAGGCTGTGCTCAGTAGATGAGAGCTTGGAAGCCTCTGTAGGCTTTTCTTCTATATCGACATTAACTCAAAATTGCTTCTTTTGACCAGTAAAAAATATTTTGGGTGCGTTAGCTATTTTTTAAAAGCAGTATAGAGAACATATATCATTTATCTTATTAGGAGGAGATAAAAAGTAACCATTTTGACATGCCACTTTAAATATGATAGTTGAAGAGCTAAGAGTAACTTAGTCTTCACTGAGACACGGTAGCCTCACTTCTAAGACTGAAACTTATTTTCATTTATGAGTCCTGTTCTGTGGCCATTAACTACTGCTATAAATTCCACTTGTTTCCTTGTCAGAATGTTCCAGCTTTTTTTGTTTTTTAACCTGAGCACTTAAGCTTTGAAAACAGCATAAACATGCAAAAAGAGATCTAATTTAGGAATTTGTTTCTTTTAAAGAGAGAGAATAGAGTTATGTAAAGAAATAGTACTGACACAGGACTGGAGGGATCAGGGTTCTGGGCCCAGCAATGTCAGTTGTTTTTCTCCTTTGTAACCTGTATTTTCCCAAGTTCCTCATCCGATATCAGAGATTGAAATTCTGTTTTTATAACTCAGGGAGGGCGCTTATGAAGGAATATTAGAAATTGTAAAGCCTTCGAATATACTTGAGAGGAAAAAAGACAATTCAGAGATAGGCTACCAAGGTTTATTATCTGAGTAGGGGAGTGATATTTATAGCTTTTACGTAGCTTACCAAAATGAATTTTGCATTGATTATAGGCCAAAGTCCTGTACATGTCGCTGCATTCTGCTGCCCATTCAGCGTCGTTTGGGCATTATGGGAAAGGAAGAAGGGAAATTTCAGTAGTTCATCGAATTTACAGCGAACTTCATTACTCCTGGTGTTGTCAAGATCAAGTCTCCAGGTTGGCTGCTGTTTGGTTCTAGGTAAATGGCCGAGCAGGGGTGTAGGGGGCAGATTTCCCTGCCCCTGAAGCCCGAAGACTCGTGCTGCACCTTCCTGACAGTGCATGCTCACCTTGCGGCCCTCCAGAGCCCATTCCGTACCTGAGAATTAGCTGTTCGTGGGGATCTGGGCCCCCGAGGTGATTTTTCACCTCGCCGCGTCAGACCACCGGTTCCCCGCCTCTGCGCCGGGGGGGCGGGGCTTTGCGGAGACGCGGGCTCGCATTGGCTTGCGTGGCCGCCAGGGCGGTGAAGTGACGGGCGCGGGGCGGGGCCGCGCGGCTTGTTTGTCGGCGCCGCCCCGCCCCCCGCCATCCGTGCTGACTGAGGCGCTGCAGACCGGAGCCGCGGCCGGCTGCCCAGCGCTCGCCGCCTCCGCGTGTCCGCAGCAGTCCCCGCGCCGACATGCGCCTGGCCGCCGCCGCGAACGAGGCGTACACGGCCCCTTTGGCGGTCTCGGGTCTGCTGGGCTGCAAGCAGTGCGGCGGGGGCCGCGACCAGGACGAGGTACCTGGGCGAGGGGCTGAGCGGGCGGCTGGGTACCTGGGCGGGTGGACACCCGGCCGAGCTGCCCTGTGCAACACGGAGGTCACGTCGCCTCCTCACAGTCGCTCCGGGTCAGCATCCGAAAACGTTCCCCAGGTAGGGCGGGCGGGCGCCCGGGGAGCAGCGTCCCGGCCCTCCTGCGCCCATCGGGGGAAGGGGGTTGCCTGCGGTGGGAGGGAGACCTGCGCACCATGAGTCGTCCCTGGGCAGAAAATGCTAAGCTGGGAGAGACTGCGGCCCCGGTCATGTAAATGAAAGTCTCCAAGACGTAAATAACATTGTCGTCTGGACAAGTCTCCACAAGTCAGAAATCCAGCAGCCCTCAAGTCTTGAGGGTGAAACAGCCTGTGGATATGCCCCCTCGATGTCTTGTCTTGCGAAAACAGATTAGCCACCTTCACCCCCTTTGCCTCCACTTAGAAAGAAAAAACATTTGACTCAGGGAAGAGATGATGTTGCCTGGAATAAGTGTGTCCTGCAAGCTCTATGACGTTATGCACAGCGTTTACTCTTGCGTATTAAGCCATCCCTTTTCTGAATTGGCCTTCAGAAAGAGGTACTTAATTGTAACATTTTGTGTTTTTTTTCTAAGTGGTTGCAAATAGGAAACCATTTGAAAGTTACTAATGTAACCTTAGGTAAAACTCGAACCTTAAATTTGGATTGAAATCAGATGCTGTCAGAGTGTTGCCTTAGTTCAAGAAATCTAAATGTGAATTATTTTCTCTGCAGCTTTACCCACTAAAATGACGTGGTTTCGTAATTTCTTTAATGGAGTCTATTATCAGTATACCATGTATGTTCATAGAAACTTAAATGAAGACACTTTGTCATGAAGGTTGTAAAGCACCAAATTTTTTTTGAGATTTTAACATTTATGGACATATTACATGTTCCTTGTTTACAGA
This sequence comes from Hylobates moloch, assembly GCF_009828535.3. Taxonomy (NCBI): domain Eukaryota; kingdom Metazoa; phylum Chordata; class Mammalia; order Primates; family Hylobatidae; genus Hylobates; species Hylobates moloch. The sequence goes on along the minus strand of NW_026652277.1, from coordinate 126,761,036 downwards.
TAATAAAACAATCTTTAAAAATCTCTTACAGTATCGCTTTGGAAACTTCACCAAAAAGTGAAAACAGTATGAAAGTGTTGAATTAACATTTACAGTTTCTGTTTGCGGGTCATAATAGATCTTTTCTCTTTTTGAGTAGAAGTGAGCCCCAATCATCATGCTTGAATAGATCTGTTATTTCTGCTGATGTTTGTGTGCAGAGTCCTGGTTCTCGCTCAGATCTAGAATTTCCAAAGATAGCTATGTAAACTAAAAGATAAAGAAATAGATTTTGGCTTGCATATTGTTACAGCGCTTATGGGATTGTGTTGAGGAAACCAGGAAGCTTTGTATAGTTGTATTTCATTTTTAATACATCCCAACATGTGGGAAGATAAATTAGGAAGGAATGCTTTATAGGAAAACTATTCACTTTACAAAAAGAATAACACAATTCTTTCAAATAGCTAGCTTCCATAATGCTTTTAAATTAAACACTTTCCAGAAACGGAACTCCTGAGCAAAGTATAGGGCACAAATATGGCCTAAGTATTACAAATGCAGTAACTTAAAGTCAGTAAGTTTTTTTCTAAAATATAGTTCATAGAAGGCAAAAAAAAAAGTACCTGGATTTTTCAGTATTTCTGAATTACCTATTAGTTATTAATGACAATATTAACATAATTGTTAGTACATTTTGCTATAGTAGGCATATTTCTTTCTAACACTTCTAGATCTCTCCATTTCTATTTAAAATTTTTGAATGTCAAAAGGCCAGCACCCAGCTATAGGCAATCTCCCAGAGAAGGGAGAGTGGATGGGAACTTTCACTTTTTATATAACATATCTTTACCTTGTTGAAATGTTTTTCAAAAAACACATGCTGCTTTTGAATTTAAAAAATAAAATTACTGTGAATGTTGTGATAATCACAACAGTGATAGTGTAGCGAGGAAAACAAAATGATTCAAATTATTTGTGTATTTTTACTTCTCAACTAATTTTGCAGGTGGTAGATACTGTAAACCAACAATGCTTTCATTTTGCACTTGTCATTCATTCATTATTTCAGTTAAGGATATTGATACAGATGCATAAATGTATCTCACAAATTTGAAACATCTGACTGGAACAGTACTTTGCAGTACACAAACATTGATTCATACAGTGATACAATAAATACATAGTCTTTCTGTGGTACTACTGTCAACATTCACTAAGAATTTTCACTCTGAAAATTAGTGTTTTGCATTATACACTGAGGAAACATATCAGAAGTAATATTGTGATGGTGGAAACTGTTGTTGTCTCTTTCAAAGATGGTTATTAGGTTGTTGAGGGGAAAAGACTGTTAGTTCTCGTGTTAGTCTTCCAGCCACACCTTCACAGAGAGCCTGTGAGGTTAGTGCTGTGATTAGTATCTACATCTGCTTTTCAACAAGGCCATTTATTGGTGGCAGTTCCGTCTCCTAGAATCTGGATTGGCCAAAATTTGTTCAAAGTCTGTAGTTAAGTTTCTTACAGCTACAGATGAAGGAATAATTGAATTAACCTAAATATGAAGCTATGAAATGTATTTAGTTTGGCTTATGATCACCCCATTGAACACCTGCAGTGCCTTTTTTGATCAGCATCTACTAGAAAAGAGTTGTAACCAATTTAACATGTGACCAAGAAGTGTTTCCAAAGTGAGTTTTCCAGAAAATGGAAACTTTTTATAAACCAAGACTACTACTGTATAATAACAGTGGTATCTATAAGAATCTTCAAGGTATCTTAAAGAGGCTCAAAAGAGTAATAATGAAAGATACCAACTCTAGAACCAGCTATCATGGATTCAGCCCCCGTCTCCACCACTCACTAGTACTGACTGAGCTAGAATACTTGGATTCAAATCTCAGGGCTTTCCTTGGACACAGGGTGGGGAACATCACATACCAGGGCCTGTCGTGGGGTAGAGGGTGGGGGGAGGGATAGCATTAGGAGATATACCTAATGTAAATGACGAGTTAATGGGTGCAGCAAACTAACATGGCACATGCATACATATGTAACAAACCTGCACATGGTGCCCATGTACCCTAGAACTTAAAGTATAATTTTAAAAATTAAAAAAATCTCAGGGCTTTCATCAGTTATGCTAAATGGAGATAATAATAGTACCTGCTTCATAGATTAAGGTAAGGATTAATCTAAGACTCTTGACGTTTTCATGAATATTGTAGAACACCAAATACTCTTTCTAAACTTTAGTATCATAGACTCATGTTCTTTGTTTACCGGTAGTATAATTTAAAACAGTGCTCAGCTCATAAATACTTTGTGTTAGCTGCTGCTGCTGCTATTGCTATTTATTATCATGAGCCCTAGTTGCTTTTTCAATGTTATTCAAGAAATAAGCAGAAAACTAAAAGGCAATTTGGTTCTCAGATATCATTGACTAGTGTTAGGGTGCCAGCCACAGTCTAGCAACCCCACTTTACCCTGTCTTCCTCTGCTACTTCTGAGAAATTAGACAGCCAAATCTGTTAGACCTTATACCTAAGACTAGAATCTATAACAAAAGACTCAATGTTTGTATAATTTGTAAAATATTCTATAGTTTATAATATAGATTATAATCCCACGTAGTTGGGATTGATGGTATTATTATTTTGTCATCATCCCTATTTTACAGATTAGGACTCTTCAATTTGGAGGCTAAGGAAGAGGGGAGACAGTGTTATCAATATGCCCACTAAATTTGGCAATAGGGATGGACTTACAAAGACAAGAATTACATAGAACCCTTGCCATAAATATAGGAAATACTCTGTTTCTCAAGCATTCATAGCCACCTTCTTGGAATTGTAAACCTATTGTTTTATAATAATTTGGCATATAAACTATATATTTGGTAGAGAAATAAAACCAGAATAATATAATTTGTATACCTCTTTGTTTCTAAACCTATGTGCTGTCAATCTGGCCACATTTTTAAAAAGGTAACTACGTTACATGCTGCTAATGTATTTGTAAGATAAAGGCCTAGAAATTGAATCGGTGAGGTTGTTTTTTTTCCTGCTTACAGATAATATGTACATATTCTGCACTTTGCTTCTTCTCCCCTTCCCCGTTATCATAATATAACTTGAAGAGCTTTTAAAGTCAACTCATGTAGAAGTGCTTCATTCTTTCTAAAGACTGCATGCTACTCTATTATATGGTCATGCTGAACTTTATTCAAACAGCCTTCTATTGATGAACACTGAGATTGTTTTCAACCTTGTACTGTTAGAAACAATGTTGCAGTGATTATCCTTTTACATATGGCATTTCACAAACGTGAGCACATCTATAGGTTAACACTTAGGATGGAATTGTTGATTCAAAGGCTATGGGACTTTTTAATTTTGATCACTATTACAAATTGCCCTTCCTAGCGGTTGTAGTAATATATACTCTATACTGTTTTTTCTCATACTTCAAAACACTCTCATCAGCAATATATAAACAATTAATGACTGTTTCTCTACCCAATACAGCCTGTGATCAAACTTTTTGATCTTAAGCAATCTTTTTGGAGGAAGATAGTATCTCAGCATAGTTAACTTGCAGTTGTTTTATTTTGAGTGTCAAGCATTTTTCAACCATTTGTATTTTCTTTTCCTTGAACTGTCCATGTTGTTTGCTCATTTTTAAAATACAATTGTTGGTCGGGCGCGGTGGCTCACACCTGTAATCCTAGCACTTTGGGAGGCCGAGGCAGGCGGATCACGAGGTCAGGAGATTGAGACCATCCTGGCTAACATGGTGAAACCCTGTCTCTACTAAAAATACAAAAAATTAGCCAGGTGTGGTGGCACATGCCTGTGGTCCTAGCTACTCGGGAGACAGGAGAATCGCTTGAACTCAGGAGGCGGAGGCTGCAGTGAGCCAAGATCGTGCCACTGCACTCCAACCTGGGTGACAGAGCGAGACTCCGTCTCAAAAAAAAAAAAAGGGGGGGGATTTTCTTATTGATTTATAGTAGTCTTTCTTTAAAATTTAGCCCTTTGTTATTTGAGTGGCAAATGTAATTCCTAGCTTTCTGTTTACTTTTGACTTTGTATATATTTATTTTTCCCATGTGAAAGTCTTTATTTTTATGTCATTAAATTTATCAATCTTATATTTTACGACTTTTGTGGTATTCTTAGGCCTGCTGCACTCCATGAGTGTTTTCTTCTAGTACTATAATGTTTTTTGCTTTTTTTCTAAGTTTTCATTTTTTTCTTACATTTAACTCTGATTTATTGTGGGGTAAAGCATGTTATAGTGTTCCAGCTTCACTTTTTTCTGAATGGCTATCCAGTTGTCCCAAGATTATTTGTTGAATAATTCATTTTCCCCCATTTGAAATGACACCTTTTCGTATACTAACGTCCCAAGTCTCTTAGTTATAAAACAGTAATAAACCCTTGAAACAGGCATTTTCCTAAAATGCATTTTGTTTAAATAAGACAGTTTTCAAGATTAAAGAAATCAGAGGGGATGTTAATTTTAGCCTTAGTTTTGTCCAATAGGTATTGTTTCAAATGTATGTAATTGGATCAGAAATTCAGCAGTTAGAAAAGCTAAGAGTCATCATTGTATATAAATGGCTGCTATTGGTGCCAAAATTATATATTGAATAACAGGAATGTCCTCTGGCATTCATTACAGGATGTTAAAATTGAGACACACGTGGCCAGACCAGTGAATTAAGTGCCTCCTCTAATGAAGGGTATAATGTTAAAGCATTACTATCTTCAGTATAAGGATGGACTAACCAGGGAGAAGTCACTAACCTCCAGTATAAGATTATTTTATTTAAATATTATTTTATGAATTCTGTTGGCAAATATAAACTACTTTGAATCTTGATGTCTCCTAACAAAGATTACCTTCACTTTTGTCCTTCCTGCTTAATTTTTAAAAGCCTATTCTGCTGTAAAGATTTTCATTTGCTGGGACCAGATTTCTTGGATTGCTGCCAGATGTCCTTCTCTCTGTGTACCCACCCCCACCCCATCCCCACTTTTTTTCTTTAAAAGGAAAATATCTGGTTTATATCATGATATAAAAGTATTTTAAAAGTAGTAAGGAGAGAGTAGAATTATATGAGTATTTAATTATATATACAATATATATGAGTGAAGGGGTTAATCTTTAATTGTATAAATTCTAAAAAATTTTTTAAATGACACTAGATAGGACATGGGCCTCAAAACGACAACAAAAAGTTGAAATATATTATTTTGGTTTTGTTTCTGTAAGCACACTATATGGGGAGGGTGAGGGAGGGAAAGGAAACCCTAACAGATTTTCAGTACTTGTTAACCATACTACACCATCACATAAGGTACAGGATTCTAGAGTCACTGTGTCAAATGTCAGAAAGCTATTTCTCCATTATTCGAGCTTCTCTAAAATATAATATGGGCAAGGTTGATGACATCCTGTAAATAAAAAAAACTTAATTTAAGGCAAACTTACAAACAAAATGAGTTTCTCTAAAATTATTTAACCACAGAGAAAACATGCCCTGTAGTGCTGTCTCTAGTGAATTTAGTTTTTATTTTTCATAAACTTACATTCTAACCATGAGGTGTTGTTTTAGATGTAATAATAATTACACTTTTTCTAGTTTAAGACACCTAGGTGGAAGTACTGCTTTTTCATTTTCTGACGATGCACAGGGATATTTGGGTTGGTTGAGTTTTAGATGTACAAACACACTGGTCTTATTTTGTATCACTGATGATCCACAGGGTTGGCTGCTATGTGCTGAACTTTCTGTTCTAGACTTTCTGCCAAGTACTTTATGCAAAACTCTGGTTTTAGTGAAACAGGTTTTATTGTTTTTAGTCAGAGTTGTATTATAAGCTGTTGTTAGCTATGCAGTGCTAACAGAAGAGTTGGTATGTATATACAGCCATGAAAACAAACCATCAAAACAAGCCTGTCTCTGTTCGACTGGTTGTTTTTCCCTCCCATTCCTTTAGCCTCAGTTCATTTTGTTTACTGCCAAAGGCCTGAGATGGTGTAATTTTCTTTTCTAGGAACTTGGCATTCGAATTCCTCGACCACTAGGACAGGGACCAAGCAGATTCATCCCAGAAAAGGAGGTAACGTTGTTTGTGAAAGTACATAGTGAACTGTATGCTTTTAAGGAAGAGCTTTCATGACCCACATCTTGGCATCTGAAGAACTGCTGGTCAACAACATGTTTTAGTCAGAGTTGGTTGCAGTTAATCATGCTTTGGCAGTGAATCTGTGGGAATAAAAAGCTGTTGTACTTGTGTTGATTTCTAGTATTTCATGATGTATTTTTAACACCCATATTTAATCAAGTAAAGCCAAGATTTGTTTTTGACCAGTGATATTCCATCTGCTTATAACCTGAGTTACTTAGTCTTGACCGTCTCCACAGGCTGATATCAGTGCTAGATTGGATCTTTAATTCTATATATGTATAAAAGCATCTATTCTTTATTTTCATAAGGACTGTATGCTATTAGTTAATTTTAGTTCTCCTTAAATTGAGTGAGAGTAGGCGGTTTTGTAAAGAAAGGCTTTAGTGTCTGTTTGCAAGCTCTGCAAATTTGATAATCTAAATCTGCTTCTTTATCTGGATTCTGGCCAACTCTGCAAGCAGCCTATCTAGATGGCCTTTAATGTTCAGCCTTTGTTGTTTATCCCCTACTATATAATATGTAACTGTTTATTCTTCTATATCTTTCAACCAGTTGAGTTTAAATTTGTAACCCCTCTTTCTTAAGCCAAATTTAATCTGCTTCTAAATGATATTTAGCGTGTAGCCCATGTATATTTTCTTCCCTTAACACCAATTTACAATTTCAGTAACCATGGTTTTTCTCTCATTTATACAGATCCTCCAAGTGGGGAGTGAAGACGCACAGATGCATGCTTTATTTGCAGATTCTTTTGCTGCTTTGGGCCGTTTGGATAACATTACATTAGTGATGGTTTTCCACCCACAATATTTAGAAAGTTTCTTAAAAACTCAACACTATCTACTGCAAATGGATGGGCCGTTACCCCTACATTATCGTCACTACATTGGAATAATGGTTTGTAAACATTCAGTGAAAAATTCTTTTTGCCTATTTTTATTAATCTCTTTAAGAGACAGTTAATGCTTTAAACACAGGGATAAATACTTAGATTATGATATATAATATGATTCCTGTTGCACAATCTCTGTTTTTCCTATTTTTAAATAAGTATGCTCTCAAGTATAACAAAAAGAAACAAGTATTTATACATTGCTGAGAACCATTATTCATTAAATAAGTAGAACACAAGTTCTGTTTCATTATTATAAATAGTTCACATTGACATAAGTGGTTCTTCCTGTTCAAGATGTAAATAATATTCCATTATTTTATGATTGGCACCTTAATTGAAGTTTCTTCTTAATCTGAAGTTCTGAAAGTATATAATGTCTAAAGTATAAAATGTCTAAAGTTCAAATACTTTCATCAGATATTTTGTTTGTTCTTGGAATATTTCTGAGGTTCTTACTGTATTTGAATTTTTAAAATGTTTATATAAAAACTGCATTTCTGTAGTTTATGGAAAATTTGAAAACATACTAATAAACTTAATTAGCTCTTTTGCATGTTGTAAAAAGGATATGTAGTTCAAGGTTTTAATATTTATAATTAATCTTTTTTGTTTGAAGGCTGCGGCAAGACATCAGTGCTCCTACTTAGTGAACCTGCATGTAAATGATTTTCTTCATGTTGGTGGGGACCCCAAGTGGCTCAATGGTTTAGAGAATGCTCCTCAAAAACTACAGAATTTAGGAGAACTTAACAAAGTGTTAGCCCATAGACCTTGGCTTATTACCAAAGAACACATTGAGGTAAGCAGTGGGGTAATATATCTTGGGAGTCATTTCAGACATTTTTAGAGCAGTTTTAGGATTAGAGAAAAATTGCACAGAAAGTACAGAGAGTTCCTATTTTCTACCCCCGAATCTCTTCCCACAGATGCACATTTTCTTCTGTTACAGCATTTCTGTGGTACATTTGCTGTAACTGATATATTACTAGTAACTCTGTAGTTCACATTAGGGTTCAGTCTTTGCATTGTATCATTCTACACGTTTTGACAAATGCCTAATGTCACGCATCCATTACAGTATCATATGGAATAGTTAGTGCCCTAAAAATGCCCTGGGTTCCACGTGTTCATCCCTTTCCCCTTTCCCTAAACCCCTGCAACCACTCATCTTTTTATTGTTTCTATATAGTTTTGCCTTTTCCAGAATGTCATACAGTTGGAATCATATAAAAGTATGTAGCTTTTCAGACTGGCTTCTTTCATCCAGCAACATCCATTTAAGGCTTCTTCATGCCTTTTCACGACTTGATAGTTCATTTCTTTTTATCACTGAATAATTCTCTATTGTATAGTTATGCCATAGTTTGTTTATCCATTCACCTATTGAAGGACATCTTGGTTACTGCCAGTTTGGGGCAATTACGGATAAAGCTGCTGTAAACATTCATGTATAGGTTTTTGTTTTTTGTTTTTTGTCGACAAAAGCTTTCACCTCATTTGGATAAATAATTAGGTGTGCGATTTGTGGATAATATGGTAAGCCTACGTTTACCTTCGTAAGAAACTGTAAAACTCTTCCAAAGGGCGGTATCAGTTTGCATTCCCACCAGCAATGAAGCAGCATTCCTGTTGCCCCACATCTTGGCCAGCATTGGTGTCAGTGTTTTGGATTTCAGCCATTCTGATAAGTGTGAAGTGGCATCTCATTGTTATGCATCTTTATGTTATGTTTTAAATGCCATGTTAAGCTAGTTCTGGTTCTATTTATTAATAGAGGTAATAGAGTAAAAGTAGATTGATGTTTTCTAAAATTGTTTACCATGCACTATAAATTCTTAGAGATGCATCTTTTGGTCTTGTCTATTTCATAGAATAGATACTATTAGATAATTAAAGATATTATCAAGAAGATATAAGATTTGAATATATTAATACAATGCCTGTTATATATTGTCAAGTAAGGAAAAATTATACAAGATTACAAAATAGATAATGAAGCAGAAGTGACACAGAATTGAATAGAAGAATTATAGATTTTATGTATAACTTTTTGATGATTTAGGAATATTTAATCAAGTTGTTCAAGCCACTATCTTAAAAATTCCTTGAGGAGGCCTTATAATAAAGCACAGGCATTTCACACAGCAGCTTCTACTTTTAAACACAAATTTATTACATTTGCTTTGAGATTTTGAACTAACAACACAGTAATTCATTCATAATCCAGCATCTGAAATACAGCAACCACTTTTAAGCAAAATGCATTCTCTTACATTTTAAGTCAGTATTTCAGAAAATCAAAATAATAGTGAATGTCTTAACAGATTATGTTAAGTCCTATTTGTGAATGCATATTCATAAAAATTAGCAAATTCTGGGTTCTACATGTTTCAAATAACTTTATGCTAGGCTGACTCATGTTTTCAATAAATTAAATACTAAATGAACTGTATACTTTTACCACACCCCAGTACAAAAATATATTCTTTTCTTTTTCCCCCTAAGGGACTTTTAAAAGCTGAAGAGCACAGCTGGTCCCTTGCGGAATTGGTACATGCAGTAGTTTTACTCACACACTATCATTCTCTTGCCTCATTCACATTTGGCTGTGGAATCAGTCCAGAAATTCATTGTGATGGTGGCCACACATTCAGACCTCCTTCTGTTAGCCACTACTGCATCTGTGACATTACAAATGGCAATCACAGTGTGGATGAGATGCCGGTCAACTCAGCAGAAAATGTTTCTGTAAGTATTATTTGTCATGAGATTGTCATAAAACTAATCACAATAATTGCTGTTATATTATTTCTTCAGTTGGCTTCTTAGAAAAACCCACCCTGTTAAGACTGTGGAGATATCGGGCCCCTATATCTATTCATTCAGTAGGGTTTTATTGACTGCCTCACATGCTCATCACTAGTCTAGGTGATATACAACATTTTACAAAAGTGATGTACAAAACTGTTAAGACCCTCTAGGAGTTTACACTTAGATAATTTTAGGATCAGGAGCCAACAGCATGTGTCCTGTCAGGACCAAATAATATTGATTGGCTACTACAGTGACATGAGGGAAGGCTGAAAATAGTGTGGCCTGGTAGTGGAGACTTTTTGTGCCAGTCACATTCTTCTCTTTTGCACAAAATAGTCTGGCTTCTTAATTTTTTTTTTTTTTTTTTTTTTTTTTTTGAGACGGAGTCTCGCTCTGTCGCCCAGGCTGGAGTGCAGTGGCGCAATCTCGGCTCACTGCAAGCTCCGCCTCCCGGGTTCACGCCATTCTCCTGCCTCAGCCTCTCCAAGTAGCTGGGACTACAGGCGCCCGCCACCACGCCCGGCTAATTTTTTTTTTTTGTATTTTTAGTAGAGACGGGGTTTCACTGAGACGGGGTTTCACTGTGGTCTCGATCTCCTGACCTCGTGATCCGCCCGCCTCGGCCTCCCAAAGTGCTGGGATTACAAGCGTGAGCCACCGCGCCCGGCCGGCTTCTTAATTTTTTATCTTTCAGAAGATTTAATCAACTTTGATCTAGAAATTTCTCTCTTCAAAATTTTTCATGTTTAACTTTGCACCAATATAGAAGGTGATATCAGGTGAATGTAAATGTGTTAAAATGCTTTCACCTCTATTCCTTCTCTTCCTGGCTTTTATATATTCTCAGTTTTGTTACTACTTTGAAACAGAGCAAGTTCAGTTTTTTATAAGCAAATTTTAATTCCTATATATGATGAATCAAAATCTCCTCCTACATTCTTTTGTTGTAGCGAAAAAGCAAGGTTTATTTTATGCTTCAAAAATAAATTTTAGAAGCAGTACCACAGCCATCTGAATGCTTTACATGCATTTTCTGAGTTATATTATCCCTTTGAAATAGATTTGACAGGTTGAATTGCCTTTAATTTATATATTTGACTTCGGTCAAGTTACTGAATCTCAGTTCTTTCATATCTAAATAAAAGTAAAACACAAAGTTATTGTGAGGTTTAAATGAAATGTCTTGAAAGAAGTAAAAGGCCAAGTATAGCACTTAGCATTTGTCAGGTGCTAAATAAGAGGTAGCATTTACATATGGTGAAATTAGCACAAGAAAGAATAATTTTCCCAAGGTTGATCATAGGACTGCCAAAGACCATCAGTTTCACCCTCCTTTGAGCTGCCTAGATTCATGTTATAGGCCTGCATATGGCCACTGATTATTTTTCAAAGCTTGGCAGTCAGAAGAGGATCCAAGAGAGAGTATTCAGTTGCTAGAATGCTAGGAGATGGATTCTTGTCCTTGCTACCAATAATTTAGTACAAAGCTAAAGAAAAAAGTATTTGATTGTTTCTAGTTCTCCTTCTATTAAAAGAATGAATAGTGAAAGAAGATAATTTTTATTTCTCTAATAGATAAGCTTCGTATTCCCAGGTAAGTTGGATACTTTTAGAAGGTTTATGGCCCACATTGATGACACTTTGACAGTGAGCTGATATGGCTTGTTCTTTAGGTACATATCCAGTATCTGACTCAGCTCTTCAGATACAAATGGTAACAAACAAACAAGAATTTTCCCTCCCTCCCAACCCTGGAAACTACTTACTCATTTTTTTACTGTCTCCATAGTTTTGCCTTTTCCAGAATGTTATATAGTTGGAATCATACAGTACGTAGCCTTTTCAGATTGGCTTCTTTCACTTAGTAATATGCATTTAAATTTCTTCCATGTCTGTTCATGGCTTGATACCTAATTTCTTTTTAGCACTGAATAATTTTTCATTTTCTGGATGTACCAACATTTCTTTATTCCAGTAGCTACTGAAGGACACATTGGTTGCTTCTAAGTATTGGTGTATTATTCTGTTCTCATGCTGCTAATAAAGACATACCCAAGACTGGGTAATTTATAAAGGGGAAAAAAAAGAGTTTTCTTACACAGTTTTAACATTTTAATATTAAAATGAAATGCTGTATTTTTTTTTTAATCCTAACAACTTTGGCAGATCAGTGAAGGAACACTTCACTGATATTTCAATATAATTTATCAAGAATTATCTTTCCTAAGAATACTTAAAATTTGGGCTCTTTAAGAGGAGAACAGGTAAACAAAATAAATTAGTGAGAGATAATGTGAGTTGACAGAGACCTTTTTTAAACTTTGAGTCATCCTATCATGAAACCTAATCCTTTTCAGCTCATTTTTTATTTGGTTACTGACTCCATGTCAGGAATAACTATGGGGAAAATGCATGCATGCACCAGAAGAATCTTTAGTATCGTCATAGAAACACTTGCCATCATGAAACTCTTAGAGAAAGGGCTTAATACTGGGCATTTCAGTATAACTGTTTGGATCAAAAGAAAATGTAAAGCACAAGTGATATAGATTGTCTCTTAATATAGAATTATCCTGACAATCATTCTCCAGCAAGTATTTCTTGAATATCTACTATGTACCAGGTACTATGCTAGGCTTGGGATATGTACAAGTAAATCAAACAGATTTCCTACCTATATGAAGGTTTGGTCTGGGAAGGAAGCCTGCATTAAATCAATATCATGCAAATAACAATTATAAATTGTGATCAATCCTCTGAAGGAAAGAGGAGAGGGTTGTGTTAGAATAATTGGAGCTTGTGGGGTAAATGACGGTGTTTAGAAGGATGTAAGCTACTACCTGAAGGATCAATGGGTGGAAGCCAGGAAGAATGGAAGATAGAGGTCTTAAAAACATTCCTGGCAAAATAAATTTATAAAGGGGGAAACATTAATTTTGTATGTATACATTGAGATTTGAGATTAAGACTTTTTTCTCTCTTTTTGAGACAAAGTCTCTCTCTGTTGTCCAGGCTGGAATATAGTGGCACAATCACAGCTCACTGCAGCCTTGAACTCCTCCTGGGCTCAAGCAATTCTCCTGCCTTGGTCTCCCAAAATGCTGGGATTACAGGCATGAGCCACTAGCCCAACCCAGACTTCTTAATATATTCATTTTATAAGAAAGATATAAATTGCATAGATTTGATCTAGCTTGTGTAGCAAGAATGCAGCAGGGTATAGAAGTATAACCGGTTTTACTAGTACAAAACCACTTGGCCAGTCCTTTGTCAGACCCATTACTCTATGTGTGACACTGCTGTAGTCATCCCAGCAAGTGACAGCTGCCAGATCCATTTGCAGAGGTCAGGTGGCCAACTCCAGCCATGTAAAGACATCTTTCCCAACTCCAGCCATGTAAAGACATCTTTCACGTTTAATTGGTAAATTGTAGAAATAGAGCTAATTATTAAAGATGATAGACACATTAACAATATGTATGCCCAGTGTACACAGTTGATGCAAAATCACTTATACTTTGTGTATCTTATTTATTTAAAGATTAAGCAAGTAGAAGTTATCTTATGCAGTTCTGTTTTAAATTGACAAGTAGTTTAAAACAGTATAAATAGTAATGACATTATTGCTAATTTTATAAGGTAAAAGCATTAGAATGTGTTCTTAAAATCATTTTTTCCTTATATTTTAAAATCTGCATGTCTGTATTCCTAATAGGCCAAAATAGTTTTTTATTCATTCATGTACATTAAAATTATAAGAATATTTTCTCAATATTCTACTAAGATATAAATTCTGGCCAGGTACAGTGGCTTACGCCTGTAATCCCAGCACTTTGGAAGGCCGAGGCAGGCAGATCACAAGGTCAGGAGATCGAGACCATCCTGGCTAACAGGGTGAAACCCCATCTCTACTAAAAAACACAAAAAATTAGCCAGGCATGGTGGCGGGCACCTGTAGTCCCAGCTACTCGGGAGGCTGAGGCAAGAGAATGGCATGAACCCGGGAGGCAGAGCTTGCAGTGAGCCGAGATCATGCCACTGCACTCCAGCCTGGGCAACACAGCAAGACTCTGTCTCAAAAAAAAAAAAAAAAAAGATATAAATTCTTATGAGACAGACTTAAAAGATAATTCATACATATTCTATGTCTGCCACATGTAACATTAATTGTATTTTTTCTTCAGGTAAGTGATTCTTTCTTTGAGGTTGAAGCCCTCATGGAAAAGATGAGGCAGTTACAGGAATGTCGAGATGAAGAAGAGGCAAGTCAGGAAGAGATGGCTTCACGTTTTGAAATAGAAAAAAGAGAGAGTATGTTTGTCTTCTCTTCAGGTAAGAACAACCATTATATAGTCAATATAATTATTGCAAACTCAACTTTTTATTTAGAGAATTTAAATAACTTTTAAAGCATCAATCTAAATATGTCCTTCCTTTTAGAGAGACTGTTGCATAGGTATTCTTATTTACAAATAATTTTTAAAGCAAGCAACTAAGAAAAGCTCATAAGTGAAAACAGCCTAGACTAAGGGGGAGGACATTTAATTTGGATTCTGGCACTAAAATTACTTCTAATAAGCTTTGTGAACTTGGCTAAGTCACTTAACATATGAGTGCCCTCTTTTTTCTCTTTTTTTTTTTTTTTTTTTTTTTAAGAAACAGGGTCTTGCTTTGTTGCCAGGCTGGAGTGCAGTGGCGTGATTGTAGTTCACTGTAACCTCAGACTCCTAGGCTCAAGTGATCATCCTGCCTCAGCTTCCTGAGTAGCTAGGACTACAGACACATGCCACCACACCTAGTTAATTTTTAAATTTTTTTTTAAGAGATGGAGTCTTGCTACATTGCCCACGCTTCTCTTCTTTAATATGAGGAAATAGTCCCAAGACTGCTTCCAGCGTTAAAATTTTGTGATTTTTTTGGGCACAGCAGTTTGTACCTGTAGTACCGGCTACTCAAGAAGCTGAGGTGGGAGGATCACCTTGAAGCCAGGCATTCCAGACTGGTTTGGGCAACATAGCAAGACTCCCATCTCTAAAAAAACAACAAAAATTATATGATTTGTGAAAAGGAGATATGTATTAAATTACCAACAACCTAAATCCTCTATGTTTAACCTTTATCTATATGTAGGCTACAGGAGATAATATATAAACCAGGTAATTTAAAGGAGAAAAAGTTTATAAAGTGTCTCCAGATGTATTTTGACAATATAATAGAGTGGGAGAAAGAGCACCGAGTTTCTTAATAGCAAAGAAACAATCAAATTTGTTCAAATGGAGGTTGGATGTTCACTTTTTTTCTTCCAGGAAAAATTTTTGTTTCCATGCCTAAAGATGTAGAGTTGTCATCTAATGCTACACTTAAATGAAACTATAATCTCATCAACTCCTAAACATGATGATAGTCCAGAAAGTCTTAGGCACAGTGCAGGCAGCACTGTAAAAGTGTTAAC
This sequence comes from Hylobates moloch, assembly GCF_009828535.3. Classification (NCBI taxonomy): domain Eukaryota; kingdom Metazoa; phylum Chordata; class Mammalia; order Primates; family Hylobatidae; genus Hylobates; species Hylobates moloch. Next base: position 126,745,699 of record NW_026652277.1, on the reverse strand, counting down.
CCATGGGATTTCTTTCTTTGATCATGTTACATATTATATGTCATTAATATTCAACAAAAGTAATCTAAGTGCTAAATTTTGGAGCATAGCTGATTTTTATAGTTATCTTAAAAATTAGCCAAAAGTATGTTCATACTTTGAATAAGTTGAACCTAATACATATAAATTGGAATGGGAGGAGAGAGAAAGGGTCTATGAAAGAGGCAATAAAAGGCATAGAGAATTCAACTATGAGTTTTCATTTTATAACAGAGAATCTCCTTTTACTACATTCTATTTATTAGCAAGTAAACTACTTTGTATAATTGTAAGACTACTTTGGTTGATATTGGTTATTCCGTATCAGAGAAAGGGTTATGCCATTTTTACTTGCTTTGGGTAAAATCAATTTTAACTAGCATCCTATTTTTAAAAACCTTTCAATGGCCTTTTTTCCCAGATGATGAAGAAGTTACACCAGCAAGAGATGTATCTCGTCATTTTGAGGATACTAGTTATGGCTATAAAGATTTCTCTAGACATGGGATGCATGTTCCAACATTTCGTGTCCAGGTAAAATTGCAACTTGTATGCACATGATTGACTAGAAATTTGAGAACCGTAAGATTTTGTTTCTTTGCTCAAGAAACTTAAGGGGCCTGGCACAATGGCTCCCGCCTGTGATCGCAGCACCTTGGGAGGCTGAGGCAGGTGGATTGCCTAAGCTGAGGCGTTCCACGACCAGCCTGGCCAACAAGGGGAAACCCTGTCTCCACAAAAAAAATAAAAATAAAAAATAAAATAAAATTAGCTAGGTGTGGTGGCATGTACCTGTGGTCCCATCTACCTAGGAGGCTGAGGTGGGAAAATCACATGAGCCTGGAAGGTCGAGGCTGCAGTGAGCTGTGATGGAGCCACTGCACTCCAGCCTGGGTGACAGAGTGGGATCCTGTCTCAAAAAATAAAAATAAACTAAGGGGCAAAATTTAGGCACAAGGAAGAGTTATAGAATAATTATACAATAGATTAGAAATTGAAGACATCATGTGGGCTGGAAATTTTTTATGGAGGGACATTAGGATTTGAAGAATTTGGATGGTAAAAAGGGTATTGTAAGTAGAGGAGACTAGACAATAATTAAGCTTAGGTTGAGGGATAGAGTGAAGGAAGGAATTATAAAGAGATTGGCTGGCTGCTGAGAGCTTCAAGCTAAAGATTCCTACTTCTGATTAGTGGTGTATGTTTAAAATTGGTTAGGTGTGCCTTAAATGCCAAAGCAGTTTACATTAGATTATGTGGGGTTTGTAGGCTTTCACCAGTGTGATGGTATACTATCAAAGAGGTGTTTTTAGGAAAGCAACAAAGAAGTAGGGGCTTATTAAGTTTTGTTTCAGGTTGAAAGAAAGGAGGCAAGGAGATTTAATATAGGAAAACTAATTAGGAGACTCAGTTAATAGGGCTAAAAGGCAGAAGTGCGGGTAGGAGAAGGAATGGGTGATAGATGTGTTGAATTAAAAATTCACAAAATTTGGCCAGATCTGGTGGCTCCCACGTGTAATCCCAGCACTTTGAGAGACCAAGATGGGAAAATCACTGAGGCCAAGCATTCAAGACTAGCATGGGCAGCAAAACAAGACCCTATCTCTACAATAATTTTTAAAAGTAGCCAAGCAAGGTGGCCTGTGCCTGTAGTTCCAGTTACTCAGGAGGCTGAGGCCAGGAGGATCGCTTGAGCCCAGGAGTTGGAGGCTGCAATGAGCTGTGATCATACCATTGCACTCTAGCCTGGACAACAGAGTAAAACCTTGTCTCTTAAAACACACACACACTCATAATTTGAAGACCATTTGAATGGCTGCAGCAGTGGAAAAGGAGAGGGGACTCCCAAGCTGGTGACATCTGGGGGCTGAGTGGAGAGAGAGTGAAAGAGATAAAGGCCGATGTGTAAGGGGAAGAGACTATTAGTTTTATTTTTTCTGAGACTATTAGTTTTTAAACTCACTGAGTTATAAAACACAACCTTTTGCATGTTGCAGTATGGGAATTGAAAAAAGATTGGAGTGCAAATGAAGCTGGGAGTTAGGGATGAAAGCCAGTTGGATTGTCAGCCAAATGACAATGATTTTTACCATACTACAGAGCTGTAGATATAGAACTGTACTTGACCACATTTATTCACATTTGTTCTATTCCCTGTATTTAGGACTATTGCTGGGAAGATCATGGTTATTCTTTGGTAAATCGCCTTTATCCAGATGTGGGACAGTTGATTGATGAAAAATTTCACATTGCTTACAATCTTACTTATAATACAATGGCAATGCACAAAGATGTTGATACCTCAATGCTTAGACGGGCAATTTGGAACTATATTCACTGCATGTTTGGAATAAGGTTAGTCTTCTTTCTGTGTTTATAAAGAGATGTTTTCCTCTGGACCAAATTATTCAAGTGCTTGGAGCGCACATACACATAATCAAAACCCATCCCCTCCCCAATAACTTATTTTTATGCTATTTATGTTTCAAAGAACCACTTTACTGCAGCTTATTTTTTTTCCTCTTTCCTAGCTAGGCAGGAGGGAGAATTAGGGACCTTGACAGGAATTGAATGACAGCTGCCTCCAGGAAAGGGAGGACAAGCAAGCTGGTCCTAGAACAAAGTTTGTCACTGAACTCAACCTTTAGTATCTTTTCTCTTCATATAATCTATCTCCTGATACATTTATGTTTCTACCTCCTTGGAAATCAGTACCCTTATGTTGCCCCTCTGGCTGTTCTTAGGCTCCCTCCGAGGAGTACTTGCTCTCATAATACCTAATCAAAATGCAAAACTTTCATGTCCTTGCTGTTAGGTTTTCAGCCATGTTACTATGTTATATTGAAAATGCAGTCATTGTATACCACCTTCTCACACGTGCACACAAACTCTGAGCTACAGTGCTTACTAGCTAACTATTTTTGCTGTAAAATCAGGCTTTCTATTCATTTTATGAGACTCTGGTCAAAACCTACAAACCCTATTTAATCTACTCTAAACGGATCTGGCATTCGAAGTACATCTGACCAACTTTAAACTAATTTCCCACTAATCAGTAGCCAGACTATTGACTTTAGCCTCCTGAATGGTTGTAGAACCAGCTTTGCAAGACCTTTCTCCCCTTTCCACTGAAAACTCAATAGGAGACTTCAGTGCCTATGTGATTGGAAATCCATTACCCAGTGGAGCAACGCAGACAACTGGTGCATGCAGCCATCTTGGCTTAAAGCAGGATAGGCTCTCCTAAGTATAGACCATCCTTCTCCTTGCAGCCCCTGCCTTTTTTCTCATTTGACCCCAGAAACTCCTGGAAACATGAGTAAAGTAATTCTTTTTATTTATACAAATAAATTTCTCTATATAGAGAGATATCTATACATATAAAGTACTAGTATCAATAACAAATGTAATTAATTTGTTTCTTAATTTTGATAATACCCAAAATCTGTTTTCAGAATTTGTTCAGCCAGGCGCGGTGGCTCACGCCCATAATCCCAGCACTTTGGGAAGCCAAGGCGGGCGGATCGCTTGAGGTCAGGAGTTTTAGATGAGCCTGGCCAATATGGTGATACCCTGTCTCTACTAAAAATACAAAAATTGGCTGGGTAAAAATACAAAAATTGGTGGCACACACCTGTAATCCTAGCTTCTCGGGAGGCTGAGGCGAGAGAATCGCTTGACCCAGGAAGCAGAGGTTGCAGTAAGCCAAGACAGCACCACTGCACTCCAACCTGGGCGACGGGGCAAGACTCCGTCTCAATAATAGTTTGTTCTGCAGTGTGGTTGCATGTTCATGATTGCAGATATACACTATTGCTTGGTACCCAGTGCTATGTTAATATTGTCAGCTTTCAGGAATGATATACTTGGATAGTAGAAAAAATGTTATGTTACTCTCCCTAAGTACCCTGTTTCTTATCCCTTTATACTCACTCATCTACCTGCAGTTGTAAAGCTCTATCATTTTGGGGGACAGCTGCCTACACAAAGAGAAAAAATACAGCATTAACTATTGATGTGTATCCTTTTGTAAGATGAAAACAGGTTATACACTGAAAATATCATAATTCTCATGTCTTTCAACAGATATGATGATTATGACTATGGTGAAATTAACCAGCTATTGGATCGTAGCTTTAAAGTTTATATCAAAACTGTTGTTTGCACTCCTGAAAAGGTTACCAAAAGAATGTATGATAGCTTCTGGAGGCAGTTCAAGCACTCTGAGAAGGTATGTGCCTATTGTGGCTTGTTTACTCTGTAACTTAGCAATGATTCGTAGTCTCCTTCACCTAACCTAATGGTGCTGAAACCCTTTCCGTCACCCCTACCAACCCAAAGAAAAACATTCCAGGACAGCTGTCTCAGGTACCCCTTCAGAAGGGAACCTCATTATGATGATAGAGTAAAAGAATAAAGACAGGGAGCACAGGTGGGCTGGCCTGTCTTCAGAAGTGCTGGCATGGCTGTCAGCACATAGAAGAAAGACTGTTTTATAAAAGCTGTGTATATGTAGAAGTGTCTGTTCTCTTTGAAACATCTTTATAGAAATTACTGAATAATGATTTGGCAGGGGAAGTTGGTATTCTGATAAAACAGTGTCTAGATTTTCTGACATGTAACAGACCTCCAAGAAATATGATAAAATACAAATGAAAGCTCAATCTATCCAAAAAGAATATTAGGCTGGGTACGGTTGCTCACACCTGTAATCCCAGCACTTTGGGAGGCCAAGGCAGGCGGATCACTTCAGGTCAGGAGTTCAAGACCAGCCTGTCCAACATGGTGATACTAAAAATACCAAAAAATTTGTTGGGCATGATGGTATGTGCCTGTAGTCCCAGCTACATGGGAGGCTGAGGCATGAGAATCACTTGAACCCAGGAGGTGGAGATGCAGTGAGCCGAGATCATGCCACTGCACTTGAGCCTGGGAAAGAGTGAAACTGTGTATCAAAAAAAAAAAAAAAAAAAAAGATAGCTGTTGTTTTGAGAAATTGATAGTCTGTTCAACAAACCCAAGGCTAAGTTATTCTGTACTACATAGGAAGTGTACTTATTTTATGTGTTCATTAGATTCACTGAAAAACTGATTGTGAATGCTTGTAACCCTTCCTTATATGATGCTGTATTTTATATTCAGGTTCATGTTAATCTGCTTCTTATAGAAGCTAGGATGCAAGCAGAACTCCTTTATGCTCTGAGAGCCATTACCCGCTATATGACCTGATGCCTTTCCTTCATTAAAGATGATTCTGGAATGATCAGCAGATATAGTCTACAAGGGGGAAGGTACTAAGCCCCAGGACCAATGGTAGACAAAATAATTCAGAAATCCATTGTGCCATGATTCCTTTAGTTTCTGCTATTTTTCTGTGGAAAACCACTGCTGGCACAAGCAGTGACTGTTTGGCAGCTTCAAGTTTAGAGCTGTGAAGACAGGCTGCCATTCACAGTATTTTGCTTTTTGACAGTACAAGATGCTGTGTAACTCTTTTAATACAGCAAATAGTAACTCTCCAAATCCTGTTGCTTTTATGTTAAATAAGATAACAAGAATTGGAGCATGCAAAGAATGGGACTTGGATAATGACTTAAGCTTTATATGTAAAGAATTTTAGAAGATCTTGGTGCTGCTATTCCTGCTGCAGGAATGAATAGATGGCTGTTTCAGTTAAGCTATTAGTAATAAAAGTGAACATTGCTACTATCTGAGCCTACATACAGAACTTGTGTGATTTCAAATTAAACTTGCATTATGTGTTAATTTTCTTGCATCTAAAAAAGCATAGAATTCCTACTCACACAGCTCAGCAACAACCATTTTGATGGTAACAGTTAATTTCTTTCATTAGTTTTTTAAATTCAGGGTTCTGGATATTAAATTACAATGGCATTCTTAAAGATTTTCCTCAAAAACAATCCTAAATGAAAGTGTGTAAATTATAAGAAGCTGGCAATCTTTTGATATGCTGTTTCACAGGATCCTGACACTGGAGGGCAGCTGTCTTGTGCAGTAGTTGTGTTTCCAGCACCAAAGTTGTGGGACATGTTGCTGTAGACTGCTGCGCAGTCCTGGGTGCATTCTGTCTCTCTGCCTCTGCCTGCCTCCTGATCCCCACTTTAAAGGTTGTGCAGCTCCTTAAATAATAAAGCTGGAAAATATTTTTAGTCGGGTTATCAAATTTGATTTACAAAAACGCTAACTTTGTTTGAAATGCAAACAGGTTTGAAAATATGTATTAAGTACTTTGTATTCTGGAAGCGTGAATTGCTTTTGAAGTCTGTCAGTATTACTGGTATTTTTCAATAAAGAAGAATTTTTCTCCAATTTTATTTGCTGTCTCAATCTCTTAAAAAGTCATGACTTCACTATTAGTAATAATTTTGAGTTTCTATCTACTTTCATAAGCCAAGTACATTCACACTTAAATGGCAAAACACTTGAAGCCATTTTGAAACATACAAAGAGGAGTGGACTTTCTTTAGAATCTTATCTAAGACCATTTTTATCTTGGAAATGACTGGTATGGCCCTATGCCTGCTCTCTTTTGAACTGTTTTAGAGTTCCAATAGAATTTTAAGAATTACTACAAAGAAGGATTCATTAGGGAGAGACTACAGAACAAAAAATGACACTCATCAGACAAGTAGAAATAGCTCTAAGTTTAACTGAAGCTGTTGTGATAACTCTGTTACTCCTCAAAACATTTAGTGAGCTCAATCTAGTGCCTGCCTACAAATGTACGGGGTAGTGTGGAAGTGGGGGTTGGGAAGGATCAATTTTGAACAGAGGTGGTACCTGTCCTCAAGGATATTTACTCTCATGAGAAGACAAGACTATAACCTTAGCTAGAAATAGAGTATTATTATCTTCAATATGTTTTATATTTAAAGAAACTTATAAGTGCATTACTCACTGAATATGCATCATGCCTTTGTCCTCTTCTGCCTGCTGCTGAGTTCTCTCACCAGAGCAATACAATTGAACCCAAGAAGATAGTTAAAATTTTACTTATCCCATTTCTGCTCTTTGTTCCTCCTCTTGAAAATACAAAATTTCTAGTAGAGATTCTAATCAGCAGTAGAGTGATCACAAAACAAGATCAACTAGAATGCATTTAGTCCACTGGAACTTATAATCACTTAGAAATTGAAATCAAAATTTTAATGAGTTAAAAAATATGTTTATACCTAAAGTAATAAAAGTGCATGTGATACAAAGTTAATGTTTCAATGCCTCCCATTTAGCAGGTGCTTCCTGTTGGAGTGTTTTCTCAAAACTAAACACACAGGATTTCTAATGTTACTATATAATCTTTGAAACCAGTAGTTTCCAAAATAATTAGGGAAGGTACATTACACTGGGGATATCAAAACCTTCCCCAACCAGAGGAAAATTTTTTTCTAAAATAATCATGAGAAGATTTCTGGTTGAGGTTCCCAGGATTCAAGAGTTAAAATTTGAGTTTTTTGGCCATATTTGGGAAAATTTTTTTATTAGTCCAAACAATGATCTCTAAGAATGAGACTGATTTTGATACCACCAGGAGATAAGTAGATAAGTAAAACTTGTTGGATAAGCATTTTTTAATCAATATACTCTGAAATTTTATTAGCATATTCATATATGTGAATATCATATATGAATCAGAAATTTTATTAGCATATTTGTATATGTGAATATCATACGAATCAGAAATTTTATTAGCATATTTGTATATGTGAATATCATATATGAATCATCATACTAGTTTTTTGCTAACACTGGTAGATAGGAGTAATGTCAGCAAGATGATGGACTTGGGAACTCCATGTCCTCATTCTTCCAGAGGTGCTGAGTTAACAATATGTGGGCCAGAATACCTTTGTGAGAACTCTAGAAACCAACTGGGAAACTGCAGCACTTGAGCAAATGCAAAGCCAGGAAAAGGCTGCACCAAAAGGCTAGGAAAGTTTGTGGATTTTGCTCACCCTAGCTCTTCCCCAGCTGAGGATGGTGTGATCAAGAGGAAGCATAAAATCAGCAAAGTTGCAGGATACAAAGTCAGCACACAAAGATCAGTTGTATTTCTATACACTAACAATGAATGATCCAGAAAAACAATTCCATTTACAATAGGATCAAAAAGAATAAAATACTTAGGAATAAACCTAACCAAGGAGATATGTGATGGCTGAATGTTTGTGTCTCCCCCCACATTTGTATGTTGATGTATGTTGTATGTTGAAATGTAATCTTCAATGTGGTGGTATTAAAAAGTAAGCCTTTGGGAGGTGATAAGGTCAAGAGGGCTCTGCTCTCATGAATGGGATTAGTGTCCTTTAATAGAGGTCTGGGGAGCTCCCCTTCTACCATGTAAGGACACAGCTAGAGTGTGCCATCTGTGAGGAAGAAAACACTAGGCACCAAATCCTTGATATTGGACTTCCCAGCCTCCAAAACTGTGAGCAATAAATTTCTGTTATCTATAAATTACCCAGTCTATGGTATTTTGTTACAGCAGCCTGAACAGACTAAGACAAAAGACTTATACATTGAAAACTGTAAAGCAGCAGTCCCCAACCTTTTTGGCACTAGGGACTGGTTTCATGGAAGACAGTTTTTCCACGGACTCAGGGTGGACGGTGCAGTGGGGGATGGTTTCAGGATAAAACTGTTCCACCTCAGATCATCAGGTATTAGATTCTTATAAGGAGTGCACAAGTTCCACCTGAGATCATCAGGTATTAGATGCTTATAAGGAGTGCACAACCCACATCCCTCACATGCACAGTTCACAGTAGGGTCAAGCTCCTATGAAAATCCAATGCTGCAGCTGATCAGACAGGAGGTAGAGCTCAGGCAGTAATGCTTGCTTGCCCACAACTCACCTCCTGCTGTGCAGCCAGTTCCTAACAGGCCACAGACCAGTACTGGCCCATGGCCCATGGCCCATGGGTTGGGGACCCCTGCTATAAAGCATTACTAAGAAATTAAAGACACAAATAAATAGAAAGACATCTCATGGTCACACAGAGTGACCTGCAGATTCAATGCAATCTCTATCAAAATCCCAATGGCATTTTTCACAGAAGTAGAGAATTCCATGCCAAAATTCATCTAGACTCTTCAATGGACCCTGAATAGCCAAAACAATCTTGAAAAAGAACAAAGTTGGAGGTCTCACACTCCCTGATTTCAAAACATACTGCAAAGCAACAGTAATCAAAATAATGTGGAACTGGCACAAAGTCAAACATACAGGCCAATGGAATAGGGTCCAGAAATAAATTCTCACATATATAGCCAAATGATCTTTAGCAAAGGTACCAAGACCACTCAATAGGGACAGGACAGTCTCTTTAACAAATGGTGCTAAGAAAACTAGATATGCACATGCAAAAGAATGAAGTTGGACCCTTATATATTAAAAAACTCAAAGACCTAAATGTAAGACTGACAACTGTAAAACTAGATGAAAACGGGGAAAGTTTCACAACATTGGATTTGGCAATGATTTCTTAGATATGACACACAAAGTATGGGCAACAAAAGAAAAAAAGACCATTGGAATTACATCAGACTTAAAAATGTCTGTGCATCAAAGGACATAATCAACAGAGTGAAAAGGCAACCTATGGGATAGGAGAAAATATTCACAAATCTTATGTTTGATAAGAGGTTAATATCCAGAATATATGAAGAATTTCTACAACTCAAAAAACCAAATAACTAAAAAATGGGGCCGGGAGTGGTGGCTCATGCCTGTAATTCCAGCAGTTTGGGAGGCCGAGGCAGGCAGATCATGAGGTCAGGAGATCGAGACCATCCTGGCCAACATAGTAAAACCCCCATCTGTATATAAAAATTAGCTGGGCATGGTGGTGTGCACCTGTAACCCACTGGGATTACTCTGGAGGCTGAGGCAGGAGAATGGCTTGAACCTGGGAAGCGGAGATTGCAGTGAGCTGTGATCGTGCCACTGCACTCCATGCACTCCAGCCTGGTGACAGAGGAAGACTTCATCTCCAAAAGAAAAAAAGTCCAAAGACTTGAATAGACATTTCTCCAGATATACAAATGACCAACAAACAAAAATTATGAAAAGGTGCTCAGCATGACTAATTATAAGAAATGTAAATCAATATTACAAAGACACATTACCTCACACTCGTCAGGGTGGCTACTATTTTTAAAACTCCCAAAATAACAAGTGTTGGTGAGGATGTGGGGAAATTGGAACACTTATGTGGTATTGGTAAGAATGTAAAATGATAATCACCACTTAAACACGATGGAGGTTCCTCAAAAAGTTTAAAATAGAATTCCCATATGATACAGCAATTCCACTTGCTGTGGACTGAATATTTGCATTCCCCCAAAATTCACATGTTGAAGCCCTATGGTCTTTGGGAAGTAATTAGGTCATGAGGGTGGAGCCCTCATGAGTGGCAGTAAACCCTTATAAGGAGAGACAGGTGAGAGATGATCTCTCTCTCCACCATGTGAGCATAGAGCAAAAAGGCAGCCCTCTGCAAACCAGGAAGAGGGCCTTGACCACAAACTGAACTGGCCAGCACCTTGACTTTGGACTTCCTAGTCTTAAGAACTGTGAGGAATGAACTTTTGTTAGGTCACCCAAACTATATTTTTTGTTATCTCAGCTTGAACTAAGACATCACTTCTGAGTATAACACAAAAGAACTGAAAACAAGATCTCAAAGAGAGATTTGCATACCTATATTCATGGCAACATTATTCACAATACCCATGATATGGAGGCAATCCAAATGTTCATTGACAGATGAATGGATAAAGAAAATGTGGTATATTCATAGAATGGAATATTATTCAGTCTTAAAAAGGAAAGAAATCAGCAGGGCACAGGTGGCTCACACCTGTAATCCCAGCACTTTGGGAGGCTGAGGCAGGTGGATCACTTGAGGCCTGGAGTTCAAGACCAGCCTGGCCAACATGGTGAAACCCCATCTCTACTAAAAACACAAAAATTAGCCAGGCATGGTGGTGCATGCCTGTAATCCCAGCTACTTGGAAGGCTGAGCAGGAGAATCACTTGAACCCAGGAAGCGGAGGTTGCAGTGAGCCAAGATCATGCCATTGTACTCCAGCCTGGGCAACAGAGACTGTTCTGAGACTCTGTCTCAGGGAAGAAAAAAAAAAAAAGTAAGGAAATCCTATCACAGGAAACAACATGGATGAACCTTGATAATATTATGCTAAGTGAAATAAACCAGTAACACACACACAACTATTGTATGGCTCCATTTATATGAGATATCAAGTAGTCAAAGTCATAGAAACAGAAAGTATTAATAGAATAATGGTTGCCAAGAGCTGGTGGGGGTGAAAATGGGGAGTTGTTTAGTGTGTATAGCTTCAGTTTACAAGCTGAAAGAGGTCTAGAGATCTGTTGCAGAACAATGTGAATATACTTAAACTATCGGACTGTACACTTAAAATGGTTAAAATGGTAGATTTTACGTGTTTTTTTAACCACAGGTTTTGTTTAAGTAGATGGTTCCAAATGGTCCAGCTTGTGTGTGGGTCTGAGGGGAGCAGTTAAGTATGGAAGAGAATAGGTATAATGGGATCCCACCATGAGTTACTATATTAGTCATAAATATGAAGGGGGCTGTTTGGCGAGGGGAGGGTTTGATTTTTTTTCCCACTACTAAAAGTAGAATAAATAGCTTGCTATGGATGAAATACATTATATCTGTGAATGTTTTAGATAAATCAGCCCGTGACTTAAACTGATTTCATCTATTGGAGTGAATCTACCAGCATATACTTACATTATGGACTACAATAAGGCGAGTGTCCCTAGAGGATTTTGCTGAGCCACATCAGGTATAAGCCCCAGACTAGAACCATTCTTAGAAAGTGTATTTGTTCCTGGAAATGTAGGGGTTTTTTTTGGTTTTGTTTTTGTTTTTTGAGACAGAGTCTTGCGCTGCTGCCCAGGCTATAGTGCAGTGGCACAATCTCGGCTCACTGCAACCTCCACCTCCGAGGTTCAAGAGATTTTCATGAAACAAAGCCACTGGGAAGTTTGAACTGGGTGGAGCCCACCGCAGCTCAGCAAGGCTGCTGTGGCCAGACTGCCTCTCTAGATTCTTCCTCTCTGGGCAAGGCATCTCTGAAAAAAAGGGTGCAGTCCCAGTCAGGGACCAATAGATAAAACCCCCATCTCCCTGGGACAGAGCACCTGGGGGAAGGGGTGGCTGTGGGTGCAGCATCAGCAAACTTAAACGTCCCTGCCTGCTGGCTCTGAAGAGAGCAGCGGATCTCCCAGCACAGCGTTCCAGCTCTGATAAAGGATGGACTGCCTCCTCAAGTGGTTCCCTGACCACCCATGTATCCTGACTGGGAGACACCTCCCAGTAGGAACCGACAGATACTTCATACAGGAGAGCTCTGGCTGGCATCTGGCAGGTATGCCTCTGGGACAAAGCTTCCAGAGGAAGGAATAGGCAGCAATCTTTGCTGTTCTGCAGCCTCCGCTGGTGATACCCAGGCAAACAGGATCTATAGTGGACCTCCAGCAAACTCCAGCAGAACTGCAGCAGAGGAGCCTGTTAGAAGGAAAACTAACAAACAGAAAGGAATAGTATCAACATCAACAAAAAGGACGTCCACTCAGAGAACTCACCTGAAGGACACCAACATCAAAGACCAAAGGTAGATAAATCCACAAAGATGGGGGAGAAACCAGCACAAAAAGCCTTAAAATTCCAAAAATAAGAATGCCTCTTCTCCTCCAAAAGATCACGACTCCTTGCCAGCAAGGGAACAAAACTGGATGGAGAATGAGTTTGACGAATTGACAGAAAAAGGCTTCAGAAGGTGGGTAATAACATACTCCTCCGAGCTAAAGGAGCATGTTCTAATCCAATGCAAGGAAGCTAAGAACCTTGAAAAAAGGTTAGACGAATTGCTAACTAGAATAACAATTTATAGAAGAACATACACGACCTGATGGAGCTGAAAAACACAGCACAAGAACTTCATGAAGCATACACAAGTATCGATAGCCATATCTATCAAGCAGAAGAAAGGATATCAGAGATTGAAGATCAACTCAATGAAATAAAACAAGAAAACAAGATTAGAGAAAAATTATGAAAAGAAACGAACAAAGCCTGCAAGTAGAGGACTATGTGAAAAGACCAAATCTACGTCTGATTGGTGTACCTGAAAGTGACAGGGAGAATGGAACCAAGTTGGAAAATACTCTTCAGGATATTAACCAGGAGAACTTCCCCAATCTAGCAAGGCAGGCCAACATTCAAATTCAGGAAATACAGAGAACACCACAAAGATACTCCTCGAGAAGAGCAACCCCAAGACACAAAATCGTCAGATTCACCAAGGTTGAAATGAAGGAAAAAATGTTAAGCGCAGCCAGAGAGAAAGGTCGGGTTACCCACAAAGGGAAGCCCATCAGACTAACAGTGGACCTCTCAGCAGAAACGCTACAAGCCAGAAGAGAGTGGGGGCCAATATTCAACATTCTTAAAGAAAAGAATTTTCAACCCAGAATTTCCTATCCAGCCACACTGAGCTTCATAGGTGAGGGAGAAATAAAATCCTTTACAGAGAAGCAAATGCTGAGAGATTTTGTCACCACCAGGCCTGCCCTACAAGAGCTCCCAAAGGAAGCACTAAACGTGGAAAGGAACAACCGGTACGAGCCACTGCAAAAACATACCAAACTGTAAAGACCATTGATGCTATGAAGAAACTGCAACAACAGGCAAAATAACTAGCTATCATCATAATGACAGGATCAAATTCACACATAACACCATTAACCTTAAATGTAAACAGGTTAAATGTCCCAATTAAAAGATACAGACTGGCAAATTGGATAAAGAGTCAAGACCCATTGTTGTGCTATATTCAGGATACCCATCTGATGTGGAAAGACACACAGGCTCAAAATAAAGGGATGGAGGAATATTTACCAAGCAAATGGGAAGCAAAAAAAAAAAAAAAGCAGGGGTTGCAATCCTACCCTCTGATAAACAGACTTTAAACCAATACAGATCAAAAGAGACAAAGAAGGGCATTACATAATGGTAACGGGATCAATGCAACAAGAAGAGCTAACTGTCCTAAATATGTATGCATCAATACAGGAGCACCCAGATTCATAAAGCAAGTTCTTAGAGACCTACAAAGAGACTTAGACTCCCATACAATAATAGTCGGAGACTTTAACACCCCACTTTCAATGAGACAGAAATTTAACAAGAAAGATCAATGAGACAGAAATTTAACAAGGATATCTAGGACTTGAACTTAGCTCTGGACCAAGTGGATCTAATAGACATCTACAGAACTCTCCACCCCAAATCAACAGAATATACATTCGTCTCAGCACCACACTGCACTTATGCTAAAATTGACCACATAATTGGAAATAAAACACTCCTCAGCAGATGGAAAAGAACAGAAATCATAACAAACAGTCTCTGAGACCACAGTGCAATCAAATTAGAACTCAGGACTAAGAAACTCACTCAAAACCGCTCAACTACATGAAAACTGAACAACCTGCTCCTGAATGACTACTGGGTAAATAACGAAATGAAGGCAGAAATAAAGACATTCTTTGAAACCAATGAGAACAAAGACACAATGTACCAGAATCTCTGGGACATATTTAAAGCAGTGTATAGAGGAAAATTTATAGCACTAAATGCCCACAAGAGAAAGCAAGAAAGATCTAAATTTGACACCCTAACATCACAATTAAAAGAACTAGAGAAGCAAGAGCAAACATATTCAAAAGCTAGCAGAAGACAAGAAATAACTAAGAGCAGAGCAGAACTGAAAATGATAGAGACATAAAAAATCCTTCAAAAGATCAATGAATCCAGGAGCTGGTTTTTTGAAAAGATCAACAAAATAAATAGACCACTAGCCAGACTAATAAAGAAGAAAAATGAGAAGAATCAACTAGACACAATAAAAAATGATAAAGGGGATATCACCACCGATCCTACAGAAATACAAACTACCATCAGAGAATACTATAAACACCGATATGCAAACAAACTAGAAAATCTAGAAGAAATGGATAAATTCCTGGACACATACACCTTCCCAAGAGTAAACCAGGAAAAAGCTGAATTCCGGAATAGACCAATAACAGGTTCTGAAATTGAGGCAGCAATTAATAGCATACCAACCAAAAAAAGCCCAGGACCAGACAGATTCACAGTCTAATTCTACCAGAGGTACAAAAAGGAGCTGGTACCATTCCTTCTGAAACTATTCCAAACAACAGAAAAAGAGGGAATCCCCTCTAACTCATTTTATGAGGCCAGCATCATCCTGATACCAAAACCTGGCAGAGACACAACAAAAAAAGAAAATTTCAGGCCAATATCCCTGATGAACATCGATGCAAAAATCCTCAATAAAATACTGACAAGCCGAATCCAGCAGCACATCAAAAAGCTTATCCACCATGATCAAATTGGCTTCACCTCTGGGATGCAAGGCTGGTTCAACATACACAAATCAATAAACGTAATCCATCACATAAACAGAACCAATGACAAAAAACATGATTATCTCAACAGATGCAGAAAAGGCCTTTGACAAAATTCAACAGCCCTTCATGCTAAAAACTCTCAATAAAGTAGGTATTGATGGAAGGTATCTCAAAACAATAAGAGCTATTTATGACAAACCCACAGGCAATATCATACTGAATGGGCAAAAGCTGGAAGCATTCTCTTTGAAAATCAGCACAAGACAAGGATGTCCTCTCTCACCACTCCTATTCAACATAGTACTGGAAGTTCTGGCCAGGGCAATCAGGCAAGAGAAAGAAATAAAGGGTATTCAATTAGGAAAAGAGGAAGTCAAATTGTCTCTGTTTGCAGATGATATGACTGTATATTTAGAAAACCCCATTGTCTCAGCCCAAAATCTTCTTAAGCTGATGAGCAATTTTAGCAAAGTCTCAAGATACAAAATCAATGTGCAAAAATCACAAGCATTCTTATAAACCAATAACAGACAGAGAGCCAAGTCGTGAGTGAACTCCCATTTGCAATTGCTACAAACAGAATAAAACACCTAGGAATACAACTTATAAGGGATGTGAAGGACCTCTTCAAGGAGAACTACAAACCACTGCTCAAGGAAGTAAGAGAGGACACAAATGAAAAAACATTCCATGCTCATGGATAGGAAGAATCAATATCGTCAAAATGGCCATACTGCCCAAAGTATTTTATAGATTCAGTGCTACCCCCATCAAGCTACCGCTGACTTTCTTCACAGAATTAGAGAAAACTACTTTAAATTTCCTATGGAACCAAAAAAGAGCCCACATAGCCAAGACAATCCTAAGCAAAAAGAACAAAGCTGGAGGCATCATGCTACCTGACTTCAAACTATACTACAAGGCTACAGTAACAAAAACAGCATGGTACTGGTACCAAAACAGAGATATAGACCAATGGAACAGAACAGAGGCCTCAGAAATAACACCACACATCTATAACCATCTGATCTTTGACAAACCTGACAAAAACAAGCAATGCGGAAAGGATTCCCTATTTAATAAATGGTGTTGGGAAAACTGGCTAGCCATATGCAGAAAGCTGAAACTGGGTCCCTTCCTTACACTTTATACAAAAATTAACTGAAGATGGATAAAAGACTTAAATGTAAGACCTAAAACCATAAAAACCCTAGAAGAAAACCTAGGCAATAAGACCATTCAGGACATTGGCATGGGCAAAGACTTCATGACTAAGACATCAAAAGCAATGGCAACAAAAGCCAAAATTGACAAGTGGGATCTAGTTAAACTAAAGAGCTTCTGCACAGCAAAAGAAACTATCATCAGAGTGAACAGGCAGTTCACTACAGAATACGAGAAAATTTTTGCAGTCTATCCATCTGACAAAGGGCTAATATCCAGAATCAACAAAGAACTTAAACAAATTTATAAGAAAAAAAAACAACCCCATCAAAAAGTGGGCAAAAGATATGAACCGACACTTCTCAAAAGAAGACATTTATGCAGCCAACAAACATGAAAAAAAGCTCATCATCACTGGTCATTAGAGAAATGCAAATCAAAACCACAATGAGATACCATCTCACACCAGTTAGAATGGCAATCATTAAAAGTCAGGAAACAACAGATGCTGGAGAGGATGTGGAGAAATAGGAACGCTTTTACACTGTTGGTGGGAGTGTAAATTAGGTCAACCATTGGGAAGACAGTGTGGCGATTCCTCAATGATCTAGAACTAGAAATACCATTTGACCCAGCAATCCCATTACTGGGTATATACCCAAAGGATTATAAATCATTCTACTATAAAGACACATGCACATCTATGTTTATTGCAACACTGTTCACAATAGCAAAGACTTGGAATCAACCCAAATGCCCATCAATGATAGACTGGATGAAGAAAATGTGGCACATATACACCATGGAATACTATGCAGCCATAAATCAGGATGAGTTCATGTCCTTTGCAGGGACATGGATGAATCTGGAAACCATCATTCTAAACAAACTAACACAGGAACAGAAAACCAAACACCACATGTTCTCACTCATAAGTGGGAGCTGAACAGTAAGAACACATGGACACAGGGAGGGGAACATCACACACTGGGGCCCATCAGGGGGTTGGGGGCTAGGGGAGGGATAGCATTAGGACAAATACCTAACGTAGATGATGGGTTATGGGTACAACAAACCACCACAGCACATGTATACCCATGTAACGAACCTGCACATTCTGCATATGTACCCCAGAACTTAAAGTATAATAATTAAAAAGAGAGATTCTCGTGCCTCAGACTCCCGAGTAGCTGAGATTACAGGCATGTGCAACCATGCCAGACTAATTTTTGTATTTTTAGTAGAGATGGGGTTTCACCATGTTGGCCAAACTGGTCTCGAACTCACGACCTTAGGTGATATGCCTGCCTCGGCCTCCCAGAGTGTTGGGATTACAGGTGTGAGCCACCATGCCCAGCTGGTTTATTCTAATAGGCTTCAAGAACCCATTCAGTCTGGGACGCCTGCTCTCATCCCATGAGTCTTGGTGTTTTGTAGGGTGAGAAATGAGCTGTTAATAAAAGCTTTTCTCCAAGCAGAGTAGTAAATTTACTTTTTGTTGTTGAGATGAGGTCTCACTTTGTTGCCCAGGCTGGTCTTGAAATCCTAGCCTCATGGGATCCTCCCCACTCAGCCTTCTAAAGTGCCGAATTACAGGTGTGAGCCAGCAAATTTATTTTTATTTCCAACTCATCTTCATTTGGCTAGTATAGGATAATAATAGTAATCTCAATCTTTTGTTTTTTGATCATTTATTCAAAGGCCAAACTCATCCTACAAAGGATGGCAAGCTAAGAAAGTGCTTGCCATCATAATGTTCTTTCGCACCCACTCCACATCATACACTGGACTGGGCCATTTGCCCGTTTAATGGTTTGTTCCAAACTACACTACAGTGAAATAGATGTGATTCCCATTTTGCAGTTGCAGCTCAAGAAATTAAGTTACTTGCTCCAGGCCCACAAAGCTGGCAGGGGAGGGCGTGGATTCAGATTCAGGTCAACCATTCACCTAAGCCTGCATTCTTTCTAATACATTACATCACCTGTCAAACACGGAGCGTTACAATTAGAAGGACTGTCTTAGTCCAGTCATTTTATTTCAAATGAAAAGATACTCTCGTTTTATCTATTTTACTTATTTAATAAAGAACAGATGGCCCAAAGCAGTTTTCTTTAAGTTTTTCTGCTTACTCCTTCTCTTAATATAAAGACCAAAAAAATACTGGTACCTAATGAGAACATTTATTATTTGACATAGTAAGAATTAGTACAGATCCTATGTTGTAACGTGCTCCACTCATGTTGACTACCCTTCTTTCTATATAATCTAACAGCCTTCATTGCACAGTTCATTTAACTTATGAACACTTCAATTCCAAAACTGCTAAATCAAGATTTTAAGACTAGAACTAAATTGTTTAATAGAGGATAGAAGAAAAAGTCATTTACTTGAAAATGCATACATTTTCATCTTATATTTCTCCTAACAGGAAACATAACATGTATATTCATTTTTCCATAATACCTAACAAGAAGAAATGCTTAATTTTAAAAAATACTTCAGCTACTCACTAAAACCAGTTCTTGAAAAACTTTCCACATTTGTTAATGCTGAAAAAAATGTTCACGTTTGTTACCAGTTCTTAAGAATGAGGGAGACGTGAGTTCTTGTTTCTACTGTTAATCTGCGTCATGTTAGAAAGAGGGAATGGGCAGGGGTTCCAGGAAGGTGTGATGTCTCTGAATTCGGTTTAGAAGCTGCTGTGCCACAGGTTTGAATTCTGTTTCCCAGTGGAGTTTGTGATAGTTTTTTAGGTCTGGATCAAAACTGCCATCCAGTGCTAGTTCTTCATCTGTATTAGAAAAATTTAAATTATAGCATTATTTAGAAATGTAACCCTATTGAATATAGTTTAATTTTGATGATATGAGTTAAACTCACCCTGGGTCATCCTTTAATACCAACGTAACACAAGACAGGATTTCAGAGAAGTTCTTTACTCTCTTCTGTTCTTTATGAATACATCATTTTATTTTATTTTATTTTATTTGGAGAGGCAGGGTCTCCATGTATTGCCCAGGCTGGTCTCCAACTCTGACCTCAAGCAATCCTCCCACCTTGGCCTCCCCAAGTGCCAAAGTGCTGGGATTACAGGTGTGAGCTACCTTGCCAAGCCCATTAGTTTACAATTAGTATATTTTGGTATCTTAATTTAAATGGGCAATATTTTTTTCAAAAAAAGTCTGGCCAGGTGTAGTGCCTCATACCTGTAATGCCAACACATTGGGAGCCCAAGGTAGGAGAATTGCTTGAGCCGAAGAGTTCAAGATTAGCCTGGGCAACACAGTGACAGCTCAGAAAAAAAAAAAATCAGAAGATTATCTGGGCATGGGGGGCATGTGCCTGTGGTCCCAGCTACTCAAGAGGCTGAGGTCAGGAGGATCACTTGAGCACGGGACATTGAGGCTGCAGTGGGGCACGATCATGCCACCGCCATCCAGCCTAAGCGACACAGCAAGACCCTGTCTCAAAAAATAAAAAATCCGAGATCAAACTGAACCCTTATTTCAACTAACTCCTTAGTTTTTTATATGTAAGTTTGTATCTAAAAGTCAGGTCACAATTTCTCAGAATAAACAACGTATTAATATGTTACTTCCTTATGCGTACATAGAAAAGTTAATTACTTCAAAGGTTAGATATAAAAGGAATCAGGAAATCTTTTAGGAAAATAGCTCAGTTAAATTTGACACTTTAAACTTTACTGAAAATCAGAACTTTGCTGGCTTCAAAGCAGCAGGGAAGTAGTACTTTGGAAAGACAACCTTCCACCGCCAAACTCTCTCCGTAACTGAAAACTGAGAGACCTTGGGAATCCCAACGGGTATTAGAATCCCAAGTGAGCCCATGGATCATGCAGAAAAGAACTTATAAGAATAAAATGCAAAAAGTACAACTTCAATTCTTAATCCAAGGGCACCCTGCGTTCTGGGAACACCATAAATATATTCAATCCAAGTAAGAAGATAAATGGCCACTGAGGTTTCTGTGCTGATTGCCACAGCAATTTTACATGTTGATGTTGAGCCTCACACCCTGTGTGACAGACTTCAGAAAAGTACACCGACCTGCCAGTCAGATTAGCTCTGCCACTTCCTACATCTGTGACATAAGGCCAACTTCTAAAATGGTAACCACTAAATCCTAAAACAACCACAGATGTTGTTACTTAAATTGCCAACATTTTTTTTTTTTTTTTTTTTTTTTGAGATGGAGTCTCGCTGTGTCACCTAGGCTGGAGTGCAGTGGTGCAGTCTCGGCTCACTGCAACCTCTGCCTCCTGGGTTCAAGCAATTCTTCTGCCTCAGCCTCCTGAGCAACTGGGATTACAGGCATGTGCCACCACGCCTGGCTAATTTTTGTCTTTTTAGTAGAGTTTTACCATGTTGGCCCAGCTGGTCTCCAACTCCCGACCTCAAGTGATCCGCCCGCCTTGGCATCTCAAAGTGCTAGGATTACAGTCGTAAGCCACTGCACCCAGCTGCCAACACTTTTTTTTATAGGGCAAATTAAAATCCTATTATAAAATGCTTCATTACTCTGTTGATATCAGATTTTCTACACTGAATATTTGTGTACATTCACTGTGTACTTTGGCACTATGGGTGTTAGTGTCACCACCCAAAATAAGATAAGGGAGTCTGGAATCCCAGTTTGTACCTTCCTCTCATCACAACCAAGTGGTCAACTATGCAGTTCTGAGATAAGCTCCAGGCAGACACAAACACTTCGGCAAGGAGCTCCATGGAGACCCTGTAAGCAAATCTGGATCTCCTCACCCATGAGATAACTGGGCCCCGAGGGGAGGAGAATGCAGGCGATATTTGATACGTTCAAAGCTCTTCCTGTTTGGCTAATTCTGGACAAAAAGAGTCAGGTAGTCTCAGTGATTTCAGATTTCATTCCGTTTTTTTGAGACAGAGTCTGCTCTGGAGTGCAATGGTGTGATCTCGGCTCACTGCCACCTTCATGTCCCAGATTCAAGTGATCCTTGTGCCTCAGCCTCCCAAGTAGCTGGGACTACAGGCATGTGCCACCAAGCCAGGCTAATTTTTTGTGTTTTTAGTAGAGACGGGGTTTTGCCATGTTGCCCAGGCTGGTCTTGAACTCCTGACCGCAGGTGATCCACCCACCTTGGCCTCCCAAAGTGCTGGGATTACAGGTGTGAGCCACCACGCCCAGCCAGTGATTTCAGATTTCTAGGCCATCTTCCTGCTCACTGTTTCCCAGATTTTCTGAACATTAAACTTTTGTTGAAAAGTGAATTCTATTGTATAAAAATAAAATTCCGTTGTATAGAAAATGAATTCTGTTGTACAGAAAATAAATTCTGGGTATGGTGGCTCAAGCCTATAATCCCATCACTTTGGGAGGCTGAGGCAGGTGGGTCACCTGAGGTCAGGAATTCGAGATCAGCCTGGCCAACATGATGAAACCCCACCTCTACTAAAAATACAAAAAATTAGCCAGGCATGTGGCGGGCGCCTGTAGTCCCAGCTACTTGTGAGGCTGAGGCAGGAGAATCACTTGAACCCAGGAGGCAGATGTTGCAGTGAGCCATGGTTGTGCCACTGCACTCCAGCCTGGGTGACAGAGAGAGACTCTGTCTCAAAAAAAAAAAAAAAAAAAAGAAAAGAAAAGAAAAAGAAAAGAAAGAAAATGCATTCTGTTGTAGAAGTCCTTCTTTCCCAAGCTGCTGGCGGCTGAGCAGTGTGGCCTGGGCATGTCATAGTCCCTTCTTTCTCCTAGGGCTTTGGTTGGATTTAGTGGTTTTAGCAAAATCTCTGTTGGGTGTGTGGCTTTTTAAGATCTAATGTCAAGACCATGTTACTTGTCTTGAGGCCCAGCCTATAGTTAATCCACCCTCAAACCATATTAATTCTAAATTGGGTTAGACAAGATAATAAGAATAGTCAAACAGCTAGAGGTAAGAGAAATGAGGTCTAAAGTTTCAAAGTAAATACAGCAACATACATTAAAAGTGCCATATCACATGGGATATTAAATTTTGGAACTTGTACTGCAAAGAGTAGCAGAGGCTGATTGAGTAAAAATTTAGATCTATGATTCAATTTTTTTTTTTAAGAGACAGAGTCTCATTCTGTCACCCAGGCTGGAATGCAGTGGTGCAATCATAGCTCACTGTAGCCTCGAATTCCTGGGCTCAAGTGATCCTCCCACCTCAGTTTCCTGAGTGGCAAAGACTACAAAACACATATACCCAGATAATTTTTTCACTTTTAGTAGAGATAGGTCTCACTACGTTGCCAAAGCTGGTCTCGAACTCCTAGCCTCAAGTGATTCTCCCACCTCGGCCTCCCAAAGTGCTGGGATTACAGGCATGAGCCATTGCACTCAGCCTTTGATTAATTCTTTTTAAGATTTGAATCATCATAAGTTAGAAACTGTGCTTCACAATATTTTACATCATGACTCTGTATACATATACGTACTTATATACAAACAAATGTTTCACATTACAATACTTGTCCTTACTAAATATAATACATTCTGATATTTTCTTTCTTTGCTACTTCATTTTTTAAAGATGCTGGTCACAACCAACTAAATCGATTTCCTGACCTGCAGTGTGAAAAGTGCTTATTTAGATAACCAATCATTCTTAAGCTTTCTTTAGGCACAGCATGCTTCCAAATACTAAAATTTGGGGCAAAGTATTAGAAAGAATTAAAAGACCCTAAAATATAAATGTATCAATGATCATTACAACACAATCATCATTAGAAGTTTGTGTCCTGCGGCATCTATAAAAGCTTCCTTTACTCACTACACTATTTCCTAGCTAGCTGTTCAGCAGCAGATGGCTGTTTAAGGGATTTATCATCGCCCTGACCATTCTAAGGCAAAGCTGTCGAATGTTCTAGAAGCACCTGATAGCTCTTCAACATAGGTTGATGTGATCCTCCAACTTGAACGTGGGGCCCCACTCTACCCTTGTCACAAAACCTAAGGTCCCACTGCCACGAAACTTATGATGAACATACAACAGCCTAGCGTACTTCCCATTTGCAACAATAAACTACACACATGGTCATCAGGTGCCAGCTCCCCGCAGAGGGGCTCATGGTAGTCTGGAGTGCTCAGCACACCACTAAGAACTTCAGCATCAACACGCTGCTTATGAGCTTATAAGACATGACTGCAGTATAATGGGAAGTTTCAGACCACGTTCTTTTAAAGCCACTTTCCAGAAAGACTGTCAACATTCCAACGATGTTGAGGATACATTACTTCTCCTTTTTTTCTAGTCACTCAGCAAGAAAAAGTTAGGTAACTTACATTACTATAGAAATTGCCATACCAGTATTTCCAAAAACAGTGCTCATACTTCAACACGGGCCTTGGTAATTTAACAGCTCATCCTGTTTCCAAAATGGCCTGTTTTTTGTTGTTGTTGTTGTTGTTTGTTTTTGTTTTTTTTTAGCTATCTTTGTAAAAGAATTGAAATGCAAGTATACTCTCACGCACATGCCCATTTCACTTGCAGCAGTCCCACTGCCCAGACACAGCCACGACCCTGTCAGAAGTCAGAGTCTGAGTGCTCATTGCCGAGAGAAAAGCCAGGAGGCAGGACAGCCCACCACCCAGCCCACGAGGCACAGGCTCCATGGTTCGTGAAGA
This sequence comes from Hylobates moloch, assembly GCF_009828535.3. Lineage (NCBI taxonomy): Eukaryota > Metazoa > Chordata > Mammalia > Primates > Hylobatidae > Hylobates > Hylobates moloch. Next base: position 126,721,365 of record NW_026652277.1, on the reverse strand, counting down.
GTTGCTCACGTGAGAAACCTGGGATGCACTGCACAGTGGCTTGGCTCCCTGAGTGAGCTATGTTTATTTGTTGTTATCCATGCCACAGTCCCCCTGCACGGGGTGCGGTGGAGTAAGGGTGTTGTAGGTAACGGAGCAGCTGGAAAACACAGGGCTAGTTGTTTGTTTTCGGATGGGAAGTCCTGCCTTTGCTACAGTATGACTTCAGGCAAGCCACTTAACTGTCCTAAAACCTACTTTCCGTCTCTGTCACCCAGCTGATGGCCTCAGATCTTTCAAAAATAGAATAAACATGCTTTTAAAAGGATATAGCACTATTGAAACAAAAGTACCACCATTGTTAGCCAATCCACATGCAGATATCAAGTACCTTCTTTGTATGAGGCAATATCCTTTTCCTAAGGTGGTTCAGTTGGAAAGGGGAAATAAGATAAAATTCACAAAATAATAATACAGGATAATTACAGGACAAGTTACACAATTCATGATTGATTGCTATATAAGAAGTATAGATTTCCTATGACTAGCCTACGACTGTGAGCTTGAGAAGCTACGTGGGAAGGGCCTGCACCTGGCTAGGCAGATTGGGATGGGCAGGTAGGAAATGAAACAGAACATGTGCAAAGGCACAGAGGCGGGAGAAGCACCATCAGAAGCCCAATTTGGCTACGCAAAAGTTGGGAATGGAGCGCAGTCAGCCCTTCGCATCCACGGGCCACGCATCCACAGGTTCAACCAACCACAGATAGAGAATATTTGAAACAACAACAATAAAAAGAATACAAATAAAAATCAGAGCACGAAAACCATTTACACAGCGTTCACACTGTAGGTATTATAAGTAGTCTAGAGATGGTTTAACGCATGCAGGAAGATGTGTGTTGGTGAACTGCCGATTCTATGCCATTTTTTTTGTTTATTTTATTTTTTATTTTATTATTATACTTTAGGTTTTAGGGTACACGTGCACAATGTGCAGGTTTGTTACATATGTATCCATGTGCCGTGTTGGTTTGCTGCACCCATTAACTCGTCATTTAGCATTAGGTTCTATGCCATTTTATATCAGGCACTTGGGCATCTGTGTTGGTATCCGAGGGAGGCCCTGAAACCAATCCCCCCAGATACCAAGGGGTGACTGTAACAGGCAGCAGGGCCCACTAAAATGAAGTGCCTTCCAGGTACACTGCCCCTGCTGAGAAGCCAGCCAGGCCCACACCTTCTGATCCATCTTTATGGCACATGGCCCCGCAGCCCCATCATCCGTGTTATTTATGGCTGATTGCCCCAGACTTGGGTAACAAAGGAAACCACAGATAGCCAGTCACCGGGTAGCTGCTGCCTACGCAGGAAAGCCCTGGGCCACAGGACAGTGACTCACTGAGCCAATCATACCTTCTCCCTGAGTGGGTGACATAGGAAAGTGCCCTGGCAACAGACAGACACAGGGAGGGCAGCAGTGGAAGCCTGGAGGTAGTTGAAGCCATGATCTAGAAGGAGCCTAGAGGAAGTACGTGGGGAAGAGAATTCTTTCCCTAACAGCAGACACAACACAGCTGGGTTTCCAGAATGGTGGCGCCCAGGGGGCGGAGCTCATGACGCCGCCGACGGCTGAGGGGTCACCTGGGACTCTGGCTCCTGCCTGGCTCTCTGGGAGGCTTTGAGCAGTATCTTGTTTCCTGGCTTCTTTCTTCTCTGTACACTCTTCCCTTAAGCTCCTTTGCTAATGAGAGCAGGGGCTCTCAATCCTAGCTAATAGACTCACCTGTGGAACTTTGAACACAGATTCTCAGCCTCATCCCAGAGCTTCTGAATCAGAATTCCTAGGGCTGGGGCCAGGAAGGTGATTTTAGTTTTTTGGGGGGTTTAACTCCACAGCTGATTTCAATGCTCTACCACCATTGAGAACTGAATTAAGGCAACCTGAACATGCACTTCTGCTCCCTGCAACCTGAGTCAGTTTAATGCTCATGGAGCCGACTGTGAACCTCAATGATTAAAAAAAAATGCTCATTTTTTTCCTTATTGTGTTTTAAAACACATGTACAAAATTATATTTACCTGGAAAAACCAAATTTCACATCAACCAGCAAACCCAATTATTTCAAACAACTCCTGAGTTCCAGTTTCTGTTTAGTGGCACAGTGTTACAACACTTAAAGAGTTTCCAGAGCACGTCAGCCACCTTCTGAGGGCTTGCTATGTGGCAGGCACTGTGTTAGGCTCTTTATACACATCTGCTCATTTATCACCCTGCAATCTGGACATTAATTATCCTCATCTTGGAGATGATACAGTATCATTTCGGAACGGCCGATAATCTGTGTGTTTAAAAGTTCCACAAGTGAGTCTGCTCTGCAGCCAGGATTGGGAGCCTCCACTCTGGTTAGTGAAGGAGTGCAAAGGAAAGGTGTCTGTTAAGCTTTCTCAGGTTGCAGAGAAGTCGAGCTCAAAATTTAAAAACTCAGCACCTATGGCTTCTAAGTGACCTTGAGCCTTTCCACATGGCCTCCCAGATCTAGTACGGTGGCTGGGCAGTGGTGGGTACATCTCCTCTATTTGGGAAAAAGGATTATTAAAAACACTCATTTACTGACCCAAATCATTGTTTTTAGAATTAACCCAGGATGAAAAATTTATCCTAAAATTATAAAAATTTTTTAAATGTAAAAAGTGATCCTGGCCAGGTGGTTCACACCAGTAATCCCAGCACTTTGGGAGGCTGAGGTGGGAGGATCGCTTGAGCCCAGGAGGTTGACACCAGCCTGGGTAACACAGCAAGACCTCATCGCTACAAAAAAAAATTTTTTTTTAATTATCTGGTGGTGCGTGTCTGTAGTCCCAGCTACTTGAGAGGCAGAGGCAGGAGGATCACTTGAGCCCAGGAGTTTAGAGCTGCAATGAGCAGTGATCACGCCACTGCATTCCATCCTGGGTGACAGTGCAAGACCCTGTCCCAAGAAAAGAAAGAAACAATCCTCTTTCCTCTGATTTGTATCAGTGATTTCCTACCTTTCAAGGATATAAACTCCATTGTAATGCCAAATAGTCTCACAGGCCCTCACCCACGTGATAATTAACGTAGCTAATTAAAATGTACAGCTTCATTTAAAAGCATGACTTAATTGAGTAGCTTTTAGCCATATTTTCTCAATTACAACAGTGTCTATTTGCTTTTGAACAACAGAAATACATTTATGCTGAGGTCTTATATTTATGCACTGTAGAGAAAATGCAAAAAAAAAAAAAAAAGCCATAGAAGAAATCATGATTGTATTTAATGAGTTGAAAGTCCTTCTGTCCCCATTGTAAATAGCATTCAGCCTCTTCAGATAGTTCCAAATTATAGTAATCTTTAACATACTCTTGTTGCTTATAGAAATATAGTCACCTAAATGCATACTAATATTTATCTGAACAGGTCACAGAAAAAAACTATCTCACACTGTGATAAAACTCACAGATTCATCATAGTCAAGAGTCTTACCTAAAAATGATGAGAGCAGGAGTAAGAGTGTGTTGGTGTCTTCATTTCCAAAACATGACGAAGCATTAGTGATGTTTTCACTGAAGTTCCATAAAGTTTTACAAACCAAGCAGGCCAGCTGCCAATCAGTAGGACCAAAATCTCTTAAACAATCCACTAACCTGAGTTAATAAAATTCAAATTGAGAAGTTATTAGGTCAGAATCTGTCTTTAATTTTAATATTGTTAGCATAATGATTATCCTTCTGTGATATGTAAGTATAATCCAGTGATCACTTAAAATAATTCCTTATCTATAAATTTAAGTGGTTACAAAGTGGCAATAATCTACTTCTACACTTTTTTTTTTTTTTTTTTTGAGACAGCCTGTTGCCCAGGCTGAAGTGCAGTGGCACGATCTCAGCTCACCACAACTTCCACTCACTGCAACCTCTGCATCCCGGATTCAAGCGATTCTCCTGCCTCAGCCTCCTGAGTAGCTGGGATTACAGGCGTGTACCACGATGCCTGGCTAATTTTTGTCTTTTTAGTAGAGACGGGGGTTTCACCATGATGGCCAGGCTGCTCTTGAACTCATGGCCTCAAGTGATCTGCCCATCTCGGCCTCCCAAAATGCTGAGATTACAGGCGTGAGCCACCACGCCTGGCCTACTTCTGCACTATTTTAAGTATCCAGTGGAATCTAAACCCCCTCTTTAGCCTCAGCTTAGGGGCTTCCCAGCGTTGAAATACCTTTGTCCCACAGGAATGATGAAAGGGCCAAAGCTCCCAAGAAAATGATGTCCTTCAAATCCTGAGAGAGTCAGTACTCTACGCCTTGAAACTTACTTTTTAATGCCACCTCCTTCTTTCAGGATGACACGCTTGTCTTTATCCACAGTGAGATTGAGGAGAACACCACAGGCAGAAAAGCAGATATCCTGATGCTGAGCATCCAGCAGCGCCATCATGAACCTGTGGACTATGAGGGAAGAGAGCAAATGCAGACCAGTAAAAGTTCAGGGTTCCCAGCTGTCTCTTGTTTTACAGATGGTATAGGGGAAATGGGGAGTGGCTTGCAAACCCAGAACCCCTGTTAAGGGACTTAACTCATTCTTCCTAAGGCTTTATCCATCACGCAGCAGTGGGTTCCCCAATACCCACCACTCCCAGAGTTGGCTCCCCCAATCCCCAGATACTGCAAAACCTGACCCAGGCAGCAGCTGCTTCTCCACGGCAGTGAAAGAGTCCCAGCTGGTAAAAAGGAGGCAGCACAGGTGACACTCATCTAACTTCCAATTGTTCTCAAGGGTGTTCCTGAACCTTCAGCAGCAACTGTCTTTAAATACACAGTCCTGGAGAGGGGAGTTGGCTCCTGGTGGGATCATTCCTGAAGTCTCCCAGGGCCACGTGTAAGACTCAGACTGCTGAAAACCAACCTGGGGCAAGGCAGGCCTTCCAGTATAGGGACATCTCAAGGCAGGACAGGCTCCTGCCTCAGGGGAATCATTTTCCCTTACTCCTAGGAAATGGAACTGGGAACCGTTTGTCCTGTTTTCTCATCCCTCAGCAGACGCTGAGTAAAGTGTGCATTCTGCCTCCTCCCACAGTACGTGCACCTGAGAGGGGCTGCCCTGTTCTAGCCCCGGCACTGTTGACTGGGTTGGGCAGTGAGCTTGCCAGAGGCAACATCACATACATATGTGCTCTTAAGAGGCTAAACAGTGCCCAGCAAAATGTGCAGTTATCTGCAGGTAGTGAGGATGGGGCATGGTTTGCTGCTGCTGCTTTTCGTATCTGTATTATTGAAATTTTCCATTACGAACATGTAGAGTTATGTTTTTAAAATTATTGTTACATGAAATATTTGGGACATACAAAGAGTCAAAGTATGCTAATATTTGAGACATACAAAAATATTTGAGACATACAAAGGGTATAAACATGTGGGTACTTGCCACTCAGTTTAAGAAATAACACATTACATTCCAAACAACGTGTTGTGCATAATAAATATAAACAATTCTTATTTGATAACAAATAACATTATAGGTCCAAATATAATCTTTGGACATCCCTTTCCTTCCAAACGTGAACACTGTCCTTTTTTAATTTTTTAATTTTTTTTTTATTTTTTAGAGATAGGGTCTGGCTCTGTCTCCCAGCCTGGAGGGCAGTGGCACAATCATGGCTCATTGCAGCCTCAAACTTCTGGGCTCAAGTGATCCTCCTGCCTCAGCCTCCCAAGTAGCTGGGACTTGTGCCACCACCACGTCTGGCTAATTTTAAATTTTTGTAGACATGGAGTCTCACTATGTTACCCAGGTTGATCTCAAACTCGTGCCCTCAAGCAATCCTCCCACCTTAGCCTCCCAAAGTGCTGGTATTACAGGCTTGAACCACCGCACCCATCCTGAACTCTGTCTTAAATTGGAGTTTACTATTTCCAATTACTATTTATACTGTATAGCATCACTACATGAATACCTGTGCAGAAGCAATACCAATGCAGAAGCAAAAGGTAGTTTTGTATGTTTTAAAACTTATATTCATGGCATTCCTCTGTATATATCCTCCTATTGCTTTTAAATGCTAGAGAACATTTTATTTCATGAATATACCATAATGAATTTGTCCTCTTCTCTGTTGAGGGACATTTAGGTTGTTTCTACTTTTTGCTATTATAAGCAAAATGTAATAGACATTCTAGTACATAAAAGAGAATGTCTTCTTAAGAATATGCCCCCAGACAGAAGTGATAACTCAAGATTCACTGTTTCTGTTAGACATACACACACCCCATCTTGGAGCACAGAAGGCCATTCACAAGGCAAAGGGGAACACTGCCTAGGTCCATCTTGGCATCCTGAGCCAGGAGCCTTAAACACGGAGCTTTACAAATCTCAAAGCAGAAGCAAGTATAACACTGTAATGACAAGCTGCAAAACCACTCAGCTGATTATTGGCAAAAAGTGAATGTTTATGAATTCTAGTGTCATTAACCCACCATTGTTCTGCACAATGAAATCGCAGACATCACGGTCCTGGGAGAGATTTCCAAAAACACGCACAGCCTCCAGGATTCCATCCATGTTGTTACTGACAAGAAGCTTTAAGAGCACTGGATTTGGTGACCAGAGAAATTAAATCAGTGAATTTAAGTTTTAACTTAAAGGTTAATGGAAATCAACATCATATTCAATACTGATAATTTTCAAATGACAATAAAATACAAACTGTAAGGGACTTTAGCAAGAACTAAGAAACTAATTTTTCCCATTTCTAGTTTCCCCATATTCTAATTTCTTAGAATCATCAGGCTCTAAAACATTTTTGTACCAGAAGGCAGAAGATAGTAATGTCTCCTGCTCTGTGTTTAGTTAATAAAATCGAAACTTCAAATGAGCACTCATTTATCCAAATCCAACTCTGAACCTTACATTCAGCAATATATAGCTTTTTGTCTTGAATTATGGAATTCTTCACTTGGTAGTAAGATAAATTGTTGATTGTCACTGTAGCATTGATCACCAGCTCCTCACAATCATCAAGTGACTTGTATTCTGAAATGAAGTGAGGATAAGGGAGTCAAAGACCCATTGCAAGAGTAGAACCAACTATGTTGTAACCACAGCAACAGCAGGGCCAGGAGCCGGCTGCTATCACGCAGGGTCCCCACAAAGGCCCTGGAGAGGCACCTTTAGCCCTTGATTTCCCCCGACTCCTCCTGCACGGAAATGCCCCAAATGCAAGGGCCCGCTCCTGGCCAAAGCAGAGAGGACACGGTCAACTCAATCCTTGCAGCCAGGAGGTCTGGAAAAGTCCAGCTGATCTGGGACCTGTGTCTGAAGTAAAGCAAAGGGGCCAACACAGCAGTGAGCGGAGCCATTTCTAATCCCGCCTGTTTCCCGGGTCTTCAGGCTCTCCCAGGGGCTCCTCCTTGGAGTCTGTGCCCTCCTTCCCATGCCGCCTCCCAACAGAACGGCCCCGGGGTCATGATCCATCTGTGACTATGAACTCTAGAAGACACCTCTGGCCTCCTCTACCACCCCCCTAGTTCATCTCTCAGCACTTGCTGGCTTCTCTTCTTCCACTTTTGCCTCCCTAAATCTATTCTCAACACAGTTATCCTTTAAAAGCAAGTCAGATAACGCCACCCACCTCATAACCCATGAATAGACTGCGTCGTCTGGTCCACAAGATCTACCTGGCAGCTCCAGGCCTTATCTCTCTGGTCTCATTTGCTCCTCCTACTCCCAGACCCCCAAGGCCAACCACACCGGCCTCCTGGCCTCTTGGAATATGCCAGCATGTCCCTGCCCGAGAACCCATGCCCTGCTGAACTTTTTTCTGGAACATACTCTCCTCCCAGTTAGCCACTTGGCTCACTCCTTACGTCCTCCCAGCAGTTGCTTACATGCCGCCTTGTTGGACATACTTTCCGTAACCTCCCTATTTAAAATAGCACCTATTCTCTTTTTTCTTACCCTGCTTTAATTTTCTCCATAGCACATATGACCACCTGATGTTATATATGTGTTTAATGTTTGTCTTTCAGCCCTAAAATGTCAGCTTCCTGAGGCCTAGGGATGTGTCTGTTTTATTCATGGCTGCATTCCCAGCTTCTAGAACAGTGCCTGGCACATAGTGAGTGCTGGATGCAAGAATAATTGATCCTCTAGCTTAGCACATAAGGCCCTTAGTGGTTTTTGTCCCTCCCTCCCACTCAGTCTCCAGACTCATCTCTTGACGTTTCTGGCCACAGTGTGGGGATGAGAAGAGGCAGGGCTGCAGCTGGGAGCGGTCCCAGTGACCTCAGCATAGCGTGGACACGGGTGATGGCGGAGATGTGGCGGAGTGGAGACTGTGCTTGGCAGAGACTGCATGGGGGTGTGAGGGAGAGGAGTCTCCCGGGGTGTCCCCTGCTGGTGCACATAATTGGGTAGATGTTGACCACATTGCCTGAATTAAGGGCACAGGAAGAGGGCCAAGTTCAGGGACAGGTCATGAATTCAGCTTAAGATATGCTGAGGTGCTTCTAAAGCACTCCCAGGAGAGGAGGGGTAGGCAGTTGGATCTAAGAGTTGGGCAATCAGACGGGCCTGCGCAACACGGTGAAACCCCGTCTTTACAAAAAATACAAAAAATTAGCCGGGCGTGGTGGGATGCACTTGTAATTCCAGCACTTTGGGAAGCCAAGGCGGGCTGATCACTTGAGGTCAGGAGTATGAGACCAGCCTGGCCAACATGGTGAAACCCTGTCTCCACTAAAAATACAAAAATTAGCCAGGCGTGACGACACAAGCCTGTAATCCCAGCTACTTGGGAGGCTGAGGCAGAAGAATCGCTTGAACCCGGGAGGCAGAGGTTGCAGTGAGCCAAGATTGCACCACTGCACTCCGGTGCGGGTGACAGAGGGAGACCCCATCTCAAAAATAAAAATGCAAGTAAATAAATAAATAAAAAAGAACTGGGCAACCAGAGAAAGAATCACAAGCCCGGCAACACTGAGCCAGTGACTGCAGCTTGAACAGGCCACCGCCTCCCCTCCCTCCTGTACAAGTCCACCCAGCATTGGGAGAGCCCCCAGTCCTTCTCCACCTGGTCTCACCTGCCCCGGAGACCCTGTCCCAGCCTGCGAGGGAGGCCACTCTGCACCTGCACACAACTTTGCTCATGACTTGCCCACTTCCCATTACCGAATAGGAAGTGTCTTTTATTTCCTGTATGAAACCGAAGTTTTTCCTCGGGGAGCAAGCAGGGGTCTATGAGCTGAGGAAGAGGACTGTGCTTGTTCTTAAATTCTCCGACTTAAGTATCGCCCCCTTTGGCCATCTTTTACTGTTCATTAAAGAGAACAGCCTTTTTATAAATTACTATGTTGAAAGGAAAGCTCAGTCATTTGTAGGCTGCAGAAGACATACACTGTTCCTTCCGCCAGCGGCCCCTCCCGCTACAGCAGCCAGCATAGGCCCAGTACCTGGTAGACACTTAATGGATACTTGGAAAAAGAAAGAATAAAGACCTGACTTCCTGTTTTTTAGTTTAAGTACATAAAAAGGGAATAAGGAACTGAATTATTTTGGTTATCAATATGGATTCTACTGTAAGGAAATATCCTAGTTATGGTAAAAGAAGGGACACAGGACCTCCAAAATTATTCCCTCTTGCTTTGGCCATGACTCTGGAACCAGAACCCTGTGCTTCCACTCACTGGCCGTGTGACCTTACTCAAGTTATTTAACCTCCCTGGGCCTCAGTTTCCTTGACTGTAAAGTAAGCATGATCATTGCACCTACATTATAGAGTTGTTACGAAGTTTAAATGCATTCAAGGGCTTAAATGAGTGCATGGCACATAGTGGGTGCTAAGTAAGTGCTTATTACATGAACAGATGGGCCATCCAGAATGACAGCTCATGGGGAGCGGCTCAGGTGAATGTCTAACTCTTGGGCAAAGGGCCTATAGCCCTGGTTTCCTCCAGCCCCAGACGATGACACTAGGTCTTGGGCAGTGTTTGGGGACCTGTTTTATTTCTCTTGCCTTGGTAGGAGAATTCGTTAGCCTGTCCAGAAAATGCAGGGTAGCTCTTATGTGTCTGACCTCCCCAAGGACCACACGTTTGGGCAGCAGGAATGGTGTCTGGTATCTGCAACTAGAGGGTAGGTACTCACAGCTGCTAAGCATTTATCATAAACAGCACTAGGCACTTTACATGCATGTAACCCTCAAAAGTCAGCTAATAAGTTTTACATGGACTTACAAGAATTCACACCCTCAATAATTAATTCTCGAAAGGTGCATCTGTCCCAGTCACCTTGGCCTGTCATAATAAAATACCATAAACTGGGTGGCTTGAACCAACAGAAATTTATTTTCTCACAGTTACGGAGGCTGGAAGTCCAAGATCAGGGAGGCTGCATGGTAGGCTCTGGTGTCTCTTCTTATAAGGGTCCTAACTCCAGCATGAGGTCCCCACATCATGGCCTTATCTAAACCTAATTATCTCCCAAAGGCCCCATCTCCAAATACCATCACATGGGGGTTAGGACTTCATAGATGAATTTAGGGGTTAGATGAGAACACTGAGGTTTAGAGAAGTTCAATACCTCACCTGACTTCACAGAGCACTCATCTAAATCCAGGTCTATTTGACCTCTACTATCCTACTCTTTCCACAGAATGCTGCTAAAGCCAAGGACTCAAGGTTGCTGAGTTCCCATTGGAGCAAGTTGGGGCAATAGACTGCTTCCAAAAAAGCATGACAGAACCATCTTACTCTCTATAATTGACTCACGGATATCAGAAAATCTGGAATTTGGACTTGCCACTAAGTCAGCAAATCTCTGAGTCTGGGGCATACTGAGAGGGTCAGTTCTTACTAGAAACATTATTGATTTTTAAAAGACCCTCTGCAATGAGGCTGACCTCTCTAGGCAAGTCCTGGGGTACAAGCAACTCCCTGTGAAGGGTGCAGGGCTAGAGGGAGGTAGGAAGAAAAGAGCCCAAGGGATGCCCTTCCCACGTGACTAGGGAAGGGGGCCATGCCACAAGAGTCATCCGGCTGGGAGGAGTGCTCAGCTCTGAGGGTAAACAGGACAGCAGCAACTCTGACTTCAGTGGGCACAACCAAACCACGGGCAGGCCCTTTCTATAGTCACAGTCACAGCCCAGCACTGGCCCTGCGTTCCTCTAAGCTGCCAGGCCTGTCAGAGGGGGCAGGAGGCCTTTCCTGGAATGTGATCACCACTCCACACTGACACAGATAAAACAGGTAGGAAATCCACAGAGACCAGTGTAGAAAGGGCCTAGCAGGGCTTAAAAACTCACCCAGGAGTCAAGCTGTGTAAGGGGAAGGTGGAGGGGGGTGACCCCCTGTCAGGGGTGACTTTTGCCCTTCTATAAACTTTTATTTGGAGATAAAATCTTTCAGGAGAGAATAGAGAAGGGATCACCTGCTTGCCTAAACAACTGCGTAAGGCATAGTAGGCAAGAGGCCTGACCCATCACAGGAGAGCAGGGTTTCTTCACTTCTGCTCAACCTCACATGGTACCGGGCTCTAATACAGAGACTAAAACATTTCTCACAGGGAGGCCCTTGACCACCTGTATCAGGAGCAGCCAGGGAGCTTTAGAGAGAGTTTCACTCTGTCGTCCATGCTGGAGTGCAACGGTACAATCTTGGCTCACTGCAACCGCCACCTCCTGGGTTCAAGAGATCCTCCTGCCTCAGCCTCCTGAGTAGCTAGGACTACAGGTGCATGCCACCATGCCTGGCTAATGTTTATATTTTTAGTAGAGATGGGGTTTTGCCATGTTGGCCAGGCTGGTCTTGAACTCCTGGCCTCAAGTGATCTGCCTGCCTCGGCCTCCCAAAGTGCTGGGATTACAGGCATGAGCCACCGCTACCAACCTTTTTTTTTTTTTCAAGACGGAGTCTCGCACTGTTGCCTGGGCTGGAGTGCAGTGGCACGATCTCAGCTCATTGCAATCTCTGCCTCTCAGGTTCAAGCGATTCTCCTTGCCTCAGCCTCCCAAGTAGCTGGGATTACAGGCACCCGCCACCATGCCTGGCTAATTTTTTTATATTTTTAGTAAAGACGGGGTTTCACTATGTTGGTGAGGCTGATCTCGAACTCCTGACCTTGTGATCTGCCTGCCTCAGCCTCCCAAAATGCTGGGATGACAGGTGTGAGCCAATGCGCCCGGACTTTTTCTTGGAGACAGAGTCTCACTCTGTTGCCCAGGCCGGAGTACAGTGGTGTAATCATGGCTCACTGCAGCCTTGACTTCCTGGGCTCAGGTAATTCTCCCACCTCAGTCTCTTGAGTAGCTGAGATCACAGGCGTGTGCCACCACACTCAGCTAATTTTTTTTTTTTTTTTTAATAGAGACAGGGTTTTGCCATGTTGCCCAGTCTGGTCCAGAAACCCTGGCCTCAAGCAATCTGCCTGCCTTGGCTTCCCAAAGTGCTGGGATTATAGGCGTGAGCCACTGTGCCCAGCCCCTTGCCTCTTCCTCCTACCCCAAAGCATCACTTTCTTTTGAGTCAAAAGCAAGTTACTCACTCTTCCTTTATAGGTAGAAATGAAATTTCTAAGCTCATAAAATATTTATAAGATGTGGAGTTTTTTCACTTTATATGTGAGTATTAACAATTGTGGGAAAATGAATCATGTATAACTCTACTCCTTGGCTATTCACAGCCGTGTGCCGCCAGTCCAGGTGTTTGAGGTCTGGTCCTCAGGCCCTTCCCAGGCAGCCACAGTCAGGTAAAGGGATTAACTCTGCAACGGATGAGAACTCGCCCAGTGGGTTTCAGGCTTCTGCTAGATCCTGAGGAGCCAGAAAAGCTAACATGGTTCCCTGAAGCACTGGGTCTCAACACTTAATGGACAAAAGACTCACCTGGGGACAAAGGAGGCATTGAAAGGCAGATTTCAAGACTCTAATGGCATTTTATAGAGGCAGTTTCTGGGCAGGGGCCAGAAACCAAAAAGGGTATTTTAATGAGTCCCACAGCTAATTCTGCAGCAGTCACATCCCTGGTCCTGGGCTGAGAAGCCCTGCTCAGTGTGGTGCGTGGATCTCAGGAAGGGGAAAGAGCTTCAGCAGACATGGGCATGCTAAGAGCAAATGCTGAACGTTTTGAGGTTGAAACAGAAACTGAATTTCTCTCACAGCTACGTGCATATTCTTCCACGCGGCTTAATGTGCAGTCAGCAGCTTGGAAAAGAGTTCAAGCCTAAACACAGAGATTTTTGAGTTATTTACACGGAAGTGGTAAGTCATGGTGCAGATCCCAGTCAGAAGTGAAGAGTCCTTTCTTGAGACAGGTGACACATGATGTGGAGTGCGGGGAAGCACAGGTCAGGGGCCCGGTGACTTTGCCACTTGCTAACTTTGTGACCTGTGAAAGTCACTATATCTCACTGAGCCCTTTTCCTCATCTGTAAAATGATGAAAATAACAAAAACGTGCCCTGACATTGTTGTGAGGTAACAGATATGAAAATGCGTTTTCAACCGTAAAGCTCCATAGTGAAGCACGGCCCTGTCACTCACATGCCCACAGCCGGGCTCTGCCACCCGTCCCTTAGCTGTGTGCGCCTAGCTTCTGCCCTTCTCAGAAACTGGGGTTCTTGTCTGTGCACTCAATGTCCCTCCACCACGTAGGCCAAATTCCTTGAAAGCACATACCAGCCTCCATTTTTAAAACCCTGTTCTAAATTGAATGTTGGTATCCCCCAGAATGCACATGTAAAAGCCCTATCCCCTCAATGTGACTGTATTTGGAGCTAGGTCCTGTGGGGAAGTGATAAAGGTTAAATGAGGTCAGAAGGGTGGGGCCCTCATCCAGTGGAGCTGGTACCCTTACAAGAAATAGGGACCCTAGAGTATGCTCTCTTCAGCACATGAGGACCCAGTGAGAGGGCAATCAACCACAGGCCAGGAAGGGGAGCCCGCACTAAACCCTGACCCTGCTGGCATCTCGGTCTCGGACTTCCAGTTTCCAGAACTGTGAGAAAATACATGTCTGTTGTTGAAGCTCCCCAGTTTATGGGAATTTGTTATGGCAGCCTGAGCAGAATAAACAAAACTGAATGTATAGCACAGAACTGATTACCCAGAAAGAGCTCAGGAAATGGCTCTTGAGTTGACTAGTGGGGGCGAGGGAGGGCAGGGAGTTCACACAGATTGCTCCTCCAAAACATCATTTGTGTCAGGCATTAAGCTTCCTTCCAAAACAAACAACAACATTTTTCACAAGTATGGTTAGTAGTAGTTAATTTTTTTTTGGAGACAGAGTCTCACTGTGTCACCTAGGCTAGAATGCAGTGGCACAATCTCGGCCCACTGCGGCCCCCCGTCTCCTGAGTTCAAGCGATTCTCCTGCCTCGGCCTCCCGAGTAGCTGGGATTATAGGTGAATGCTACCATGCCTGGCTAATTTTCGTATTTTAGTAGAGAAAGGGGTTTCACCATGTTGGCCAGGCTGGTCTTAAACTCCTGACCTTGTGATCCACCCACCTCGGCCTCTCAAAGTGCTGGGATTACAGGCCTGAGCCACCAGGCCCAGCTAATAGTGGCAAGATTGATTACCTTGGGTTGCAGTTAATTTCCCTACACACTAGCAGGCAGAAGTACTTGTGGGAGATGACAGACCTAAAGAGTATAGGGGTTGCCATGGACTGAATTGTGTGCCCAACAAAATTCATATGTTGAAGCCCTACTCCCAATATGCTTGTATTTGGAGATAAGACTTTGAAGAGATATAGCAGGTTACAGAGCCCCTAAGGGTAGGGTCCTAATATGATAGGATTGGTGACTTTATAAAAAGAGGAAGGGGAGAGAGAGACTGTCCCCTACCCCACAAGTGCTTGCACCAAGGAATAGCCATGTGAGCACACAGTGAGTAGGTGGCTGTCTGTAGGCCAGGAGGAAGAGCCCTCACCAGGAGCTGAACTGTCTGGCACCTTGATCTTGAATTTCTCAGCCTCCAGAAGCATAAGAAATAAATTTCTGACAAAGTTGCCCAATCTGTGGTATTTTGTTATGGCAATCTGAGCTAATACAAGGGGAATGAATAGGACTTGAATGACTGGGAACTGTAATTACAAATAATGTAAGAACCTGAAGAGGAAAAAAAAGGAATTAATTTTAATCATGTGGATTGCCCACAATATTTGGGATTTGGGATTTTAAACTCAAATATTTGGAATTTTAAACTCTTTGTGGTTAGTTTAGCCAAGTTTTCTTCATTTGCTGAGTATAATTTTAAAAAACTGCAATGTAATTCACAAACCATAAAATTCACCCTTTTAAAGTGTACGATTTGGTGGGTTTTAGTAATAATCTCTATTACTATGTTTTCTTTTCCTTTTCTAAAAATCTGGATTACTTTTAAGACAGTTCTGAACAGAAGAGGGAATTTCCTTCATACAGCTAAGACTTTTTCACAGGGAGCCACTTGTGCTAATAAAATCCTCATCATACCCCAGACACAGAACTGCCTTTGGGCCGTGGGAAAGTCGGTTGTGCCTGCTGCAGCCAGTGGGCTGCGGTTCTCACCCAGCGTGGTCAGGAGCAGGCCCACTATCCCCGGGTTGGCGGCCAGCACCGGGCCCACGCCCGGGTGGATGGCAATGTTGGCCAGCACGCGGGTCAGCTTGATGAGCACGTCCTCTGCCTCTGACGGTGGCCTCTGCGCCCTGTGCTGCTCGTCTTGTTGGCCCACTGGCTTCTGGGAATGCAGATCCAGCTGATGGAACGTCTGGAATAACGACAGCAGAGTTTGGATGCTCCCTTTCTCTTTGGAAAATTGTTCACGAGCCTGGTTATTTTTTGCCGTCAGGTTGCCAAGAATAAAAACAACACGGACGACTAAATCCTGCAATAAACGAAAGACAGAGTCAAAAGTGCAAAGGGGGCTGGAACACATCGTGGGGGAAGAAGATAGTATTTAATTTATTCGCAATTGCATTAATAGTAAAATGGAACATGTCTGGCTTCGACTCACTTGTACAGTATTTGATTCCCAAGATCAGTGCAAAGTGACAGAGGAGATTAAAAGCACTTGGCAGCAATGAAAATAATACAAACTGATTGATGTGATCAGCAACGTCTATTACCATCAGATCCTTCATCTGAAATTCTGGCTCGCCTTTCTTTATCTCCTTCAGAGAACAATTAGTTGAGTGGGACAGCATTACTAAAAATGAGTCATGTAAATCTAAGTTTTGACAATAGCCGGTTTCTTGAAATTCCAAATCTTTCCTTAAAATTTCATCTCCTGCTGAAGCACGGTGTTTTTGAATTTGGGCAGGATTGACACTTGGGACTGGATAATTCTTTGTTGTGGGGAGGTGTCCTGTGCATTGTAGAGCATTTAGCAGCATCGCTGGCCTCCACCCACTAGATGACAATACCTCTCCAGATGTTACAGCCAAAACTGCCCCCGTGGAGAAGCGCTGTGTTACGTAGCTACACTACTTTAAGGCAGTACCTACCAATTCTTGCCCAGGGTGATTACTTGCTAAATTGTGCATACCCGTTTTATGCACTTTTCTGTATATAGGCTATATTTCACAATTTTAAAATGTTTTTACAAACCCTAAGCTGGGAACATTTTTAAAACTAAACAAGATACAAAAATCACTGTGTTTTTAGCTTGACAACAATGTCCAGATATAAGTACAGATCAGCCTTCCCCATGGGTGTCAATGGAGGTGACCTGGGAGGAGGAGAATTTAAAGGAATACTCATTGGAGGGCTACAACTGGCCTGGATAGTATTATATCTATATCTATATATACAGTGCCAGGCACTATGCCATTTTATAGACAAGAAACTAGGGCCTGGAGAAGCCGCCCAGGTCACATGGCTGGTGAAGGGTAAGGTCAGGATTTGATTCCAGGGTTACCCAGACTCTAGTGTCCTTTCTACACCAACATCTGCCTCCCACACAGAGTGTCGTGTACTTTTTCTCCTCCTTTGCCTTCTTGCAGAACAGTTAAAGAATTATCTCCTTTTAAAATGCAAATATGTCACCAGAAGGGATGACCATAAATGTGACTTTGTTGATCGGATCGGTAGTTAGAAGTAGCCTTAAGAAAAGGGAACAAAGGGCCAGGGACTGGGCACGTTTTCATCGTTTTCATTGAGGAGCGCATGTCCAGGTGCGACGCCAGGGGCCCCGTGCGGGGTGTAGGGTGTGGCCAGGAAACCAGGAGGATTGGGGGCAAAGTACAACTTTTGGATTTACCTAGGCCTTCTCTGCCAATACCAACTTGTTCCCGCTTGTTCTTGCTAAAAAATCCAAAAGCTTTCCCTGACACTCACTGGCAGAGAAGAAGTGAGGCTGCTGCTTGCACAACCGGAAACCATTTGCCAAACATTAAGGAAGGATGGCGGCTAATGCTACAGCAAAAACTGGAGATGGTCCAGGAGAGAGTTCATTTTCGGAGACATTTCAAGTCACAGCATTTAACCAACCATAGTGGTCGTCCAATTAGGAGACCCTGCTCCTGACTCCACCCCGGGAAATAGAATGTTAGTCCTCAGGTAAGTTCTTAATGCCAGGGGCCTAGGAATACACACACATAACCAAGTCTGAAAGTCAGTGCTATGAAGAGCTTCTCACCTACTGAGAAGACAAGGCTAACATATGTGGGGAAACAGCAAAGACTGAAACGGCAAAGGAAGAAGCGAGACATGAAAGGGGATTATGAGTCCCAGGTCACAGCCAGGCAGGCTGGACTCACACAGATGCTTGGCCTCTCTGTACATCCATTAATTTATTTGCAAAATGGAGACAAAATTCTTACTGTGAGATCACATGAGATACAACAGGCAAAGCACAAATTGTATTGAGCAGTGATTCGGGCATTGCTGTGAACTCTTTTGATGTCCTATCAATAAAATGCTAACTAATAGCAATAAACTCGGTGGCGCAGGCCTAGTAGTCTTACAAGAGTTTTGAAAAGAGGATGCTCTGGGAACAGTGTCAGGTTCAGCAGAGTTACCATGAAAGAATCTGAGTTCAACCTTGGAAGCTGTGAGATGCAGAGATATGTGGAGCGGAGCATGGGGTTGGGCAGACAGCAGAAGACAAGTCTTTTTTTTTTAACTTTTTAGGCTCAGGGGTACATGAGCAGGTTTGTTACGTGGGTAATCTTGGGTCATGGGGCTTTGGTATGCAGATTATTTCGTCACCCAGATACTAAGCTTACTATCCAATAGTTATTTTTCCTGATCCTCTTCCTTCTCCCACCCTCCACCCTCAAGTAGGCCCCAGTGTCTGTTGTTCCCTTCTTTGTGTCCATGAGTTCTCATCGTTTAGCTCCCACTTATAAGTGAGAGTTTGTGGTATTTGGTTTTCCGTTCTTGCGTTAGTTTGCTAAGGATAATGGCCTCCTGCTCTATCCATGTTTCTGCAAAGGACATGATCTCATTCTTTTTTATGGCTGCATGGTATTCCACGATGTATATGTACTACATGGTCTTTATCCAATCCACTATTGATAGATATTTACGTTGATTCCATGTCTTTGCTATTGTGAATAGTGCTACAATCAACAAATGTATGCATGTGTCTTTATGATAGAATGATTTATTTATATTTCTTTGGGTATATACCCAATAAGGGGGTTTCTGGGTCAAATGGTTCTGTTTTAAGTTTTTTTTTGTTTTTTTTTTTGAGACAGAGTGTTGCTTTGGAACCCAGGCTAGAGTGTAGTGGTGCAATCTCAGCTCACAGCAACCTCCGCATCCTGTGTTCAAGTGATTCTTCTGTCTCAGCCTCCCAAATAGCTGGGATTACAGGCATACACCATCAAACTTGGCTAATTTTTGTACTTTTAGTAGAGACACGGTTTCACCATGTTGGCTAGGCTGGTCTCAAACTCCTGGCCTCAAGTGATCCACCCGCCTCGGCCTCCCAAAGTGCTGGAATTACAGGCGTGAGCCACTGTGCCCGGCCTGTTTTTAGTTTGAAGAGGATTAGTTTGAGAGAGTATCTGGGACTATCTCCTTCCTGGGCCAGGGGTCATCTTCTCATTCTTCAATTACCTGACTGTTCCCTAAAGAAGCTGACATTTATGGGCCTTAAGTCTAAAACAAGCACACGCAATTTGATTATAATACTTGACTCCCACTTCACATAAAACAGAGGGTTACTTTAAGTAATGCCTGGTGGCAAAGGCCCTGCCCTGGGCTCTGAGTTGGTAGCTTCTCCTCCACCCTGATCAGACCCAACAGAGAAGCAGAAAATCAGTTTTCCAACCAGGACAGAGGCTATTTCCAAGAATTAAGCATCTTAAAGAAGAACTTCATCTGATATTTTCTAAGCTGAGGACTATAAACAGAATTTTTATGTGAACTTTGATACATGTTTTCTGCTGAAAGACTATATGAGTTCTAGTTCTGAAAATCCTAATAATTAATAACAATAGCAGCACAGTAGTAGCAGCAACTAACACATAGTACTTACTAGTACTCATGATGTGCCAGGCATTGTCCTAAGCATTTATATATATAAATTAACTAATTCACTAAAAATGATCACTTCCATTTCTTTAATCTGAACAAAGCTACTCACAGTATCTTTTACAATCTAAACCGCCATCTCCCTCGCACATTTGATAACAGTGATGTTAATAAGTTTTGGACTTCACCATGTTCCTGGAATTGGGCTCTCTTCTCTCATTTCCATAAAAGCACGTTAAACAAGACAGGAAAGGCATTATGAGTGATTTTAAGTGATTGCTTAAGTAATTTAATTAATAGTTGCATTTTGTACCCTAAATTGTTACCAGGACTAAACAATTTACCTCCTAAAATGTCATGGCATCTTCTAAGGGTGCTGGATTGTTTCTTTTCTTCCTAGGCCTTGCCGTTTCGCCTCCATCTACCTGGTCTTGCTTTTCTCTGAGTCCAGCTCAGTAGGCTTCTCCAGCCCTGTCCCACCTCCAGCTATCAGTGTTGATTTGCCAGGATTTAGATCAGATCCTGGTAAAAAACAGATTTCCTTAGTGGTCATCATCTTCAAAATTCAAATGACCTCTCCCCACTGTCACATGCAGTCTAATCTGGGAAGACTAAGTGCTGCCTTTCTCTTTCTAAACATTCCCTCAGGCCCCTTCCTCTTCTAAAACTCTTCGATTCTGTCATCTCTGTAGGTCCTAACGTGGCCGAGATTATTAAGCCTCCAGTGCAGAGGAAGAAGCTCTAGGCTGTAGGGCAGGAAGAGTTAACACTGTTATAATACTGCTCTTCCTGCTTCAGATGGAAAAGGAGGGGGTGGTTCCTGGCAGCCGCGGTGCCAACTGAAGCATGGCATGCGAGATCAACAAATGGGATGGCAGATTGCGCCGTCTGCAGCACCAAACTTCCAGCAACTGCCATCTCTGCTTACTGTTTTTGTCCTGTTTTTCAGGGTTGGCTAAGGCACTTTTTCTTTTCTTTTTTCCCCCTCCTTTCTTAAATATATTCTACATGGACCTAGGGAGCATGGAAGAGGCCAAAATAGAAGCCGTCTCACAGGAGGTCAGCAGAGGTCGTGTTTTCTTATCTCCACGCCAGGGCTTGTCTTGACTCATCTGGAATCCTGAAGAAGGTTGAACAAGACAGCTTTCCAGGGCCCCTCTCCTCACCATGGGTGGCCTCTGCTCCCAAACCGTGCACTCCAAGGTCCTCCCTACTGAACCAAGGTCTGCGTTGGGCAGGATCATGGAGAGATTATCTACTGTTCCACAGCCCGAGCCATCTCAAGTCTATAAAATATTACTTAATATTCTATAAAGATTTGTAAAAATTAAACCAAGGCCAAAATCATCTCTTTAGAGAGAGCACCAATTCCACAGCAGAAAACAATTTCATCAATATGCAGCTCTCCTTTGAAGCACAGATTCTCTCCTTTATTCTTAGACAATATCTGAGAATCATCTATAAATTAACACTCCACTTTTATAGCATTTTTATTAAATTTAACACAATGTTGCATATTCATATCATAACTATGTGATTTTGAAATAGCAAAATGAAGATGAATCAAGAGAGAGCTTTTTTTTTTCCTAAAGAAGGCAGTCTAGTATAACCAGTTCATATCGACTTTCTAATTTTGCTTAAAACAGAATCAGCCTAGCAACAACTATGGCCAACCAGAGCTTAGACAAACAGGTACACCTAGAGGAAGAGGACTGACCTCAACAGAGCTTTCCAGTTAGAGCCTGAGGGATATTGTCATTAGTTTCACAGATGTTATGCCCCAATGAGCAAGCAAGTTACTCATCTGAATGGGCCCCACAAGCCTGTGAATGAAATTACTTTAACTGGAATAAAACCAGGAACAGGGCACTGCTCACCAGGATGGTCTATGTCGAGTTCCAATGGTGGCAGCATTGGCAGCAGCTGTTGCATGTTACTTTCCATGGGAGAGACATTGGCCTAAAGCCAATGAAAGACATTTTTATCCCTATTTGGAGATGTTGAAACTGAGGCTTCAGGAGACTCATTAAGTAAGCCCAAACTCGAACACTGGTGAAGAGAAGAGGCAGGACTTGAACAATCATCTCTGTACACACAGATGGTTTCCAAAACCACCTTCAGCCCAACTCCTCATTGCTGATCATCGTCATCTTCCCAGTCCCCCAGCCCCAGCATCTCTGATTCCTCTCTATCTCATCCCCTCACCAAGCACTCACCAAGTCTCCTCAACTCTGTCATCTCAAAATGTTCCCCAGCTCCCTCCTGCCCATGCCGACCTGGGCTAATCTGCCTGTAGACTGTTGTCAGAGGCCCTTTCCAGGCTCCTCCCTCTGCCATCAACCCTAACACCACTTCTTAAAGCATAGCTCTTCCCTTTGCTCAAAACAATCTACTGCCTATTAAATGAATGTCAAAGCCAGCATCTAATGCATCATCTGGCCCCGTGCAACCACTTCTTTGCTACCTCACATTACTCTCTGCCCACGGCCAGCCACAGTGAACACATTCCTCCCCAACTCCCACACCCTTCCTCCCGTACCTTAAAATAACTCATGTGCATAATGTTGACTGTGGGGAAGAAACAATATCAAGCTGTCACAGAAAGAATAAACTATGTTCAGCAGACTCCACTTAGGAGGGAACTGCTTCCACTAAGTAAAGGAACACATTTTAGAAAGATTTGTAAGAATGGGTTGAAATGGAAGGGGATGTAAATATACTTAAAATCTGAACCCTCTATTAACCAGAAAATTAATCAAAATGCCCTGTTTAAAATATGGTTACAAACTTCTCGTGCCTGAGAGCTGAATCAGGATTTACAATTTGCTTTGTTTATCCAACTTCCCACCCTCAAACAAAACCCAAACATTAATTGAGCTTGCAGGTGGCTTGAAGAACAGATAAATTTTAGCAAACTGGAAGACAGACTGTGCCCTACTGCAAAAATGCTAACTGCCCATAGGGCACTGAAAGTGGGTCAAGAGTTTGCCTATGTGTTTAACTACATAAAACAGAAGAATCTGAAATGTTGGAGACTCAAAGCCAAGAATCTAAGTAGAAAATCATTTTAAAACCAGAAGAGATTACACTTGATTCCTCCATCCATCTATCTGTTCTATCAGCAATCATTTATTGAGCACCCACGATATGCCTCTGAATGTCACTCAAAAGTACCAGGCCAATGCTAGAATTTCACTGTGCTAAGTTCTTTTTCAAGCCAGCAGACATAAATCAGGCATTTGGGTTCCGTGCTGAGCAGGGTAAGAGCCAGTTCCACAAGGGCAAAGCCGGCAGGAGCTGGAAAGAATGAACAAGCTAAGAGCGTATTGTACGGCCTGCCCGGTCAGGGGCACAGACCAAGGCCAAGGCTGAAAAAAGGAGCAAGCTCAGCCAAATGCTCTCAGCACCCACTGGGAATGTGCCTGCAGAAGGGCTGGGAAGACAGCCATAGGGCGTGCTCCTGTCAGGGAGGAGGCAGAGGGCAAGCTGGGAGCCAAGTCGCCCTACAAAGGCACCGGGGGAAGGGGTGGAGGCACCTTCCTAACCAATCCTCCATGACCCAAAGAGGATGGAGGGGAAGAGAAGGCACCTCTCTCTGGAATGCTGAAAGGCTGTAGTCACATTCAAGATGAACAGCTAGAAAAATGGAGGTCGTTTTGCTTTCCGCCCACACCGTTCAGACGTTCCAGCTCTCATTTCTGATACCACAATGGCTAAGCATTCCAAATCAGTGTTCACTGTGCATACATGGCTGAAGACAGCAGCTTATGCCTATAGAAGTCTAAACAGAATGAAAGAGGTGGGACTTTAAAAGCAGCACAACCAAGAATGAGTCTGGCAGTTCCCAGGGTTTGCAAAGGCTCTGACAACAGTCCTGCTGCATCTAGAAGCTCTGTGGTAAAAGAAACAAGAAATTAACCGTATCTAAACGTGGAGAGAGTTAAATAGACAGTGGGTCAATGGACACATGTGATAGGAATGTAGACAAAGGTTGTTCTTTTTGATCATGACCTTTGCAAAATATTGCCAGTCTTTTCAAAGTCTTATTTGAGGCATTTTACCAGATCTCTTGCCCAGTAGATATTTACAGAAGAAATGGGGAAAATCCCTTCATGTTCTTCCAAAAAACAAACCCAAACATATTTTCCTGAGATGCTAAATGTAGCAACACTGACGTCAGAGGCGCCTCCTGAGGCAGGCTCTGCTTCCCAAAGGCTGATAGCAACTCCACTCCCTCCTTCGTTATTAAGCCCATCTGCTTGCACATTTGTTTTGTACTAAATGCAGTTTACACCATAAAGCAGACAATATGTGCACATTTCTTAAATGAGATTTGTCATTTAATTGAATTTTGGCCAGCATTTTTAATAGATATTTTACCTAATTCTAAAGTTTAGCTTTCATACGGCATTAAGCCGACCAAGAGGCTGTTTCAGTTTTTGTGTGTGTGGGAACTGGAGTTACTAGTTGCATCATGGATCTTGGACAAATTAACCACATAGATATGAGCCAAAGAAGTTTCCCTTGCTCTCCCTGCGGAAGTCATTTATGGGAGCTGGGAGGAGTAGATGCCTTTTCGTTGAGACTGTTGGTGAGCCAGAAATCCAGGCCATGCACACAACCATCACATACAGATGGAAACGGAGGCCCACTTCAGTGAGGGCCATTATGCAAACAGAGGGGGTGTAAAGCGGACCATATTCTAAGTGAACTCATCACTCTCAATTTAACTGTTGCAAACTACAACATTTAGATATGCGTATATACTGAACTGTCTCAAAACAAGACATCTGCAGGAATTATTTTAAAGATGAAATTTGGTGCTTGTTTCACTAACAAATGAATCAACAACTCGCGGCTTGTCTAGCCAACTGAACTGAAGGCACCCTCCCTTGAACAGGCGGCTCTAAGGGTCCTGAGGAGTAGAGCCTGTGCTCATTTCTCCTGAGGGAGCCACTCGGGCCAGTGCTTGAAGCCTCATCTGTGTGATGGGCACCTTCTTCAAACTAGATTTGGTCCCAGGACTTATTTTGACACAAGTCTGGCAGCGAAAATTTGTGGAAAAGACTAATGTACCATCCTGTGTTCTCCAGCTAAGAAATCATTCCTCGGCTGCCTGTGCAAAAGGCAGAGGGCCAGTGGTTCGTAAGAACCACTTACTGGGAAGCCTACATTAGCACCTGGTGGGTCTTGTCAACTTGGTTCCTACTTTGTCAGGAAGAATCACTGTCAGCTACGCTCCTGTAGAGAAAGACTGACCCTGTGTGGCTGATTTGATTAATCACTTTAAAATCTTTTGAGGTTTTATGGGAACCCCTCTGCTGTCAATACTGGTGAAAATGGTTTTAAAGAACCACCTTAATAACTTATACCATAGGGTCTCAAAACCTGCTGTTCATTTGAGTCACTTGAGAAGTCTCTTAAAAATAGGTTATTGGGCCCCATCCCAGACTTGAATCAGAATCTCTCTGGGTGGGGCCTGAGCACCTGTATTTCTATTTTTTAATTAAAAAAAATTTTTAATTAAACTCAAATTTTAAGTGGAAAATAGGCTTAGGGTTCCTTTTGTTTTGTCTTGTTTTGTTTTTTTGAGACAGGGTTTCACTGTGTAACCAGGCTGGAGTGCAGTGGCTCGATCTCAGCTCACTGCAACTTCCATCTCTCAGGCTCAAGTGATTCTCCTGCCTCATCCTCCCAAGTAGCTGGGATTACAGACATGGGCCACCAAATCCAGCTAATTTTTGTGGTTTCTTTTTTTTTTTTTTTTTATTGTTGTTGTAGAGACATATTTTACCAAGTTGCCCAGGCTGGTCTCGAACTCCTGGCTTCAGACGATCCATCTGACGCAAAGCGCTGGGATTACAGGCCAACCTGAGCCACATGTGCCCAGCTGGGCACCTGTATTTTTAAAGCTCCCCAGGCAAATCTGATGATAAGCCAAGTTGGGGAGCCACTCTGATTTAAATCTAGAAAAAATTAGAAATTTCACCACTGGAATACCCATTATTTGTCTTTATATTAATGCTTTTTAAAAAATAATATGAATTCTTGTAAATATAAATCCTTATTCCTCATCAATAATCCTCACAGCACAGGTGTATAGAAAAGTGAAATCACTCCACAACCCCTCCTGTCGATGGACTTGATTCAGACTTTATATACTCGAATATATAAAGTATATTCAGACTTCTCATATGTTGAAATCAGACTTTACCTTGACAAGAGAAAAAGAATGTAAAAATAATGGAAAATTTTGTGACTTTTGGTATCTTCTCATGTAATTCTAATTTTTTTCCCCTTTAATGGAAAACAACAGCAGATGGGGAGGAAATATTCTACTTCTTCCAACAGCAACCGGCCCTGGTGCTACCTGGTTCAAAACAGGATTTCCCCCTCTGTGGACGGCAGCAGCAACCGGCAGCTTCCTGTGAAGCTCCCCAGCCACTGATAAGATCAGTTCAAGAGGCGTGTGTAGGTGACATTTCATTTATCACTATAAAGGGTTTTTTTTCTTCTTTTCTTTCTTGTTCATTTTAGATTTCTGTTTCTATGTTTTTTGAAAACATGATTAGCCATAAACATGATTTGATTTAAAAGTGTGTCTTAGAAAAATGAAACCTATGCTGATTCTAAAGGTAGTCCTCAGGCTTTCAAGACAGAAGCAATACTAATCTCCCAGAACAAAAACAGGGAAGGTCTACTGACTCTTTCTGATTGTCTAAACACTTGGCAATGGCTATGTATATTAAGAGACTACAAAGCTTCCAAAGTATTTCTCTACAACCCAAGTTAGTCTTGCAGGGATGTTTCCTAGAGCTGAAAAAAAATAATAATTATAGGAAGTAATAATTCTGTTTAAATAAGTTGCTGGAAGGCTGATTCACGTCTCCACAATCAGTTCTAAGCCTCAACATTCAAGTAAATCCCAGGTGCGGCAAAGTGTCTAACCACTGCAGATCAATACACTCACATCAGAACACTAAGAGGAAAAACAAATCGTATTTGATCGGCCACCTGGGCCACAGGAAACATGAAACTAAGATGCCATGCTGGTCTGAAGGAATTCTGTTTTGCTGTTTATGGCAGCCCACCCATGTGAAAATTGTGGGAAAAAAATTCTTATTATTTCCTCCTCCAAACTAGGAAGAAGAAAATACGTATTTAAGGAAGAAGCACTCGAGTATTAGAAAAAATATTTTTTAGGCCGGGCATGGTGGCTCACGCCTGTAATCCCAGTACTTTGGGAGGCTGAGGCGGGCGGATCACGAGGTCAGGAGATCGAGACCACCCTGGCTAACACGGTGAAACACCGTCTCTACTAAAAATACAAAAAAAATTAGCCAGGCGAGGTGGCCGGCACCTGTAGACCCAGCTATGCAGGAGGCTGAGGCAGGAGAATGGCGTGAACCCCGGGGGGCGGAGCCTGCAGTGAGCCGAGATCACGCCACTGCACTCCAGCCTGGGTGAAAGAGCTAGACTCCTTCTCAAAAAAAAAAAAAAAAAAAAAGAGAAAAGAAAAAATATTTTTTAACACCTTACAGGTGCCAAAGCATTTCACACACTCAAAATTCTTTCTTCCAGCACTTATGAGCTTACTTTGCTAAGCATCATCTCGGTCTATCAGGACAAAGTCTGTGTTTAGGAACTCGCAGTAGTGGGTAGGGCAACTGCGTAATGATAACCATTTGGAGAACCACTAAAGAAATGTTTATGAAGACTTACGGGAACTTCTAGTTAATGACTTTAGGAAATAGTTGGGACACACAACTACTTCCTTGTAGCCTAAACTCTTTCCCTGCTCTTCTAAAATATTTTGGTTTTGAGGAAAATATAAATTGTGTATTTTTCTTACTGGAAAAAAATCAAAGTAATGACTCAAAACTACAACATTTCAATCTTTATTATAACTAAAAGTATCGAGCCAAAGTTTAATTTTTTTAAAGTTAAAAACATGACTCTCATGGGCTCATTAATGAGGGGGCCCCATACCATGGTAAACTTTGTTCCAAGCACAATTGAAGAACTGGGAATTTACAAGCACTTAAAATTTCTGGGTTATATACAAACCTGACAAATGCCTACAAAGTAATAAAACTTTTGAGGTGATCCTGTCTACCAGACTGAAACCTACAAATTAATGTGTAACTTTATTGTGTCTTGGATCTAACCAAATAGTAAACAGCAAGTTCAAACACTAATACGTTGGCCTAGAGAATTAATCCCT
Organism: Hylobates moloch; assembly: GCF_009828535.3. Classification (NCBI taxonomy): domain Eukaryota; kingdom Metazoa; phylum Chordata; class Mammalia; order Primates; family Hylobatidae; genus Hylobates; species Hylobates moloch. The sequence continues at coordinate 126,693,690 of NW_026652277.1, read as the reverse complement.
GATTGGGTCATTAAACAATGCCCTGGCGTGTCTTTGTCAGGACATGCCTCCGCCTATTCCATACCTTATCTCTAAGATTTGTATAGTTTTTCTTAATAATAGTGAAGTGGTTAAGGCCATACGCATACTGCTTGGGTTCTTAGCTCTGAGTGTACTAGCTGGGGGTACCAGCTATGTTAAAGTCTTAAAAATGTTGCACTGATGAGGGACAAATTGGCTGGTCTTGCTTGGGAGGCCTCACAGAGGAGCTGACAAGAGAGCTACAACTTGAAATATGGAATTGGCTTTGAAGAGGAGAAGTCACAGAGAAATTTCATCAGAGCCCCTTAGGCTCTTCTCATTAAGTCTGTTCATATTCAATTTTATTTTAGAGTTTTTAGTCTAAAATATCTGTCTGTCTGTCTGTCTGTCTAGCTAGCTAGCTAGTGATCAATGGCTCACTGCAACCTGGGCTCAAGCAATCCTCCCGCCTTAGCCTTCCAAGTAGCTGGGACTACAGGCATGTGCCACCACGCACAGCTAATTTTTTGTTTATAGAGATGAGGTCTATGTTGCCCGTCTTCTCTCTCTCTCTCTCTCTCTCTCTAAGATAGGATTTCACCTTGTTGCCCAAGCTGGACAACCGGTTTTACTAGAGGCTCGCACCACCATGCCTGGCTTATGTGTTGATACTGGAGTTAAAAAGAAATTATTTAGGCAGATAGTGAAGGTAAGGAGGTCCTCGGTAAGGTTTTCCTTTTAATGAAAAGCAGCCCCCAAATAATTTCTTTTCTAATAAACAGCAGCCTGTAAACTCAAGCTGCAGACATAGAAAGGCAAGCTAGAAGCTTGCATGGGTGAATGCTGCCAGCTATGCCAACAGGAAAAAGGGTACCTAGGACTAGGCATGTCCACTACGGCAGCTCCATCTTCCCTTCTCCTTGCCAGCCACATGTACAGTAAAGAGCAGGTAACATGGTACCGGCCAAGCAAAAACCCCATTTGTATAATAAGAAGATTAGGGTGGGGTGGCCAGCTTCCCTGCATGCTATGTAAACATCACACCTGGTCCAACCAATCTTTGGGCCCTCTGTAGATCAGACATTGCCTCCTCAAGCCTATCTATAAAACCCTTGCACGGGCCAGAAGTCCCACTCGGGTGCCTCTTTCACATGCAGGAGAAAGAGCTGTTCTCCTCTCTCTTTTGCCTATTAAACCTCCGCAATTAACCTCACTCCACATGTGTCCATGTCCTTGATTTCCTTGGCATGAGGCAGCGAACCTCGGGTGTTACCCCAGACAACAATGCTGCTTCAGTGTTACTTTTCTTTTTTTTTTTTGAGATAGAGTCTTCCTCTGTTGCCCAGGCTGGAGTGCAGTGGCACAATCTCGGCTCACTGCAGCCTGTGCCTCCCAGGTTCAAGCGATTCTCCTGCCTCAGCCTCCTGAGTAGCTGGGATTACAGGCTAATTTTAATAAGCTTGGTTATGAGGTTCCCTTGCTAATTGCAAACAAATAATTGCAAAAAAGCAGGTAAAGATTACCAAAGGCGGAGGTAGCAACCAACAGAAAAAGAAGAGAGAGAAAATCTACAAAGAAGATGCAGACATTTAAAGAACCTCGTCAACAGACTCAGGCTTCCCATGTGGGACAGTCTCTAGAGCAACAATTAATGCTTATAATAATGACCTTTGGTATCAAGAGGTTAAGTTAGTTTTAATATCTTCTAAGAAGGAAGAGAAACATGCAATATACTTGAATATGATTTTTGCCACAATGATTAAGTTTCGTGATTAAAGTGATAACATGCATTTCTTTGATGGTTCTGAATAAGCATGTTACTGGACATGGTTTACAAGGTGCTCTCTATTCCTCTTTGGAAATTAAAATAATTTTAATAGGTGTTTTAGTGTTCTCGCATTGCTACAGATAAATACTTGAGATTAGATAATTTATCAAGAAAAGAGATTGAATTGGCTCATGGTTCCATAGGCTGTACAGGAAGCACGCTGCTGGCATCTGCTCAGCTTCTGGGGAGGCCTCAGGAAACTTTCAATCATGGTGGAAGGTGAAAGAGAAATAGGCACATTTTACACGCTGGAGCAGGAGGAAGAGAGAGAGCAGGGGAAGGTGCTACACACTTTTAAACAAGCAGATCTCACAAAAACTCACTCACTCACTATCACGAGAACAGCACCAGGGGGATGGTGCTAACCCATCCATGAGAACTCCGCCCACGATCCAATCACCTCCCACCAGGCCCCACATCCAATCCAGGGGATTACAATTCAACATGAGATTTAGGCTGGGACAAAAATCCGAACCACATCAATAGGAACATAAAATTGTAATATACATCAACAGAGAAAAATGTGGTTTCTTAAACATGAGTTTTGCTTTTCAGATAACCATTGGTCTAATGTGAAAATTAGTTTAGTGAAAAGTATAGTAAAATTTTATGCCAATTTGGCCGGGCGCGGTGGCTCACGCTTGTAATCCCAGCACTTTGGGAGGCCGAGGTGGGCGGAGCACGAGGTCAGGAGATCGAGACCACGGTGAAACCCCGTCTCTACTAAAAATACAAAAAATTAGCCGGGCGTGGTGGCGGGCGCCTGTAGTCCCAGCTACTCGGAGAGGCTGAGGCAGGAGAATGGCGTGAACCCAGGAGGCGGAGCTTGCAGTGAGCCGAGATTGCGCCACTGCACTCCAGCCTGGGCGACAGAGCGAGACTCCGTCTCAAAAAAAAAAAAAAAAAAGAAATTTATGCCAATTTAAACTTTAGGACTTTTAGGCTGGGTGCAGTGGCTCACATCTGTAATCCCAGCACTTTGGGAGGCTGAAGTAGTAGGATTGCTTGAGCCCAAGAGCTCCAGGCCAGCCTGGGCAACATAGTGAGACCTCATCTTTATTTTAAAAAACAAAAAAAAACTTTAGGGAATTTAGTTACTCAAACTAGAAAAAGCATACTCTTAGCCATACTGATATCTCTAGTCTCTCATATTGGTGAGATACCAGGATTTTTGTTGGTTTATTCCACATGGCCATCATCTAAGTTCCAATTAGAGAAACAAAAAGTATCTATTAGTAATGCTAGAAAACAATAGCACTATTTGTGAGTACTCAATTAATGAATTTTCTTCCTTAAAAAAATTATAGATTATAACATAACTTGAAATCAAACTGTTAAACAGAAGTATTTTCTTTTGTCCATATTTGAAAATTCTAATGGCAAGGCAAATAAATCTTCTCTAATTAAAGACATCTAAATCACCCAAAATCAAAGCACCAAAGGAAAAAAAAGGTAGTAATGGGAAAATAAAATTACAATTAAAATTCATAACATTAAATTACAAAATAAAATATATAAATAGATCTCTTTTGAGTACAACACGTAAAAGAATTCTTTTGGGCCAGGCACAGTGGCTCACACCTGTAATCCTAGCACATGGCAAAACCCTGTCTCTACCAAAAAAAAAAAAAAAATTATCCAGGTGTGGCATCACATGCCTGTAATCCCTACTTGGGAGGCTAAAGCTGGGGTAAAACCTGACAAATTTAATAATTCTCAGCAGAAGTCTTTGGCTGGGTAAAAATAAGTTCAATGCTAGTCAGTAACAAACAGAGATTATGTTTTGAGGTGGTCTTAATATGGTTAACAAAACAAACACAAAACTTTAGATTAAAATATTGTTAGTATATACATAAATTATTTGGTCCATAAACTGGTAAAACTTACTATAGGATGTTGAAAATTTACCAAAATTTACATTTAAAATGAATACTTATTCTATTCATGGACAAAATATCTCACTAAGTTGATGTCACTTTAATAACCTATGAAAGTGAATAAAAGTAGACTTTGCTTTAACGAATATTTAAAAACTTATAAGAAAAATTAATGCCTGTGGCCGGGTGCAGTGGCTCACGCCTATAATCCCAGCACCTTGGGAGGCCAAGGTGGGCAGATTACAAGGTCAGGAGATTGAGACCATCCTGGCTAACACGGTGAAATCTCGTCTCTACTAATAATACAAAAACAAAATTAGCTGGGCGGCGTGGTGGCACGCCTGTAGTCCCAGCTACTCGGGAGGCTGAGGGGGCAGAATGGCGTGAACCCAGAAGGTGGAGCTTGCAGTGAGCCAAGATCTCGCCACTGCACTCCAGCCTAGGTGACAGAGTGAGACTCCATCCCCCCCCCCAAAAAAAATAATGTCTGTATGAAGTATTATGATTTGATTAATGAGAAATCATTTGTGAGTTCTTCCTTTTTTAAACAACTATATGCATTTTTGCCTTGATTCATTAAAACTAAATTATTTCATTTAAACACTTTACCTGGAAATGTTACCTTTTAAATATAACAATGGGGTCAAAGAATTAGAGAACTTAAGGGCTAGAAGAATCTTCAGGGAATATCCAGTGCAGGGGAACTGCAAACCTTAATTTGCATCAGAAGTCCCTGTGGTTCTTGTTAAAATGCAGATGGCTAGGTAGGTCCTACCCTACCCATCTGACTCAGTAGCCTGGAATGAAACCTGGAAGAAATAACCATTACGGAAATAACCCTCGGGGTGGGGTTATACCCCCACCCCCACCCCAAGGTGACTCCCATGTAGGTTGTCTACAGATCACTGGGAGGAAAAATATTGTTATAATCTACCACCTTCCTTCCTACACCAGGAAACTTCCTAGAACATCAACATTTCATTTCTGACTCAAACAACTCCTTCAACTCCTATAGGCAACTTACTGCCTCCCAGGACGGCCCATTATACATTTAATGGAAGTTTCTTATAGAAACCTATACATTCAAAACATAAAGACATTCAACATGGGCTTACACAAATACATTAGTGTAAAGACTCATTGAAGAATTAAATGAATGAAGAACTGACCTGCTTCTTCTGGTATTTGTTAATTAGATTCAGAAATAAGGCATAACATCTGGAATAGCTGGCCAAGGCTGCGCAGCAGTCACGGTAAGAAGTAAGTTTGCTGCAGAAATGCCAAATGGGAAAATAAAGGTAAACTTTGTTTTTCTATAAAATTCAAGTACACATACTATCACTTTAAATGCAGACCTTCAAAACACTGCCCAATTCAAGAAAAGGAGTCTAAAAATACGCTACACATCAGTTCAGAGAAGCTGCAAGGAGGCTTGCTATCTGCTCTAAACTCTAGTGAGATGGATCCGGAAAAATTTAAAAGGTAGGTGGTGTGAATTTACACTATCCACGTAGTTCAGAAAACACAAACTTACATGAAAGTTATATGAAATCTGGTTGGATATCAGTGAGTCCGCTGGGACCACATCAGAAGCAAATGTAAAACTGCTTTAATAGGCCAGGCGTGGTGCCTCACGCCTGTAATCCCAGAACTTTAGAAGGCCAAGGCAGATGGGTCACTTGAGGTCAGGAGCTCAAGACCAGCCTGGCCAACATAGTGAAACCCCATCTCTACAAAAATACAAAAATTAGCTGGGTGTGGTGGCATGTGCCTGTAATCCCAGCTACTCTGGAAGCCGAGGCAGGAGAACTGCTTGAACCCAGGAGGCAGAGGTTGCAGTGAGCCAAGATTGAACCACTGCACTCCAGACTGGGCAATGGGGAGAGACTCTGCCTCAAAACAAACAAACAAACAAACAAAAAAACCTATACATTCAAAACAAACAAACAAAAACCTGCTTTAATATTGTAGATCGGTAGTGCTATACTAATATTAGGCAAAATAGACCAACCTTAAGGCAGAAAGCCTTGAAAACAGCTTCAAAATTTCTAAAGCAAGTAAGCAAGCAAGCAAGCAAACAAAACCCATAAGGCAATACTGACAAACCCACAACAAATCAGGAGATGTTCATATATTTCTTCCTAATTGATGAATCAATAGGTAAAACACCATTAATATATTAAAAACTTGACCACATACCAGGCCATAGATAAATCTCAGTAAATTTTCAGAGAACTGGTATCTCAAAGACCACATTCCCTGGTCAAAGCGCAATTAAATTAGAAACCATTTAAAAAATAAATTTAAAAAAAACTTTTTTTTGGAAATGTAAGAACACCTAACTTACAGGTCAAATAAACATGAAAATCACAAAAGAAATACTTAAATATGAGTAATAAAAAATATTACAAATCAAAACTTGTAGGATGGGCCAGGCACAGTGGCTCACGCCTGTAATCCCAGCACTTTGGGAGGCCGAGGCAGGAGGATCACTTGAGGCCAGGAGTTCAAGCCCAGCCTCGCCAACATGGCAAAACCCCGTCTCTACTAAAAAATACAAAAATTAGCTGGGTGTGGTGGTGCATGCTTGTAGTCTCAGCTACTCCGGAGGTTGAGGCAGGAGAATCGCTTAAATCTGGGAGGCGAAGGTTGCAGTGATCTAAGATCACAACACTGCACTCCAGCCTGGGTGACAGAGTGAGACCTTGTCTCAAAAAAACAAAAAACAAAAAAACTTGTAAATACTGATTTCCTCTAATTAGTATTTAGAGGAAAATTATAGGTTTAAGGAGGCTGAAAAGAAAGGAGTTATGTTTTTTACTAAAATAGTTAGAAGAAAAATATATATTCACAGAGAGTTGAAGAAAAGGATTAATAAGGATAAGAGCAGAAGAAATAAGACAGGAAGCAAACATACAATAAAGTGGATCAATAAGATATTTGTTCTTGGTAAAAGCTAATAAAATAGGAAAGATTTTGCAAGACTAAGAAAAAGAGAAACAGCACGAACAATCAAAATTAGGAAAGAAAGTCAGTATTAACAATGAAGAGGCAAGGTAACATAGTGGTTCAAAGTATGAATTCTAGAGCCAGAATATGGTTTGAACTGCAGCTCTATGACATACTAGTTGTGTGATCTCGGGAAAATAACTAAACTTCTCTATGCCTCAGTTTCCTCATATGTAAAATGATAATGACAATAATAATACATATCTTAAAAAGTTGTTATAAGGATGAAATGAATTCGTATTTGGAAAGTATTCTGAATATTGCCTAGCATGTTGTAAGTGCTATACAAATATCTGTTAAATAGGTAAAATAAATAAAAGGGGACATAATTAGAGATACAACAGAGATTAAAATAATAATAAGAGAATAGTTGGATCAACTTTTATATTGTTTGAAAACTTAGATAAAATTATGAAACTCCTACAAAAACATAACTTTTTGAAACTGAACCAAGTAGAAATGAGAAACATATAACCATATAGGAAGAAATTGAATCAGTAGTCAACAATATTCACACACACATACACACATATATACCCTGGATAAAAATAGCATTTTGAGCAAGTTTTTAAAACTTTTCAAGAAGCAGATCAGCTTTTTACAAATTCTTCTAGGAAAGAGAAAAAATTGGATTATCTCCCAACCCATTTTATGAGGCTGGTATAAACTTACACTAAACCCAGACAAGGACAATATGAGAAGGGAAAAATATAGGTCAATGTAACTCATGACCACCAATGACAAATCCTAAACAAAATATTAGTTAACCAAACCCAGCAATATATAATGGCTTAACTTGAGAAACTTTATTAATGTAATTTACTATATTAACAGATTTAAAAAAGAAAATCCATGATCAAAAGCAATTCAGGTAGATGTGATTTATCACATACATACAACTAAAGACAAAAACCACATGATTATCTCAATAGACACAGAAAAGGCTTTCAGTAAAATTCAACACTCCTTCATGTTAAAAACTCTCCATAAACTAGGTACTGATGCCAGGCGAGGTGGCTCACACGTGTAATCCAGCACTTTGGGAGGCTGAGGCGGGTGGATCACCTGAGGTCAGGAGTTTGAGACCAGCCTGGACAACATGGTAAAACTCCATCTCTACTAAAAATACAAAAATTAGCTGGGTGTGGTGGCACATGCCTGTAATTCCAGCTATTCTGGAGGCTGAGGCAGGAGAATCGCTTGAACCTGGGAGGCAGAGCGCCACTGCACTCCAGCCTAGGCGACAAAGCGAGACTCCATCTCAAAAAACAAATCAAAACAAAACAAAAAACTAGGTATTGAAGGAACAGACCTCAAAATAATAAGTGCCATCTATGACAAACCCATAGCCAATATCATACTAAATGGGCAAAAGCTGGAAGCATTCCCCATGAAAACCAGCACAAGACAAGGATGCCCTATCTCACCATTCCTATGCAACATAGTATTGGAAGTCCTAGCCAGAGCAATCAGTCAAGAGGACGAAATAAAGGCATCCAAACAGAAAGGGAAGAAGTCAAACTATCTCTGTTTGCAGAAGAGTGCTTATGAAAACCTACAACAAGTATTATTTTCAGCTGGTGTAACCATGAAAATATTTCCTTTAGAGTTAGAAGAAAGACAACAGGCCCAACACTCACAGATGATTCTACATCTAGAAAACCCCATAGTCTCAGCCCAAAACCTCCTTCAGCTGAGAAACAATTTCAGCAGTTTCAGGATACAAAAATCAATGTACAAAAATCACTAGCATTCCTATACACCAACAACAGCCAAGCAGAGAGCCGAATCAGAAAGGCCATTCCATTCACAATTGCCACAAAAAGAATAAGATACCTGAGAATACAGCTAACCAGGGAGGTGAAAGATCTCTACAATGAGAATTACAAAACACTACTCAAAGAAATCAGAGAAGACAAAAACAAATGGGAAAACATCCCATGCTTATGGATAGGAAGAATTTGTACCATTAAAATGGCCATACTGACCAAAGCAATTTACAGATTCAATCCTATTCCTATCAGACTACCAATGACATTCTTCACAGAACTAGAAAAAAAAAAAAAAACTATTTTAAAATTTAACATGGAACTGAAAAAGAGCTCAAATAGCCAAGGAATCCTATGCAAAAAGAACAAAGCTAGAGGCATCACATTGCCTAATTCAAACTATATTACAGGGCTATGGTAACCAAAACAGCATGGTACTGGTACAAAAACAGGCACATGGACCAAGGGAACAGAACAGAGAGCCCAGAAATAAGGATGCATACCTACAAGATCTTCAACAAAGCTGACAAAAACAAGCAATGGAGGCCGAGCGCAGTGGCTCACGCCTGTAATCCCAGCACTTTGGGAGGCTGAGGCAGGCAGATCACGAGGTCAGGAGATTGAGACCATCCTGGCTAACACAGTGAAACCCCATCTCTACTAAAAATACAAAAAATTAGCCGGGCGTGGTGGCGGGCGCCTGTAGTCCCAGCTACTCGGGAGGCTAAGGCAGGAGAATGGTGTGAACCTGGGAGGCGGAGCTTGCAGTGAGCCAAGATAGTGCCACTGCACTCCAGCCTGGATGACAGAGCAACACTCTGTCTCAACAAAGAAAAAAAAAAAAAGCAATGGAGAAAAGACTCACTGTTTAATAAATAATCATGGGGTAACAGGCTAACCATATGCAGAAGACTGAAGCTGGACCCCTTCCTTTCGCTATATACAAAAATCAACTCAAGATGGATGATGGATTAAAGACTAAATGTAAAACCCAAAACTATGAAGACCCTGGAAGGTAACTTAGGCAATACTATCCTGGACATAGGAACGGGCAAAGATTTCATGACAAAGACACTAAAAGCAAATGCAACAAAAGCAAAAATTGACAAATGGGATCTAATTAAATTTAAGAGCTCTACACAGCAAAAGAAACTATCAACAGAGTAAACAGACAACCTATAGAATTGGAGAAAATATTTGCAAACTATGCATCTGTCAAAGGTTTAATATCCAGGACATATAAGGAACTTAAACAGATTTACAAGAGAAAAACAACCCCACCAAAAAGTGGGCAAAGGGCCAGGTGTGGTGGCTCATGCCTATAATCCCAGCACTTTGAGAGGCCAAGGCGGGTGGATCACCTGAGGTCGGGAGTTCGAGACCAGCCTGACCAACATGGAGAAACCCCATCTCTACTAAAAATACAAAAAATTAGCTGGGTGTGGTGGTGCATGCCTGTAATCCCAGCTACTTGCGAGGCTGAGGCAGGATAATCGCTTGAACCTGGGAGGCAGAGGTTACGGTGAGCCGAGATCACGCCATTGCACTCCAGCCTGGGCAACAAGAACAAAACTCCGTCTCAAAAAAAAAAAAGTGGGCAAACGAGATGAACAAACACTTTTCAAAAGAAGACACACATGTGGCCAACAAGCATATGGAAAAAAAGCTCAGTATCATAGATCATTAGAGAAATACAAATCAAAACCACAATGAGATACCATCTCACACCAGTCAGAATGGCTATTATTAAAAAGTCAAAAAATAACAGATGCTGGCAAGGTTGCAGAAAAAAGAGAACACTCATACACTGTTGGTAGGAGTATAAATTAGTTCAATCATTGTGTAAAGCAGTATGGTGATTCCTCAATGAGCTAAAAGCAGAACTACCATTTAACCCAGCAATCCTATTACTGGGTATATACCCAGAGGAAAATAAATCATTCTACAATAAAGATACATGCACGCTAATGTTCATTGCAGCACTATTCACAATAGCAAAGACATGGAATCAACCTAAGTGCCCATCATTGACAGATTGGATAAAGAAAATGTGGTACCTATACACCATGGAATACTATGCAGCTATAAAAAAGAATGAGATCATGTCTTATGCGTGAACATGGATGGACCTGGAGGCCATTAGCTCAGCAAACTAGCGCAGGAAAAGAAAACCAAATACCACATGTTCTCACTTATAAGTGGCAGCTAAATGATGAGAACTTATAAACACAAAGAAGAAAACAACAGATGTTGGGGTCTACTTGAGGGTGGAGGGTGGAGGGTGGGAGGAGGGAGAGGAGCAGAAAAGACAACTCTTGACTATTGGATACTGGGCTTAATTCCTGGGTGATTAAATAATCTGTACAACAAACCCCCGTGACATGAGTTTACCTATGTAACAAACCTGCACATGTACCCCTGAACCTAAAATAAAAGTTAAAAAAATGGGGGGCCGGGTGCAGTGGCTCACGCCTGTAATCCCAGCACTTTGGGAGGCCGAGGCAGGTAGATCACGAGGTCAGGAGATCGAGACCATCCTGGCTAACACAGTGAAACCCCGTCTCTACTAAAAATACAAAAAATTAGCCGGGCGTGGTGCGGGCGCCTGTAGTCCCAGCTACTTGGGAGGCTGAGGCAGGAGAATGGCATGATCCTGGGAGGCGAAGCTTGCAGTGAGCCGAGATCGCCCCACTGCACTCCAGCCTGGGCGACAGAGTAAGACTCCACCTCAAAAAAAAAAAAAAAAAAAGATTCAGGGCAAGCATTTGACAAAACTTAATACCCATTAATGAGAAAAAAAATCATTAATCTTCTAAAGGGTAGTTAGGAAAACCTACAACAATTATAATTTTCAACTAGTGAAACCATGAAAATATTTCCTTTAAAGTCAGAAGAGGCCGGGCGCGGCGGCTCACGCTTGTAATCCCAGCACTTTGGGAGGCCGAGGTGGGCGGATCACGAGGTCAGGAGATCGAGACCATGGTGAAACCCCGTCTCTACTAAAAGTACAAAAAAATTAGCCGGGCGTGGTGGCGGGCGCCTGTAGTCCCAGCTACTCGGAGAGGCTGAGGCAGGAGAATGGTGTGAACCCGGGAGGCGGAGCTTGCAGCGAGCCGAGATCGCGCCACTGCACTCCAGCCTGGGTGAGAGAGCGAGACTCCGTCTCAAAAAAAAATAAAAATAAAAATAAAGTCAGAAGAAAGACAACACTCTCAACACTCACAATTTTGTATTGAACTCCTAAACAATGCAATAAAGAAGAGATGAGGACAAGGGAAAGAATTACAATAATTGAAAAAAAATTTATATGCAGGTAATTTGCATAGAAAATCCAAGAGCATCTATAGACAAACTCCTAGTCCTAATGTTCATCAAGATTCTTGGATATCCTTCCTGTAGGAGACAGCTGAAATACACAAATAAATAAGTAAATATTTTTAAAGAGCTATCAAGGCAAGATTAATAAGTTCATAAGGAAGGGAAAAGAACAAGAAGAGTTTGGATTATTTTTTCTTTCTTTTTTTAGATAGGGTCTTGCTCTGTTGCCCAGGCTGGAGTGCAAGTGGCACTATCTTGGCTTACTGCAACCTCCACCTTCCAGACTCAAGCAATCTTTCCACTTCAGCCTCTCAAGTAGCTGGGACTACAGTCACATACCACCATGCCTGGCTAATTTTTTGGCCGGGGTTGGGGGTGGGGGGCGGTGCTAGAGATGGGATTTCGCCATGTTGCCCAGGCTGATCTCAGATTCTTGGGCTCAAGTGATCCCCCCACCTTGGCCTCCCAAAGTTCTGGGATTACAGGTGTGAGCCACTGTGCCTGACCAAGAGTTTGGATCTTAAAGGAGAAAAAAAGTGAGAGATTTGAAGGCCAGGCAGGGTGGCTCACACCTCTAATCGCAGCACTTTGGGAAGCTGAGGCAGGAGGATCACTTGAGCCCAAGAGTTTGAGACCAGCCTGGGCAACATAGCAAGACTTCGTTTCCACAAATAATAATGATAAAATTAACTGAGCATGTTGGCGTGGTCAGCTGTGGTGGGACCTGTGGTCCCAGCTGCTAGGGAGGCTGAGGTGGGAGGATCGTTTAAGCCTGGGCAGGCGAGGCTGTAGTAAGCCATGTTTGTGCCCACTGCACTCCAGCCTGGGTGACAGAGCGAGACCCCATCTCAACAACAAAAAGTGAAGGATTCATCTTATAGCAAGACTCAAATTAAATCTATAATAGTAAGTACAGTGTGGTACAGGTGTGAGGATAAACCAAACAGAATGCCCAGAAACAAACCTGAAATTATATGGAACCTTCTGTCTGATTGACAAAATCGTTGAGAAAGGACGGCATAGTCAGTAAAAGGTGCTGGAACAATCAACTATCCACATGGGAAAAATATGAAGTTGGACCCCTACATGACACTATAAACAAAAATAAATTCCTTATGATTTTACAATGCATTAGATAGGTAGTAATTAGGTATCCAGAGCAAAGCTCAGGGAAGTGCAGTCTAAAAAGATCAGCTCTGGAGGGAAGGAGGGGGCTGGGGCTGAAGAACCACCTGTCGGGTACTATGCTTACTGCCTGGGTAACATGATTGTTGAGACCCCAAGCCTCCACGTCATACAATTTACCCACGTAACAAACCTGTGTACCATTTAATCTATAATACAAGTTGACATTCATTTTAAAAAATCAGATTTGGACTCACATCCTCATACAGGGGTCCTGGGGTCAAGTACCAATTCAGTCTTCAGGAAATTTTGCATTTCTTTACAACTACAACATTATAGTTCAAGAAAAGCCCCAGGCTCCCGACAAGAATCATTATGTAAAAATACTGACAAAGAGCAGCGCGGGAGGAAACAGAAATGCATAATTTAAAGACAGCTCTGAAATTTAACCACATCTTGCTTTGAGGCAACCTGGATTCAAATGATCATTATTTCTGGAAGAAATAAACTATAGACATGACTAGTGAAAGCTTGAGCCAAAGTTCAAATAGCTGAAATAGAATAACCTTCTATTACAAAGTCAGATCAGACTTTCTAAGCATTGATCCCCTTTTTTGAGCTAAAACTCTTGTTTATTTCCTAGCAAACTGGAAGGTTTGCTGTGTTTTGTATACAGTTTTTTACCTCAAATAAGCTGAGAGGAAGATTAAACACACACAAATAGCTCACAACTCACCAAAGAACTAAAATGACTTAACAACCAATGAGTTTAGAATCACAATAGAATCATATAGACAATGGGGTCATTTGTTTGAATTGTTCATTTTTAACTTGGGCCACTAGATTTACCCTTTCTGGTAGGTGAAGTAAAAAGAAGAAAAAGGATTCCTTGCCAGTCACACAAGCAAATATTAAAGATAACCCCAAATCTAAGCATTAGCGTTTTTGTAAGGCTACTTCACGTCTTAGTCTACCTACCTGAATATTCTGGCAATATTGGTACAGACGTCCTTGTCACCCTTGTACTGTTGCATTGCCGTGCAGAGCTGGGGAAGGGCACTGATGTTTAGGAACTTACTTCTTACTAATGGTGAATCAACCAAGCTTCTCAATGTAGCAGTCACCTAGGATAAAAGCATGCTTGTGCCATTTTTTTTAAAAACTGAAAAAATATAACCACATGAAGCAGCACAGTACAATTCATCTCATAAATTTCCTTATATCAGTAGCTAAGCGAAGCTCCCGCTATGCATCTCCCACCAGAGAATGTGAGCCTAGGCACAAGTAGCAACAAATGAAAACAAAGAAAGCCTAATTTGGTTGAAAGGTAAAGAATGAAATATTAATCTTAGTAAGCAATTGATATACCCCAAACCCAGGGTTAAACAAATCATCATCTAGGTTTGCTAACAATCCTAAAATCTTCAGCTGGTCCTGTGATAGCCACATCAGTTCTGCAGATTAGAAACTTCTCGTTCTACGTTTTTCTTTCCTTTTTTTTTTTAAGGTTTTATAGGTATTCTCGTCTGATTGTTCTATGCTTTTATAAATAGCATCAGATAATGAATGATGTGGCCAAGGAATATTTAAGATCTTTAGTCTCATTCTCTCCCAAGAGACAAGTATTAAGATCTCAAAAATTTGTCTTATTTTATTTTAAAAAATTCAGGAAAGCTATCTACTTTACCTTCATCAAAGAGTCGAGAAGAGTTTATAAATCATAAAACTAATGTTGTTATCTAATAATTTTAATATGCAGTGTGCTCCTTCCTTGTGGGATACTATAGGAAAGCTACTGGTTAAGAGCCAGTTCAGCCTCACCACCCATCAGCCTGGGTTAGTTATTTAACCTCCCAGAGCTCATTTTTCTCATTCAGTAAAGTAGAGGTGATGATACTTGCCTAGTAGTTGTGAGGATTCAATGAGATGAGATGTGTGAATGGCATCGCTGCCATCACTTTAGAGTCAAATGACAGGGATTCAAGTCCCACATCTCTTCCTAGTGAAGTGCCTAGGGGCAGCCACTCCTTCCTCCACTTCCCCATTTCCTCATCTGTGAAAAGTGGGTGACAAGCACTGCTCACCTCTCAAGGGGTTGTGTGTAGCAAATGGAAACATATAGCCCTGTTTTTATTACTTATCTAATACTGTAAAGCATCATGTAAACATAAAACATCCTTACAGCCATAGTATATAAACTTTTAAAAACAATTCTTAAGATGACCTGATTAGTTTTTCCTTATAACAACAGCAACAAAAAGATACATTAAAATATAACTGACTACCCTGAAAACACAGCAAATGTAAAAAAAAAGCTTCAAATAAATGTGTATATGTCTTTTGCAATCAATTCAATTATACAATGATTCTGTAAATTCTTCCCTGAAAGTTTCAGTATCCCAAACATTGGAGGTGAAATAAACTACTTGAGTATTCCACTTAACTCCATAGATCTGCACAATGTCACAGTGTAGCCTTCTTCTAAGCTAAGGAATGGACTTTTTTTTTAGAGACAGTCTCCCTTTGTCATCCAGGCTGGCGTTCAGTGACAGGATCTCGGCTCACTGAAACCTCTGCCTCCCCATTAAAGCAATTGTCGTGCCTCAGCCTCCCAAGTAGCTGGAATTACAGGCGCGTGCCACCAGGTCTGGCTAATTTTTGTATTTTTAGTAAAGACAAGGTTTCCCCATGTTGGCCAGGCTGGTCTCAAACTCCTGGCCTCAAGTGATCAACCACCTCAGCCTCCCAAAGCGCTGGGATCACAGGGGTGAGCCACTGTGCCCAGCCAGGAATGGATCTTTTGTGAAGACTAATGAACCATTCTAGGAATTCCATTGCTGTCATAAAATGGAAAATTCTCATCATCTGACCCTGTTTCCACCTGTTCTCCTGAGACAGCCCAGGCACCAGAGCACTACTGGTTCACATTAATTCAGAGGATGCCTCAAAACTCTCTTCCATGGAGACCGAAGAGTACAGATGCCTGTGTAACTCCCATGCAGACAGACACCATGGGAAACCATGAAATATCCATTCCAGTCACTGCACACCAACAGTTCCTTTTCCCTGGTCCCCAAGGCATCAAAGATGGGACATCCCAATCCATAGTAATCTTCACGCTCCCCACATCTAACCTCTGGCAAGGGACATTGCCAGCAGAAAGGACCATAGTTTCCTTAGGAGCTTTTATTTTCTTGCTTCAATCTCAATTTTTTCTCCTTCTCAGGCCTTATTCTCACCTCATTAGCAAAAGTTTAGACAGCTCAAGGTTCTTCTGCCCCACATACATAACTTTCATAAATAACCCAAGTCAGGAAAGAAAGCCCACATTTATATGTGACATGTCATCTGATTGAAATTCCTACCCATTTACTGCACGTGATACACACAGTTGAGTAATATACAATACCTCACATATTTCCAAATTTGTCATTTGTGGTGCTGGTAGAAATAACATGCATGAAACATATACCATGCATTAGAAAAATACACAGCAATAGCTCAATAGATGACACCATCAACCTAGTTGCTCAAGCAGAGACATCCCAGAATCCTGCCTTTCTGCTTTCTGTTACTCCAAGCCATATTGGCTTTTTGTCCATAGCTCCCAGGATAATATTCAGTTCCCTGACCATGGTCTACAAGGCTCAACGGATCTGTTCCTTCTCAACTCGTCAAGCTTCATCTCATACCATATATGGCCCCATAAACTCTACTTAATGCTAGGTTATTTAATATTATGTTTTACTATCTGTCTACTCCTCCAGACTAGAAGCTTCAGTAAGGGCATAAACCCTGTTCATCCTTTTCACCATTGTACATCCAGCTCCAAGTCCATTGCCTGGTACGTGGTGGGTGCTCAATAGGCATTTATTAATGGAATGAATGAAGGGGTAGACATCTACAAAGGAAAGACTGGGATATCAGAACATCATGGGCTAAACAGATTAAAATCTGAGGTAGACAGATTTTAAGATTTTTTTTAAAACAGAGGAGTATAAAATAATGGATGAAAGAAAAATGGACTCTGTAGTTACCCAGCTCAGGCTAACTTGTCTATGAAGACCTTTCAGAGGCCAGTCAGTCACTTCCTCTTCCGTGTTAACAAAGCATCCTGTTCCCACCTCTATAGCCCCCATCCATCACAGAATAAAAAATAACGGATGAAAGAAAAATGAACTCTCTGGAAGGGGACTAGCCTCTGTGTATTTGTTCTGTAGCCTATCTCATTTCTGACAGCAGCTCCTTCCCAAGCTCCTAAACTCCCACGCCGCACCCTTTCCCCACCTGACTGGTCACACGTTCATCCCTTCTCTCCATCACCAGTGTCACTGGTTCAGTTTAAGCTCACTTCATCTCTTACCCAAACTCTACAGCCCCCTGGATGGGCTCCTTCCACAGTTTGCCCCCACAGCTGCTCACTGCTGCCAGAGGGGGCATCTCAAAGCCCCGCCTTCCCTGTTCAAAGGCCTCCTGCAACTTCCAGCCCAGCCAGTAGCACTCATAGCCTAACGGTTCCTCAGTCTCTGAAGTGTAGTTCATCCCTCCAAACTCATCTCCTTTGCCTCAGCACCACCCTGGCCATCTTTCAGACTCTGCGCCACGTGAGGTCCTCAACCCTTCATGACGCCATGCCTTTGAATAGGCGGCTTCCTCCACCCAGAGTGTCCTCGATTACACTCTGCTACCCCTTCTCCCCCTGGCCATCTCCTGCTCATTTTTCTTTTCTTTTTTCTTTTTCGAGACAGAGTCTCGATCTCGGCTCACTGCAACCTCCGCCTCCCGGGTTCAAGCGATTCTCCTGCTTCAGCCTCCCAAGTAGCTGGGATTATAGGCAAGCACCATCACGCCCCGCTAATTTTTGTATTTTTAGTAGAGACAGGGTTTTGCCATGTTGGCCAGGCTGGTCTTGAACTCCTGACCTCAAGTGATCCGCCCGCCTCGGCCTCCCAAAGTGCTGGGATCACAGGCATAAGCCACCGCGCCCGGCCTCCTGCTCATTTTTCAAAACCCAGCTCAAGATAACTTCTGTATGAAGTCCTTTCCGAGGCTGATCAGTCGCCTTCTCTTCCGTGTTACCAAGGCATCCTGTTCCTGCCTCTACAACCCCCATCACAGAAGCATTGTCACTTGTCTTCAGGCATCTTCTCTCCCATGGTGAGTTCCTCTAGGGTACAAACCACTTCTTATTCCTCTTTCTACTCAGAGGACAACAAATATGCTCATAAAAAGCTCTTAAATATTCAGCTGCTGGAGGGCTGGATGAGTGAATGAGAAGGGGAAGGAGGAGGGGAATGAGGAGGGGGAAGAAAGAAAGAAGGGACAGGAGTGACAAAAGAGAGGTTTTTCCCTTTAAGACACCTCTGGCAAGGAAGTGCGGGAGCTTAGCAGAGGCCCGGGTGAACCAGTGCCTAAAGCCCTGAGGGGGAAGGATCAGGAAAAGGCCACCACACAGAAGCAGCTCTGAAGGCCCTGTATCTTGAGAGACTTGTCACCAACCTCTGAGAGCCACCAATCTCACTGTGGGGTGATGGTGGGGCCCCGAATGCTCAGACCAGTGGCCTTTTCTGGAAAAAATGCGGAAAAAAAAAAAAGGGTGTGGGGAGGAGAGTCTAGCTAAATCATGTGGTCACAGTAAAGGCAAGTTCCAAGTCAACCCATTTAACTCTGAATTTTGCTCCTACTTTTGAATTCATTATATACAAGTGAAAATTAAAAAAAAAACAAGAACTCTCAGTTGAACAGAGATCAATCTGTGAAAATTATCAGTGAGTTCTGTGCTCTACAGCAGGGTCTTTATTTCCCACCCCTAAGAAAAGCCCACCCACGGGGCCCACCCCCAAAGCAGGAGTTAACCAAAGCCCAAGCTTTGTGCTTGGAGGTGTTCATCCATTTCTTTCTTAACTTTCTATTCTAATTTATGTTATGTATAAATGCACAAACTTAAACACACATTTTTCTTTTTTATTGTATATAATCTTTCAAACCACCTCAGATCCCTTACTTAAAAAAAGTCTTGTTTAGTCTCTAAAGGACTTAGTAGAGAAATTCCCAACCTCTTAAGTAGCATTTCACCAAGAAATAGCACGCTGAAAAACACAAGTTTTAATTCCTATCTTTTTCCCCATCTCTTAACTTGCAATCCTGTGGGACTTGCAATCCTGAAGGCAGCCCATAGGAAGAAGAAAAAAGAGAAGAAAACGACACTGATAATCCACAAAGAGGACTAAGACAAATATAAGTTTCCTTGCTTATTAGCAATTGTTAGGTGATGTTTAGGACATAAGGGGACCTAAGGTTTTGGTAAATACCCAGGAAGAAATATTCCATTTTGCTTCTGGTTACTAATCTACTGCTGAAAAATGACTGAGCTACACTTGACAACTTTCTGGTGCTCACTTTTCTGAGGCAGCTTCTTTCCATGTTCCCCAAATTATTTTAATACAGTAAAATGAGAACTCAAAAGCTTTAGCTTCTGTTTTTTTCAAGTTGACTATAGGTACTTAATTATCAATTTCAAATTGTGTTTTCAACTATTAATTGATTGAGAAACCTTAGCAAACACAGGAAATATTTGTCTTAAAATATGGGGCTGGGCCCAGTGGCTCAGGTCTGTAATCCCAGCGACTCGTGGCTGAGGCAGGAGAATCGCCTGAACCCCAGAGGCTGAGGCTGCCGTGAGCCATGCCTTTGATCGCACCACTGCACTCCAACCTGAGTGACACAGTGAGACTCTGTCTCAAGAAAAAAAAAAAGGGTGGGGGGGCCCTCCTGACTTGGATCACTGGACTTGAGGACACAACACAGGCCCGGCAGCTGTGGTCTCATTCCTGCGTTCTCTACTGCAGTGGGTGGGTGCGAGGTGGGGCAACCTCCACACACACTGATCATGTCCAGAGTGGACGGCCCTCTCTTTTCCCTCTGCGCCCTTCCTCCATCAGAGTACTCTGTCCTCAAGGAACTCACCAGATTCTGCTCTAGAAGGCAACCTGCCATCAGAGCTGCCCCAGATCAGAGGAGCTTGTGACTCACTGAAGCTCAGAAGTCTATCAGCTCCCAGGTAGCCTAGTGCCCTGGCCTCAGTTTCTTGGTCTATTGCCTCCCTACTCGTATTTGGCACTGGTCTCTAAAAGCATTTTGCAATCATCTGGAATATCCACAACTGAAATCCCTCGAGCTTTGTCTCAACTTAACTGCCAACTGCAAAATTGTTGACTTCCCACTGATGATGTAAAAGAATAAACGCAGCCGCCAGAGACCACAAACAGTGTGAAATGATTTACGACCAAAGCCACTATTTTCCAACCTCAGCTAAACCATCTCCCTCTATTAATAAAGGCAGATTCATTTCTTTGAACTTGTGCCCAATTGAGGCCACATATATGCCAAAACCAGAGCCTGTGTGGTAACCCAAGAAGTTTCATATTGTCTCATATATGATTTGTACAGTTCTGGCTGAGACAAAAGAAACCAATGACAAGATGCTGCTAGACATGTGAAATCACTGGTAACAAGCATGTCTAAGCTTTTCTTGGAAGTTATTAAGATATATGCATATGAAGGTAATATTAATTAATAATCCTTGATAACACTCTGTGCCTGGCTACACAGGCCTACTTGGCACATCCCTACCATGGGTGTCCGACTTAGCAGGAAATGCTTCTGTCCTCCTTAAACTCCCAATGTCCTACTTTGAGACTTTATTTAACATTTGGCTCTGTTTATTGTTGTTTCTCCATTTACTGCCTCTATGTCAGTTACTTCACTAAAATGAGTAGGTAGCTGATTCTTCTAGTTGTGGCTATGTATGTATCAATATAGGAGAAATTTTGAATATCATACAAACAATTTAGAATGGCAATGCAGCAAAACAAGAAAAAGGAGTCTGAAAAAGATAGTGCATTAAGAGCTACCAAGCAATGAAACCACTATTCACAATTATATGCTAAAGCTAGTGACATTTCCTTACTGCCACAACTAATAGATCTACAGTGAAGAGAGGAGGCTGAGCAGACCGAGCACTAATTGAGAGCAAATGGCTCTCCTCAGACACAGTAGGAGCCTCATTTTCCACCCTTGATCTGTCTTTTAGCATAACACTCCTGGCCATCCACCACTCTCACTTCCTGATTGGTGAGCTTAGGACAGGAATCAGACACTCTCAGTCCAGCCCCTACCTGGTCCCTCTCTTCCCTTCCTCTTTTAGAAGTGAGCTGCCATCAGAACACAGGTGTTCTGCTCCTCCAGGGACAGACATGGTCTGTGACTGGGTGGGTAAATCTAATTCTAGGACTCAGGATTAGAAAGCATGCCTGCCTCAGCTATCAGCCACATTCTCCAACCACGGTGATAACTTTATCCCCATCCCCAGCCTCCTTAGCCTCTTATTTCCAAGTAAAAAACCCAAGGCATTACATGTTTAGGTTTCTGAGTCTTCTCAGATCTTCGGATCTGCTGTCCCTGGAAAATTGGAGGAGAACATGAGTTGCCTATAGACAGCTCCTTCCTAGGAAAGGGAAGAGAAGGGAAGAACCTGGGCCCCAAATGCCTACTCTCTTGTGGCAACTGGGCACGTGAGTGGTTAGTTATGCTGCTGGCAATTCTTTTATAGGAAGGAAGCCTCATAAGTAGAAAATAGCTGTCTCCTTCTCATTAACAAATACATCATTAAAAAAGTGGCAGCACGTGCCTGTGATCCCATCTACTCGGGAGGCTGAGGCAGGAGAATTGCTTGAACCTGGGAGGTGGAGGTTGCAGTGAGCCGAGATCACGCCACTGCACTCTGGCCTGGGTGACAGAGCAAGACTCCATCTCTAAAAACAAAAACAAAAACAAAACAAAACAAAAAATTAGCCAGCGTAGTGATCAATACCAAAGACTAACCCCTAAAAATGCTTCATCTAATCTCAAAAACAATATGCTAAGCAAAATAAGCCAGATATAGTACTCTAGGTAACTACGGCATATCCATATCAAGTTCCTGGGTTTGATAATGTACAATAGTTATGTAACATATCACCACTGGGAGGAGCTGGGTGATGGGTACACAGGACCTCTCGGTACTATTTTTGCAACATCTTGTGAATTTATACTTAGTTCAAAATAAGTGCCAGACACAAAAGGGTACATGCTGTATATTCCGTTTATATAAAGTTTTAGAACAGGCAGAGCTTATCTATGGTGAAAGAGATCAGAAAAATGGTTACCTCTGGGAGGAGGGTAGAAGAATGAGGATTAATGAGAAGAGGTGGAAAGAAATTTCTGAGGTGAGAGAAACCTTCTGTATCTTGATAAGGGTAGGGGCTATGTGGCTTTCTACTTTTGTCAAACTCATCAAACATATAAGATCTAAGCATTTCACTGGATGTAGATTATACCTTAATTAAAACAATAAGAAAATTAAAAACCTCATCTGCTGCTTGCTATTCACGCAAAACCTTCAAAATAAATGCTTTAAATTTGGTTTAAATTATCAAATCTCCAAAAAAATTATCTGTAAGAACTTAGGAAATACAATCATGGGGCTATTTGCTCCCATTTTATAGGTATGCAGTTTACTTCCTCCAATAATCAGAGCAAAGTTCTACTGGTAGACACTGCTACCTTGGTTCTGATTCCACAGTCTGAGGGAGGTAGGCTTCCAATAGGCGGGGTCATGCAAGATAAAGAATTAACATAATTTCCAGCATAAGTATGCATACTTACAATTATCTAAACACCTAAATACAAATGCATTAATCTCTACATTTAAAAACTATTAAACATAACTAAAGCAAGATTTAAAAGACCCCGGCCACCTTGGTACAATCCTTAATTACTAATAATAACTTAAGTCACTGCTTGGTGAAATCCCCAGACTTCAGTTGAAGGCCTCTCTTAAATTCCCCAAATCTTGAAGCAGAGAATAGCTGGCTCTGAGAATTGGGGTCCATCATGTACCCAGAATCCCATACATTACTCTAACACCCTCCTCCAATTTTAGTTTCTCTTTGGTGCTCTTCTCTACATTGCTTATCAAAGCCCGAACAACAAAAAGATTAAATATTTGAAATCCATCTTAGACTCTGTCTTCTTAATTTCTTGTGATTACATTTTTATCCCATCAGAAGTAATTGCTCTTTGAAGCTTCAGGTTTGGGTAATTCTGATCTTATTTTATTGAATGGCTTTCTGGTGAGTGCCTACTATGTGCCTTTCCCTGTTATGGGCGCTTTACTAGACTATCTCATTTCATTTCCCAGCTGCCCTTTAAGGCAGGAATAGTCAGCACTTTAGAGACAGGAAAGTGAGGCTCAGAGGGTAAGGTGGGCTCAGTGTCCCGGCTGAGAGGCCAGCTTAGGCTGGGGGCTCCAGTGTGGTGCTGTCCTCACTGGACCATGCAGGGTGGCAGCACTGGGCCTGCCCCAGCATGGTCCAGGGTTGAATGAACCATCAGGGTTCCTGATGGCAAATATTGAATACAGGATTGAGCCCAGCTCAGCCAAAGTAGGGAGCTCACTCTAGGGCTCAGAAATTTAAAAAAAAAAAAAAAAATCAAGTCTATCAAAACACCTTTTAATTTAAAAATACAGAGCTAAAGAATTACGTAAGATTGAAAGAGAGCAAGAGAGCACACTGTTGCCCTAGGAGATGACCCCCTCACGCCCCTTGCTCGCCTATTCGCACGGCTCCAAACAAAGTGGCGGGATTCCTCTTCCCCTACACGCTCTCTGCAGCATTTGCCAAAGCTGACCCAGCCTTGCTGAGAAAATCTCTACTCTTGTATATTGCCCTTCATTTCCCAGTCACTTCCTTTTCTCTTCCCATTCCACAAATGAGGCCATTTTGACAGAATCTGTCGTCAGTCCCTCTGCTCTTTCTCTACTCTCTCCTTGGGTAATTTCATTGTCTTTCTGCCTTCAACCATCAAATCCATGTAGATGACCCTAAATCTGTATTTTTGGTCTTATCTTCTCTTCCAAGCCTCAGTTCATACCTCCTACTTCCTACTCGACAGGCCTGCATGGCTATTCTGCTGGCATCTGAAAGTTTTATATTAAAGCTAATTTCGGCCGGGAGCAGTAGCTCACGCCTGTAATCCCAGCACTTTGGGAGGCTGAGGCGGGTGGATCACTTGAGGTCAGGAGTTCGAGACCAGCCTGGCCAACATGGTGAAACCCCGTCTCTACTAGAGACCTACTAAAACAATTTTAGTTTTGTACTAAAAATACAAAATGTAGCTGGGTATGGTGGCACACGTCTGTAATCCCAGCTACTCTGGAGGCAGAGACAGGAGAATCACCTGAACCCGGGAGGCAGAGGATGCAGTGGGCCGAGATCGCGCCACTGCACTCCAGCCTGGGTGACAGAGTGAGACTCTATCTCAAAAATATATATATATTAAAAATTAAAAAATAAAAATAAAGCTAATTACATAATTTTCTTCCCATGATTTTCTTTCCTCCTCTCACCAAATCCAGTTCCTTTCTGTAACTCTCTAATTTCTATTCATGATACTATCATTTATTATTTTCTGAACTAGCCAGGCTCAAATTGTCTGAGTCAGCTCTCTTTGTTCAATACACTTTCCTATTCCCTAAACCCTAAAAACAAAAGGAAGGAACCGAGTGAAGGAAGGAAAGGACTGATGAGGTGGGAGGACCAACCTTCCTGAGAGACTTCCATTTAGAAAAAGGAAGAACATGACAGTGGTACGGTACTGAGCAAGGGGGAGAGGATCTGGATTTGCAGGACCTGCTGGGGAGGTGTCTGCAGGCTCAGGGGCCAGAGAAGCGGGGGTAGGGGGCTGCGGGGAGGAAAAGCAAACCATGTTACCTGGGGTGCTGCAGAACAGTTCTAACTTCAAAAATAGTATATCTAAAGCAGGGAAATAATACATTTCTCTAAGGATTGAATTCAAAATCAAGTGGGTCAGGCTGTAAAGAAAAAACAGATTGGAAGTACAAGTGAATCCAAAAAATAGGCATGCAAGTTCAAGTCAATCTGAGCTTTAATAGTTACATTGTACACCTATAAATTACCTAGCTGTTAATGTAAGTACATTGAGATTTCCTTCAATTACAGCAAAGCAGCTTTGTACATGATGTTCTCAAGACACAGAGGACAAAGGAGACACCGGGAGAATTTGGGCTTGGTTGTGATTGTTACAGACAGAAGACTCTTCTCTGTTCTCGGGAAAAGAGTACAACAGAGACCAAAACAGACTTTCAGATGGAGGTGACTCCAGGAGTTTCCTTCAGCTCCTGTGTCATGCCTGCCCGACTGTTGCTCTTTAAAGGTCACAGATGAACCCTAACAACTTATGATAATCCATTCTAGAGCAACATTGACAAGTCCTTCTTTCCATCTGTGCCACCTCCTTGGTGGTGCAATTTACTACTGGCATTTAGGGGCCTTCCCTGTTAGTTGGCCTATATTTCTCTTTTTCCAAGTTCCGGGAGCTCCCCCTAAATTCTAGTGTTCTGGAGTTCAGTGAACATGCACAGTTTAACCTGCTTTACTCTTAGGACTTTACAGACAAACTCGCATCTCCAGTTTTGCCAGCCTAGGACTATTCACACTTTGACTTGATGCACAGGTGGCAGCACCCAGTTTCTCAATCTTCTTGATTGAGCATCTTGTCCTTCTCAAAATGCTATTACATGTCTGACATGCAGAACTGAATGCAATGTTGGCCATGTGGAAGTACCATAATTTTGCAGAAGAATAAGCATTGGAATACTATTATCTGGATACAGAGATCACCAAAAAGTAGGTGCCTACTGGCAGCTCTCCTGTCTTACTCATCACCCAGAACATGCCTGGCACACAGCAGCCACACCACAAAACTTGTGAAATGAGTGTCTCTTGATTTCAGCCACCAGGTGATAAACATATATCAATGCATACAGCCATACATATACATATATGTAAGAAACAACACAAAGAAGACCTTTCAAAGTTCAACACTGTGTTTTTTTTCCTCTAAGCAACATTAGTCCATCTGCTTTGAAGGAGCTTTTCTTTCATACCCATTCCTTTATCTCCATTCTAATCAGTCTAAAATCTAACTGCAGCAATGACTCTTAACTGGGGCTGCTGTGTTTGAGATCTTAGCCCTCCAATCTGTCATGTACCACGGATACATTCTCCTCCCATCACTTTTCAGCTATTTGGTCTTTATCTGTTTAACATTTTGTGCACATTCATCTTTCTGCCGCTCTGATCTCATCACGTCCTCCCATGCACTCACCTCCAACTGCTCCTTGTTGCCCCAAGTCCACTCTTGGCAGCTGGTATTCGAGATTCGTGGCTGTACCTTCTGAATCTCACCTTCCAAGATTCCCACACAGAATCTCTACTCTAGACAGCCCTACCTCTTCAGCACCTCCCAAACACCCTTATTTATTTCCCACTTGAATGTTCAACACCCTTTTCCCTTTGTTCTAGTTTCCCAAATCCTGCACAATCTTCAGGGTCCAGCTTTGGAAGATGTTTTCCACTCTTTCAATGGGCCCAACGGAGCTGCTTTTGGAAAACAAGGTAACTCTAACGCTGTGCCAGATGTTAAAGCAAGCGAAGTTTTATAATATGAGGTCCCCAGAAAGTGGGCCAAAGCTACTGAGGTTCTTGGAGTTGAAAGTTGTAGAAGAAAAGCAGTCACGCCACTAGATGTTGCCTGCTTGTATCTTTTTGGTCCTCATCATGTTCTCTCTGGCTGGCAGACATTATTTTATTCTTACTACAGCCACAAGTAATTTATTTATTTTTTCAATTGAAAAAAGCCACTTTTAAAAATGCCTCCTGGCCAGGCACAGTAACCCACACCTATAATCCCAGCACTTTGGGAGGCCGAGGTGGGCAGATTACCTGAGGTCACGAGTTCGAGACTAGCCTGGCCAACATGGCGAAACCCTGTCTCTACTAAAAATACAAAAAAAATTAGCCAGGCGTGGTGGCAGGTGCCTGTAATCCCAGCTACTCAGGAGGCTGAGGCAGGAGAATCGCTTGAGGGAGGTGGAGGTTGCAGTGAGCCGAGGTCACACCATTGCACTCCAGCCTGGGTGACAAAAGCAAAACTCAGTCTCAAAAAGAAAAAAAAAAATGCCTCCTGAGCTGGAGTTACCAGGTTCTCAAAGCTGGTGTAAACAGACACTTCTGCTTGTGGCCAGATCTGTCTGGCTGAATTTGCACATGAACCGACTGGTGAAAAGTCAGTCAGTGTTACACATTCACAAAAGCAGAGGCTTTCATCTGCTCTTGGAGTGAAGTCTTATTGCTTACATTTTATCATTTGTATGATACAAAACAGCTTTTGTTTTCATTAAATATGAGGAAATGTCCCATTCAGGGGATTCTGCAAATGACAAAGACTAAAACAATGTCTTTTTCCTCCCCAAATCTGTAAACACACAAACAGTGATACAGTTGATACAAATGGCACTTGGTGACCACAGCTGGAGTAAGCTCAGGTGGATGCCATCATGGGCTCCATTTTCTCCTGCTAGACAGGGGTGTGGGCCACCCATGCCAGGCCTTGGGCTGGATCCAAGCAAGGCTTTGGAGACAATGACAGAGCCCACTGCCATCAGGTGGTGGCAGGTGGTGGTGGGCAGTGAGGAGGAACTTCTACAGCGCCCCCTAGAAGTGGGGGGACACAAATGTCAGGAAAGGAGGG
Organism: Hylobates moloch; assembly: GCF_009828535.3. NCBI lineage: Eukaryota > Metazoa > Chordata > Mammalia > Primates > Hylobatidae > Hylobates > Hylobates moloch. The sequence goes on along the minus strand of NW_026652277.1, from coordinate 126,666,109 downwards.
GGGATCCGACCTGGTGAATCAGTTTGCACCTAAGGATGCTGAATCCAGGGAAAAGGGACATAAAAGAGTAACACAGGGAGTAATATACTGTTTATGCACACCAGAGGTCCCCTTTCTTGATTTGATATTTTGGTCACAGTAACGCTCAACTTTCCTTCATACCAACTGATGTGTGTGCACGCACACATACACACATGCACACACACAGACACATGCACAGTGATATAGTTGATGCAAACAGCAAACAACATTTATATATGTATAAGATGGGGTTGGAAAGAGATTAACTAGACAAGAATACCATAAGCTGTTACATAAAAATTTAAAACAGTGAATATCTCAATATGGGAATGGCTGAGAATTTGAGATATATCCTAATCACAGAATATTATGCAGTCATTAAGAAGAATTAAATAAGTCTTTAGGGTTAACTCAAGGGATTTTTACTACGTATTGTTAAATGAGGAGAGAGAAGGGCATAGAATATTCCATTTGTTAAATCCTGTGTGTGTATTAAAAGGTGCTGAACACATCAGTGTAAACAATGTTAGCTAGATGGATAAACCAGAAGGAGAAACAGGGAGGAAAGAGAATGATAGAAAACAAACAAAAGTGACTATTAAAAGTAATGGGCTATTTAAAAAGTGAGAATTCTATTAAATTATGTATATGTATATAAATGACCACCAAAATGCTGGAGGTGTTATCTCAGGGTGAAAAAATTGCAGGTGATTTTTATATTCTTCCTTATACTTTTCAGCATTTTAACAGGAAATATAATTATTCTATAATCAGAAATTACTATTTCCATTGAGGGAAAAAACTGAATGATTTGATAACACTAGGAGCATGGAAAATCATATTTCTGAAGTTTCCTAGCCAAAACAGGGCATACAGAAAAACTGTGCATCATTGATGACTAAAAGAGGTTTTCACGATCTTCTTCAAAATGGAGACAGACCACAAAGTCCAAAATTAATAATCATCCCAAATATTTTAAGCATCTTGAAGGCAGGGCCTAAATCTAATGTTTAGATTTAGATGGCTAAATGGCTTAGAGTGCTCTGAGTGCTCAATCAATCCTCATTAATTGACAAACACATTTCAAATCCTATGAATTATTACATCAAAGATGCTATTATTTGATATACGAATGCTATTAAAGAGTAAAATCTCATCTAAAAAAGAGTATCCAAGCCAGAGCAGCTCCAGTGAAAATAATTTAACTACGAAATTTAATCTGCTACAACGGAAGTAATAAAACCCTAACACATAACAAAATTGGTCTACCTGCTCTGTTTATATTCAATGCGTCCAGTTTTGTTCCCTGCATTCCTACAGTCTCGGGGTTGCCTGGTATCTAAATACCCACCTCAATGACTGTCCACTCAATCCCATTACCTTCTGTTTCTTACTGAAGATGCAAGAGTAATGACATTAGCTACCAATCATCGTAAATCATCTCCAGGCCAGGCCCATCTTCAACACTCTAAACAGCTTGTTAAAATTTTGACTCTAACATGCAATTGTTTTGCAGAGAGGTACAACTTTTTCCTTCTTCCAGGCCTGCTTTCTCTGCAGGGCAGTGAAAGTGCATGCTGTGTGGAGAGCTGCTCTGGTAATAGCCATGGAATAGCCTGTCCAGGACAACAGGCACCAGGCCCTCATGGGGTGGAGGTGGCTGCTGCCCTTGGAGGCCAGGCACCCGCACCTGGCTGTAGGGGCCTCTTGCGTGCCATCCTTTTATAACTGGCATTAGGCAATGTGAAAACTAATTTTACACATCTAACCTTTTCAAGTAAAATGCTTACCTGGACTAGCAAGTGGCCTGAATTAGGCAAACATGTACCACATTTCTTGGTGTTCTCATTTATTTGCTTTATCAAATTTATCAGTATTTCCACAGCACCTTTGCTGATCATTTCATTAAGAAATCCCGGATTTCCAGAAATGAACTTTATAGACCCCATACAGTATAAAAAAGCTTCCACGTTAGTTTGCAGGTCTTCACTTCTTAGTACCTCCAATAATGATTCTGTCAAAGAGATGAATTATTATAAATGTCTGAGTATAACAGCTAGAGAGAAATATATTAAAGCACTTGTGTGTGAACATAAAATACACTTTGTAAAATATATTTATCAAAATCTACATTCAAGTGCTTGTTAAGAGTTACACAGTATAAAGAGAAAAGCTTACTTTTAGCTAAGACAAATCTCTGTAATAGTAAATTCAGCAGAAGGATGGGATTGTTAATAAATAAATGAGAACGTATTCTTTTAATTAATGTCATTCCTTGCCTCTTACTAATTATGTATTGACCTTTATTTTTTGTTACAAAAATTTTGAGTCATAGAATACTAATAATTTTTTTTTTTTTTTTTTTTTTTTTTTTTGAGACAGAGTCTCGCTCTTTCACCCAGGCTGGAGTGCAGTGGCGCAATCTCGGCTCACTGCAGGCTCCACCCCCCGGGGTTCATGCCATTCTCCTGCCTCAGCCTCCAGCGTAGCTGGGACTACAGGCACCCGCCACCTCGCCCGGCTAATTTTTTTTGTATTTTTAGTAGAGACAGGGTTTCACCGTGTTAGCCAGGGTGGTCTCGATCTCCTGACCTCGTGATCCGCCCGCCTCGGCCTCCCAAAGTGCTGGGATTACAGGCGTGAGCCACCGCGCCTGGCAGAATACTAATAATTTAACACATTTAAGAGTTAAATTTCAACAAGCCTTTAAGAATATATTTGTTGCTGTATTATTAGTGGGAAATCCATGACAGGAGCTTAAAAAAAAAATCTCAATCACCCTAGAAAGATAACTTGAATATAACACCTATCCTTTTCTCAAGACAACTTAAGAACATTTATTCAAATAACACACCACTACTTGGTTTTACGAGTAATCCAGGCAAATCCAATAATGTTAATAATGTATATCTCACATTTAATTATATTAATGTCAATGTAATAATTTGAGATGATTGTTTTCAGTCTACAATTCTTAATTAGTTGATTCAACATTAGACATTTCTTTCAGTACTGGTTTTGTCCCTATCTGCCAGGGGCAAAGAAAGATGAAAAGATAATTTATCCTATGTTGCAAAAAGAGAACTCAAAGTATTTTCCATGTTGCTGCATGGAAAATACTTTGTATTTTCTTTTCTTGTATCAGCAATATTAATTCATAAAAAGATTTCCATTTAGGTAACTAGGTATCTTAATTATTTAGAAGTACAACAAAAATTAGGCATTAGCTAGATAAGGTGTAATAAAACTTCCTTACCTACAAATTTGAAACATTTTGATGTCAGGTTTCTATAACAGTTATAGATGTCTTTCAACTTTTAGTCATTCCTAGTATATTAAAAGACTAAAATTTTCAACTATGTCAAATACTATTAAATGCATTTTTCTATATATTAAATCCAAGTCCAGGAAATGAATTCTTAAATGGGGAACACTTTGTGAAGTCACATAATGTTACTACAGGTGTTGAAGGAAAAGAGCAAACTACCACAGGATGCATTCAACTAAATGTGGAAAACAGAGAAGGATGAAGTAAAATGAGCATCGCATAACTTCTGCATGTTTCTAGAAAACAAAATATTCTTGCTATCATTGATTATACATTTTCTCTCCAGACTCTAATTTTTACTCAAGTACATTTGCTCAATAGTAGCACTGAATGACACTCACCCAGAATGCTGTCATTTTGAATCAAAGAATCATTCTTCTCATTCCTGCTAATTTTAAATATAAGTTTGCAGACATTAAGAAGATTCTTTCTACTCACTTTAAGCTGCAGAGAAAGAAACACATCTCTATTGCAGAAGGAAATAAAGACATGCTGTATTAAAAAAATAATAAACCACAACATCTATTTTTAAAGTATAGCAACAGTATTTTTAAACATGAAGAAAAGTTCTAAAGAAATCAACTTTGAAAAATTTAGACCACATATTTGCCAACTGTGGTATCTAATTAACTCAATTAGAGTAAACACAATATAAATTATCTTTAGAATAAACATTTTAATGACAGATCTTAGCGATTGTGAATACTGTGGAATAAACATAGGAGTGCAGATATATCTTCGATATACTGATATCCTTTCTTCTGAGTATATACCTGGCAGTGGGGTTGCCAGATCATATGGTAGCTCTATTTTTAGTTTTTTGAGGAACCTCCAATCTGTTCTCCATATTTATTTCTTACTTCATAAAGTCTCTCTCTCTCTCTCTTTTCTTTTTTTCAGAGACAGGGTCTTGCTCTTTCACCCAGGCTGGAGTGCAGTGATGCCGCCATCACAGCTCACTGCAGCCTTGACCACGTGCACTCAATCAACTCTCTTGCCTCAGCCACCAGAGCAGCTGGGACTATAGGCATATGCCACCATGCCTGGCTAATTTTTTCAACCTTTTTTTTGTAGAGATGTTGCCCAGGGTAGTCTCGAACTAGCAGGCTCAAACAATCCTCCCACTTCAGCCTCCCAGTGTTGAGATTACAAGTGTGAGCCACCACACCCAGCCAAGTCTCATATTTATATATGCAATTATTAGTTACTTTTAAAGGAGTATATGAGGAAGAAAGAGGTGCAGTACACTGTTAATAAATTTAATTAGAGTAATTGCATTAAAACACAAAAGTAGAGGAAGATGAATACCAAAATTTCACATTAATTTAGAAAAGAACACATAGTAGAGATGAAGGAAAGAAAAGAAAGGGGGAAGTTTTGGTCTTTTTTATCATTTGTATGAAAGAAAATTTAAAAGTAATACTGCTTAATTTGATGACATACATATATTTCTTTTTAAGGTCTATTTCTGGAATGCTTTGAGATAATCACAAGTAACATCCAAAGTTGAAAATTGCCTTCTAGGCCGGGCACAGTGGCTCATGTCTATAATCCCAGCACTTTGGGAGGCTGAGGCCGGTGGATCACGAGGTGACCAACATGGTGAAACCCCATCTCTACTAAAAATACAAAAATTAGCCAGGTGTGGTGGCACGCGCCTGTAATCCCAGCTACTCAGGAGGCTGACGTAGGAGAATCACTTGAACCCGGGAGGCGGAGGTTGCAGTGAGCTGAGATCACGCCACTGCACTCCAGCCTGGGTGACAGAGTGAGACTCCATGTCAAAAAATAAAAAAAAAAAAAGAAAAGAAAAGAAAAGAAAAAATTACCTTCTAAATCGTACAAAAATATCTAAGTAAATTAAACGCAGGGTGATAAGGAAATATAGTTTTTTTTTTATATAAAGCAAAGTATAGGATTACTGACCGAATCAAATGGTCTAAGTTAGCTGTGTATTTATCTAAAGTAGTAAAAAAGAAAAACAAAAAACATCCTAAGTATCCAATATTAGGGCATAGTTCATTAAATTGTGGGACATCAATACTATTCATATTAAGCAGTCACAAAAAAGCATAACTGTGAACATTATGTCTAAAAAGGGAAACATTTATAACCTATTATTAGATGGAAATAATATGTGCCCTCATTGCAAAGGTGTAAAAATGTATTTGTAGGAATAAGGTCATCTGAACAAAAAATTATTTGTTTGAAAAGGATGGCATATAGGTGATTAGTTTATTATTAAAAACTATCTTTAAAGTTATTTAATTATTTTTTGAGATGGAGTTTCACTCTTCTTCCCCAGCTTAGTGTGCAAGGGTGTGATCTCGGCTCATTGCAAGCTCTGCTTCCCGGGCTCAAGTGATTTTCCTGCCCCACCCTCCCAAGTAGCTGGGATTACAGGCACATGCCACCATGACTGGCTAATTTTTGTATTTTTAGTAGAGACGGGGTTTCACCATGTTGGCCAGGCTGGTCTCGAACTCCTGACCTCAAGTGATCCACCCACCTTGGGCCTCCCAAAGTGCTAGGATTACAGGTTTGAGCCACCATGCCCGACTACCACATTTCTCTCTCTCTCTCTCTTTTCTTTTTTTCAGAGACAGGGTCTTGCTCTTTCACCCAGGCTGGAGTGCAGTGATGCCGCCATCACAGCTCACTGCAGCCTTGACCTCATGGGCTCAATCAACTCTCTTGCCTCAGCTGCCAGAGCAGCTGGGACTATAAGCATGTGCCACCATGCCTGGCTAATTTTTTCAACATTTTGTAGAGATGTTGCCCGGGCTGGTCTCGAACTAGCAGGCTCAAACAATCCTCCCACCTCAGCCTCCCACATTTTATTGATGAGTTTTCAGTTACTTTAAAAAAACATAATAGGATCTGTCAGGCATATTTGTTAAGTATTTGTTCTGTGTTTGATCCACAGGTATTTACTGGCACCTGATGTGTACCAGGCACTGTGCTGCTCACTGCAGAAGACACCAAGATGGCCACGGTCAGCCCCCAGCTGGAGGGGCCTGGGGAGGGGAGCACTGCCTGTGGGGCAGCTTCTGCATACCCTCCTGCACTAGGCCACTTACAAAAGTTATTCCGGAAATTTGGTGTTGTCGTTCCCATTTTGCACTTGAGGAGTGCGTGCCTCAGATAGGTCACAGAACCATCTCGGCATCACCTGGGCATGTATTAGGAATGCAGAATCTCAGGCCCCACCCAGCACTACCGACTCAGAATCTGCATTTTACAAGATCCCCAGGGGATGCATGTGCACAGTGAAGTCTGGGAAACACTGCTGTGGAAGCCTCAGAAACGGTAACACATGGCAGAATGGAGATTCCTTCTGTTCCCAGGAGGAAAACAGGACATGGGAACCTTAATAAATGTTTAATGATTAGGTATTTAAAATAATATTGTTTAAAACCCCCCAGAAAATAAGCGGGCTTAAGAAAACAGAAGAACATTTCTATATTGATGGAAATATATATTATTCCTAACATTTGGGAATATATTTGAATTGGTTGACTATCTTCTACTAGATTGTGAGTCCTTGAGGTCAAATCACAATTTATTACTCTTTCTATATGTAGTATGTCAGATGTGTTCCATACTTAATAAAACTTCATGAAAAAAATGAATACAACTCACTTTGCTTTTCCCCAACAAATCTTACATTTTTAGTAAAAAGTGGCAAAGGAAAACAAAACAAAACAAAACCTTGTATCAGAATTTTCATTAAAACAATAAGAAGAAAAAACAAAAAAGAAAACAAAGAAAAGAAAAAAGACAACCACAATTTCCAGGCCTGCTATAATGTCAATTTACACTCAGAGCAAATTTGTACCGCTTCTCCATTGTTAACCATAAAATTATGACTTTAAGACATGAAAAGATAATAAAATCTTACACTTATGCAAGGGATGTAGACGATCTTATTTAAAAAATTCCCTGCTACTCTCCCTTTCCTTTGCTGTTTTATTTTTCTCCCTTAGCTCTCATTATCTCCTTTGGTACCTGCTGTGTTTGCTGTCTGTCTGCCCTGCTACAGTGGCAACCTCAGAGGCAGGAGCTAGTTTATTCACTTGTATTCCCAGTGTCAAGAAGAGTCTCTGGCCAGGTGCGGTGGCTCACACCTGTAATCCCAGCACTTTGGGAGGCCAAAGTGGGAGAATTGCTCAAGGCTAGGAGTCTGAGACCAGCCTGGGCATCATAGCGAGACCCCAATTCTATAAAACATTTTTTAAAAATTAGCCAGGTGTGGTGGTGCATGCCTGCGGTCCTAAGCTCCTTGGGAGGCTGAGGCAGAAGGATCACTTGAGCCCAGAAGTTTGAGACTGCAGTGAGCTGTGATCTCGCCACTGTACTCCAGCCGTGGGTGACAAGAGCGAGATCTTGTCTTTAAGAAAAAGAAGAGTCTTGGAACCAAGTAGGTTCTTGTGGTAGGGTAGTTTTCTTCTTATGTTAAAAACAGTAGTTTATTCTATTTAAAGTAAATTTGGCAAATTAAAGAAAAGTAAGAAAAGTTTAAAATCACTCATAATAGTACCACTATATAGCATCACAGTTGGTATTGGTATTTCTTTTCTTTTTTTACCCTGTACACAGGGCGCTAGATTTTTTCCCTCCTAAATATAGTCACATTCATACTGTATATATTTGTTTGTACTCCTTTAAAAAATCTTAACATAGTAACATTTAAGTTTATATATTTTTGTATATTATTTTGTAAGAGTTTTTGACACAAAGATTAAAATTAAGACGACTGTCTGGAAAACTTTCATTTGCCAGTATTTGCCAATAAATAGGCAGAGAGAAGTTGTGAAAAACTTCTTAGTCCAATATAGCTTTAGTTTTTGCTGATTTTTTCTTCTTCAACAGTTCTTATGATGTAGTCTTTTAACATTTTACATAGAACCGCATCACCAAGGCCTAAGCTAAACAAGATCTTGTCTGGAATGTTACAGGAAATCCAGGCAGTAGATGGGAAGTTGGCCTTGATGGATTTGAAGGTCCCTTCTGAACTGCTGGTTCTGTAGCTAGTCAGAAAGCAAACCTACCCAGCTCTGTACTCTGGAGTTTAGCCTAGCATCTTGCTCCTGATTCAGCAAGGCCGTCAATGTCACCAAGAGGGCTTTATCTAATCATATGTTTAGTTCAAAACATGTTCACTGCCTGGCAGATCACTTAGCCTTTTGCCCTAAAATAGTTAAATATGTGCCATATATATAATTAATTTGAATGACACCATTAATAACCGAAATAATATTTACTCTGTGAAGCATTAAAATAATTCATGTTCCTTCCTTCCTCCTTCCTTTCCTTCTTGCTCTTTCTTTCTTTTTTTTTTTTCTCCTCACTCTTTCTCTTTCTTTGGCTTGGTATGGAACAAAATGTCTAGGATCCAGATTAAAATAGCAAAGGCAATCTTTGGGCAGCTGCTGTACCACCAGAGCCCTGGAGTGAAATCACTATTTCAAAGAAGTATTGCTTTCTTGACCACATATCACAATTTTTAAAAAGAGAGTTAATAGTTTGACAGCTGAATAAGAATGTAGCCTCCCCCGATATTACATAGATATATGCTCAGAAAATTCTGCTTTATGAAATACTTCATTATCAGAATAAGAAAAGGTGGCATTCTTTTTTTTTTTTTTTTTTTGAGACGGAGTCTCGCTCTGTCGCCCAGGCTGGAGTGCAGTGGCGCAATCTCGGCTCACCGTGGTCTCGATCTCCTGACCTCGTGATCCGCCCGCCTCGGCCTCCCAAAGTGCTGGGATTACAAGCGTGAGCCACCGCGCCCGGCCGGCATTCTTATTAACTAATAGTAAGTATGCCAACACTTACCTTCACTGTGTACTGTAAGATTTTAAATTCTGTAAATTATGGGGTGTTAGCACAAAGCTTGTACTTGTATGAAACCAAGAAAACAAGGCTTCATTCATTTGTTTTAGCGGCTCTCTTAGAACATTCTGTAATAATTGTGGCTTATCTTTTGGTTCCAACTGTTTATGGCTGTGACAACAGAGTGCTCCCTCAAACAGTGATATCATTTTGTTTGAGACAGAGTTTCTACAGACTCTTTTTTGGTGTCTGGCCTTTTCTTCTCACACCTTGTGAATGCCTTCTATGACCACTGAGGTACCTTCCTGTGACCACACGCAGCTGTTTTTCGGTTTCACACCGGTTCCTAAAGCACCTGGCTTATTATGACTGTGGCCTAAATTACTTAGTTATTTATTAAATCATATGACAGAATCAAGCATCCAAGAGAAACCACTGCCTGTACCATCTGCTACTGATCTCCAGTCAAGTTATTTGAGCAACCATTTTGAACATATTTGCCTACAGTTATTTCTTTTTCTTTCTTGCTTTTCTCTCCCTCCTTCTTTTTTTTTTTTTTTAACTTAGTTGCAGTCCAAAAACGTTGAGTTTCTTTGAACATTTTCTATGTACTCAGCCTTAGTTCCTTAGATAATACTTCCTAGTCAAATTCTGAGATGTCAGTTTATTACCTTAATTTTTTTCCCAAGATTCTAAACAAATACACTGCATTTCTAATATTCTTTGTAATATTTACAAATAAAGCATTAAACAAAGCTTTTATGTGATATAGTCTACTAGACCAGAGGAAGGAAAAACTTACTGCTAGAATTATTTTTGCAAGTTTAAGGCTGAGCGAGTCTGAACCAACATCAACTAGTTTATATAGGGTCTTCAGGAGAACACTTCTTCTCTTAAATTTATTTCCGAGCATGTTTCCTTCCTCTAAAGCATGATGAAGTTGTGTGCAAGCAGCACAAACTGTTTCAAGGTTTTCTTCTGTCAGAGCAAAAAGAGTAAAGCAACACTTACTAATTAAGGTTAAGTTTCCAAGTGTGTCAAACACAGACAGTGTGAGTAAAAACCCCGTAATTATTTCCTTGGATATCTTCAAATTCCTGAACTCTATTTTTTTCTTTTCTTATCACTTCCATCTACCTGATTTTTTTCATCCCTTTGATCCATCTCCTACCATGTTGACTTATTGCTTATCAGTCATTAGCTTATCTAGAATACACAGTCTTTCAAAGAGGTATTGAAGAATGGGACTGCTACCTGCTTCAGTTGGCCTCCTTCACTCCAGACGCCCTCCACCTCAGCCCGCGCTCTGCTCAGTCTCACAGACGCATGCCACTTGCATCTTGACCTTCAATTCTTTTTTGCATAGTTCTACTGGCCTAAAATGTTCTCCATAACCCTCATTCCTACTGTTTTTGGTCCTTTGAGGCTCTGTTTATGTTGTAGCTGCTTCAGAAAAGATGCACTATTCCACATTCAACAAACATTACCTTAGGTTAATTATTTTTCATGTACATATGTGTGTGTGTTGTGTCATATGACCAGTGCCCTCAAATAGATGTCACACTAAGTGAGCCAGTCTTACATATCTTTCTATCAACAGCACATGGTACAGTGAGAATACTGTATAGAATACTGTATATAGCATAACTTCACACGTATTCATTTTCTAATATATCTGTTGACAAAAACAATGATCAGTATTTTCCTATGAGAACAATGCTCATCATCTAAGAAAAGAGGGTTCTAATAGAACAAAAGCCTGAAATGTCACAGAATCCACCATTATCTGGAGGTGGTTATTAGAAAACAGGAGAATAAAAAGATTTTTATAAATCCAGCACTTTGGGAGACCGAGGTGGGAGGGTTGCTTGATGCCAGGATCAAGGCCAGCCTGGGCAATACAGCAAGATCCTACTTCCAAAATAAAATAAAATTAAAAATAAAATTAAAAAAAGGAGAAATATTTTAGTTAGGAAACAGGGAGATCTTGAACCTTTCATCTTATAATTATGATTGTGAGGAAAGTAATATATATATTTTTTTGAGATGGAGTCTCACTCTGTCACCCAGACCGGAGTGCAGTGGCGCATTCTTGGCTCACTGCAACCTCCACCTCTCGGGCTCAAGCAATCCTCCTGCCTCAGCCTCCTGAGTAGCTGGGACTCCAGACGCGTGTCACCATGCCTGGCTAATTTATTTTTGGTAGAGATGGGGTTTCGCCATTTTGCCCAGGCTGGTCTCAAACTCCTAATCTCAAGTGATCTGCCTGCCTCGGCCTCCTAAAGTCCTGGGATTACAGGTGTGAGCCACCACACCCAGCCTAGGAAAGTAATTTTTGAAAGTGGTGGCCACACTAATTGGCATACAGAGAAGAAAAATAGCACAAAAAAATGGAATATGAGGGGAAATAAAATAATCTAATATATTCTGTTGAATAATATTATCTCTGATAGATTCCTTCATGAAATTTAAAAGTAGGAAACCAATCTTAAATAAATACCATAATGTGCTCTTAGAAGCCCACATAGAGGAAGTGTGTGCCTGCAGAAGGAAGTGACTCAGGCCATTTTTAGCTCTTTTCAACAATAACATCTAAGAAAAAATTTTAAACCTCAATAGCTAAGTAACCTTCAATGTCTTTTGGTTATGCCCTTAAATGAATGAATTAATGGGAAATGACTTAGCTTAACTTTAAATAAAGGGAAAAACCTGAACTCCTATTGTATGAAACACTTGTGTTTTGTTGTTTTATTCTTCTGTGACTGGCAGTTTCTTTACAAACCCTAAGTCCAGGCTCTGGGCCACTCATTGGCAGTGGGTGGTCCTCAAAGTATTTTTCTAAGACTTCCTTCCACAAACTCTTCAGCCTGGTAGGTTCTACTCAAGAATACTTGTTTTTAGCTTTAAAAAGGGGTTAGAAAGAAAGGCTCAAGGGTCAAATTTTAAACTATTGCTCAAATCAATCCTTTATACCAAATAGTTTGTTATAAATGCTCTATAGCTTCAAAAGACAACTTGAATCTACAAACTATCAAGATTTGCAAGGGGCTAAATCTAGTGGGTAAAAGTTTGATGTGTAACAGAGAGTAACATAATCTCAGAGTAACTTCTATCCCCAAGATATGTATTCATTACAAAGGAAAGAATAAAAACCTGACAGTGGGTACAGCTGTGGGACACCACCAGCAACAGAACGCATCAGCATCGTGTACTCCTGGCAGGAGGTGCTGAGAGGGACACAGCAGCACTCATGTGCTCTGCCTGCCCAAGATGCTAACCTGGAGCTCATCACAGGAAAACATCAGACAAACCCAACTTGCGGGACAGTCTGTAAAATATTCCTCAAATACATCAAGATCATGAAAGAGACGTGACAAATGATGAGAACTTGTGATCCAGGCTTTTATTTTTTCTATAAAGGAAATTACTGGGACAAATTGGCAAAATTTGAGTAAGATTTTTATAGTATTGTATGGTAATTTCCAGATATATAAGAGAATGCTTTTGTTTCTAAGAAATACATGCCAGCCAGGCTCAGTGGCTCACACCTGTAATCCCAAAACTTTGGAAGGCCGAGGCAGGTGGATCACTTGAAGCCACAAGTTTGAGACCAGCCTGGCCAACATAGCAAAATCCCATCTCTACTAAAAATACAAAAAATTAGCAGGGTGTGGTAGTGCGCACCTGTCATCCCAGCCACTCAGGAAGCAGAGGCACAAGAATTGCTTGAACCCGGGAGATGGAGGTTGCAGTGAGCTGAGATCGTGCCACTGCACTCCAGCCTGGGCAACAGAGCAAGACTCTGTTTCAAAGGAAAAAAAAAATAAGGCCAGGTGCGGTGGCTCATGCCTGTAATCCCAGCACTTTGGGAGGCCAAGGCAGGTGGATCATAAGGTCAGGAGTTTGAGACCAGCCTGGCCAAGATGGTGAAACCCCCATCTTTACTAAAAATACAAAAAAATTAGCCAGGCATGGTGGCGGGTGCCTGTAGTCCCAGCTACTCAAGAGTCTAAGGCAGGAGAATAGCTTGAACCTGGGAGGCGGAGGTTGCAGTGAGCCGAGATTGTGCCACTGCACTCCAGCCTGAGTGACAGAGTGACCCTCTGTCTCAAAAAAAAAAAAAAAATCCTTCTTTCCTGTAGGAAGGCTTCCTATAAGAAAGGCCTTCACAATACTGACTCAGTGTCCCCATTCAATGTTTTGCAATATATTTTCTTGTGTAACCCTTATCCAGACTCGTTCTTCTCAGTCGTGTTTGCACGTATCTCCTGAAATAAAGGGCCCGAAGCTAACGTGGCACACTAAGATGAGGGTGAACATAGTAACTCTAGAGGGGAAAAAGTCATCACATTCATATCCTTAGGACTTTGGGCTACAAAAGCCTTTCGAGATAACCTAATCTCCACCTCGTCTGGCAGGTGAGAACACTATTGCACACAGAGTCTAGGTGACTCCTCATGGCCATATGCTTAGTGAGTAGCAGCACCGGGACCAGAACCCTGTCCAGGGCTCCCACATTAACCATGAACACAGCCAAGCACCAATGGGGAGCAGAGGAGGGGTGAGGTCATTTGAACTTTTCAGTAATCAGGTCTTTTGCAGCACATCCCTGTTTGGTTGCTGGGGAGGATTCACTTACCCTGCTTCTCTTAGAGCATCTTCCTGTGGCTACCAAGCTGGTTTGCTCATCAACAACTCCTAGCAAAGGCTTACTGTGCACTGTGTGCCAGGCCCTGGGCTCTCCCTACGGCTATGACCACTGCTCCAGAGGAGCCTGGTTAACTTCAGAAAGAGAATCCTTGAGGAGCTAGCTGCAAAGAGGGAGAAAGTGGAGGGCCATCCCATGACACCCTTTCCCTACCCTTGCAGGGACCCATCGATGGTGGGCCTTCACTTCTGGGGCAGTTCAGAACGCAAGAGTGGGACACATCCCAGGCCATTTCCCATCTGTGGGTGGCATTCCTGACAGATGTGCTCCCTTCAAGAGAGTAGGACATATACCAGTTGGACCAAGGAAACCACGGGCACACCTGTCAAGGACGCCAGTTTATGAGACTCAGCTTCCAAGCCTAAAATCTGTTTTAATCTTTTACTTTCTTGAGTATGAAGAGCCACCTGAGAGAGGTTAAACCAGCATTTCCTTGGGCAAAGGAAATGATAATTAATTTATATTACAAAGGAAGTTTTAGAAGTTGGCTCTCTTGGTGCATTTAAAGCATAATCTTACTAAAAATTATGTGTGCATGTAATATTTAACACACACAGGGTAAATAAATAGATGACTTCATTTGTTTTTGAACATGTTCATAGAAATGATAGTGAAAACTTACTAAAAATATCAGGGCAATGGGGAACACATAAATAACTACAGGTATTTTTTTAAAAAAAACAAAAACGGTTTTTTGTTTGTTTGTTTGTTTTTTACCCTTTGTTAATTCACGCAAAATCGGTACAATCCTTGTATTCCAAAAGACTTCGTCTACTTCTATTTCTGCGTCCTTTTCTTGCAGGTCAGCTTTTGGGACTGCAAAAGAAATCCAGAACAGGAGAAAAAGCTATGAAAAAGGAGTTGTCATGAAGCATGGTCAAAAGCCTTTACTATTCATCACTACGATTAATAAACTAGAGAATTAAATTACCTTTCGCTCCCCAAGCCTGACTATTTCTCATTAGAACTACAGGTCTTCTAATCAAATTACCCCAAATTAAACTCAGACTGGATAATGTAAAAAAGTCAGAACTTTAAAATATGATCTGGTCACTTCATAAAGTAGTAAGCTTTGTAAATACTGATTAACTGTCAGTAAGGCAAAGAGTTTTGAGTACATTTTTACTTAAACTTATCCCTCTGTAATGTAGAATAGATAACTATGGATATGTAAAGAATAAGGATTTTAAAAATGTGTAATGAAAAATTTTCTAAACGGGAGACCTAAAATGACTTTCTTTTCTATAGAAATAAAATGTCCACACTAACATGGGGCCAGTAGCATTAATGCCAAGTGATTTTGTGTGGTGTAGCAGAAAAGCCTGGGCCTTGGGGACTGACAAATCTCAATTCAAATCCCAACTCCATTATGGACATGGTGAGTGATGGGGTCCAGTTTCTTATCCTTCCTGAGTCTCTATTTCCTCATCAGCAAAACAGAATATTTGCCTTCAAGGGTTTGAGAATTAAAAGACATGGTATAGGTAAAGCTGAGCTCAGTGCCAAGCCTTTAGCAATATACAGTATATAATTAATTTCATTTCCCTGATTAAACAAGCATACAAACAGGTTATCACCCCTGCAGTATCTCATGCCTGTGTGATACTACCAAGCCATCAAGAGTAGATGCTGTCTGTGAATATGGGTTGTAGGGAATAGCAACCATTGACTGTGTACTCTAGATGCAGGAGGCCTCCATTTCATTTTTGCAGTAACACTATGAGGAGGTTCCCAAACTGTCCCCATTTTGCAAGTGAAGAAAGTGGAGCCCAGGTGTATTAATTATCTGCCCAGGGTCATATAGCTCCCCAGCCTCTGCACTTGACCTCAAAGCTATGCTGACTTGCAGCAAACTAGCCGACTAAAGGGTAACATTTGGGGGAAAATCTAACTCATATTAGAAAGTGTAAATTATGATTATATTTCACACAGGCAGTATCTCAAGATCTAAAACACTGACTGTAGCTGGAGGTGGTATTGCTGTGCTGAGGCATTACTGAACAGTCCTGAGATGTATTCCTCAGTCTCCCTTCTCTGAAGACCACCACTTAAGTCCTTTATCTGACACTTGGTCTACATCAAGTCAGGGAGTCCACGCCCTCTCGGGGCAGGGTGGGCCTGGTACCAATTAAGTATTCACACAGAAGTTGCCTGGACCCTAAAAATGTCACACAAAGAGTTAGAAATCAGGAACAATCAGAAGGTGAGAGGTTGGAAGAGAGAGAGAAGAGACAGAGAAAGACAGAGAGACAGACACAGAGAGAGGAGCAAAAGGGTATATGGCCCATGTATTTTCAGGTTACTTTAAACAAAGGACAAGTTGAGCAGGAGGCCTATTAATAGCACAGATTCGGAGTCACCATCTGGGTTTGAATCCTAGCTCTGCCACCTACTAGCTAGTTGACTATAGGCAAATTGCTTCACCTCTCTTCTGTAAAATGTGGTAACAATGGTTATCTCTAAATATTGGGATTAGGATTATTAATTTCTTTTATGTGCTCTTCTGTATTTTCCAATGCCTCTAATGCATTCTTATTTTTCTTGAAGAGAAAAATATATACAACACATATTGAATGTGTGTAATACCTTAGTAAATATCCATATTAATATTTTTTAATATTAATATGGATTAAAATAAAATTCTCTGCATCAAGAAATCCAATAAAGTCCCTTGATGATTACCTGTGAAAATAGCAGAGAAATCCATAGATAACACATAATGGCATATATTTAAAAATTCATTTGAATTCAGAGATGTATTTGAATTCTGAAATGAATCCTCAAACAATCAAATGGTGCTGATGTCACCCAGGAGAAGCAGGGACGCTGTACAATCTACCTATCCCACCCAACACACAGGCCTTCCCGTTATACTACATGCTAGAAATGGCCACTCCCAGTTGCAGCAAGTCTAGGCTTGCCTTTTATCAACCCTTCCCACTGCCAAGAGCAGCTGACCCACACAGGGCATCCAAGATCACCTAAGCAGCAAAAGTAAATAGAAAGAGGTTGTCAACAAAGCTATTATTAAACATGTGCAGTGCAGTAAATAGCCTTAATAGCAAGGTTTCAGATAATCTATCTAACCCAATGCAAGACTTCACCATCAGATACTAAATTGAATTGTCTTTAGGACAAATTAGTCCACATCAGTACAGATTCACAATCCCTTATCCAAAACCTTTGGAATCAGATGTGGTTTGGGATGCAGGAACATACGGATTTTAGAAAGTCAATATGTTATACACATTGCATATTACATACCACCCCTGTAAGGTCTTCTGTGGCAGCACCCTGTAGCAAAATATATGAATATTCACAAAACCAAGACTCTAACTGACTTCCCATCAGGCTCAGGGATTCTGGAACTACAGATAGTTTGTAGACTACCATCTCAATCTTTTGGGTCATTGTTTTTATGAATCTGCCTTAACTTTGATAATTGATGGATATGGATTCTAAAAGTAAACATGAATATTCAAGTAATACAAAAAACATAGTTGCTCATATTTGTGGATAACTAACCTATTCAAAGTCCAAAGTATATAAAAAATAAAATAAAATCAACATTTATCAAGGCAAGTGAAAGCCAGAAAATAAGTCAGGTGAGTTATTTAATTGACACATATTTATGACACACTTAAATTTACTAGAAACCAGACTTTGAGTCCAATAAGTTCAAGTCTGCATTTTTTTACCTCCTATGCAATATGCTGCTTAATAGAGAACTTCTATGAGAAACCATGACTATCAACTTGTTTTTCAGGACAAATAAAATGGATAACTTATTCACCTCAGAAAGAGCTGAATTATAGGGGTGAATCAGAAATCACAGAACAATTTATTTAACCCTCACGGGCCCCTCTGAATGTTTCTGAGATTTGCTTCTTCTCAGAACCGAAGTTACTCAGTCGCTGGTATGAGGGTTTCCTTCCAACCCTCTCCCAGGAATTTCAAAGGGCACAGTTGTGTCTGGCTACGGCCTTTCCACCTCTTCACTCACGCTGGACCTCCTCCTGCCTCCATTTTATACACAATCCCTGAGTTACTCTAGAAAATGAAGCATGGAATCACATAATTGCTTTTTAAGATACACACAGACACACAAATAATAATAAGGATGTCTCAATCTTGGGCAACAATCTAATATTTTAGAAAGCACTTTCATCTAGGTTCACAGTTTGCTAAATATAAACATTATGATTCAACAGGAAATTGGGTAAGTCAAGCAAAAATTTCAGCACGTTTTTGAAGATTTTGCTGTCTCAGTGGTTATAGTTGTTAACCACAGCTTTGAGTTCTGGACACAAAAACCTGACACAATGTTTGGATTGGCTGATGTTTTTAGCACGTAAATGTAAAATCCTTAGCAACTATGCTGGCTCAGAAATTAGTATATCTAAGATTTTCCTGAGTAAAGAAATTCCCAATGGCACAGAAGTCATTTTATTGATAAAAAACTAAGTTTTGAAGATAAGAATTTTAAAAATCTACTATTTAGTATTGTAAAATCTCATGGGTACAAAAATATATGAAGAATATAACAGACATCAGTGTACCCCACACTAATTTGGTCAGATATTAACATTTTGCCATATTTTTATCCTTTCGCTTATTTTAAAGAAATGAAACATTACATGCAGGCTCCCTGCATCCATTCCCCTCCTCCTCTCCCTCTAGGAGTTACCACCATCCTAAATCCACTGGTTACTATGATTACACTTCACATGCTTACCACATGGCTGTGTATCTATAAACAATATATGTCTTTGCTTTTGCAACTTGTTTCATCTCATATTATGTTTGTACTGAATTTACTCAATATTACAATATTACAAAAGCCCATGAGTTCACTTTTGTGTGAACATGTAACATGTATATTCTATTCTAACATGTAACAACTATATTCTATTGCATGAATACACTTTGTATCATTTCTAGACTGTGGTTTATATTGTTACATATTTTCTCAATTCAACAGTTTAAAGGCCCAAAGGACGGTCTTAACAAAGTTAATATAGTTTCATTTAAGTGAGCAATTATCTTTTTTTTTTTTTGAGATGAGTCTCTCTCTGTCGCCCAGGCTGGAGTGCAGTGGCGTGATCTAGGCTCACTGCAAACTCCATCTCCCGGGTTCAAGTGATTCTCTTGCCTCAGCCTCCCAAGTAGTTGGGACTACAGGTGCCCCACTCCCTCCCACCATGCCTAGCTAATTTTTGTATTATTATTATTTTTTTGGTAGAGATGGGGTTTCACAATGTTGGCCAGGCTGGTCTTGAACTCCTGACCTCAAGTGATCTGCCTGCCTCAGCCTCTCAAAAGTGCTGGGATTACAGACGTGAGCCACCATGCCCAGCCAAGCAATGCCTTGAACTCAAGTTTTGAACCCAAGAACTACGTTAATGTCAAGTTTTGCAACTTTCCAAATGCTTTTACAAAATGATTTCTATAAAACCATTAAGACTGTCATCTAGGCCAGGAACGGTGGCTCACCCCTATAATCCCAGCACTCTGGGAGGCTGAGGCAGGCGGATCACGAGGTCAGGAGATTGAGACCATACTGGCTAAAATGGTGAAAGCTCGTCTCTACTAAAAATACAAAAAATTAGCCAGGCGTGGTGGCGGGCACCTGTAGTCCCAGCTACTCGGGAGGCTGAGGCAGGAGAATGGCATGAACCTGGGAGGCGGAGCTTGCAGTGAGCCGAGATTGTGCCACTGCACTCCAGCCTGGGCGACAGAGCAAGACTCCATCTCAAAAAAAAAAAAAAAAAGACTGTCATCTATAGATGTTTGAGGCATCAGAGTTGGGTAGTGGTAAGATGGTAAGATTGTATGAATATAATAAAAATGTATAAAAATAAATGTTGATTTGTGATCAAATTGGACAAACTTCCTGAAGTTTTCAGTGGCCAACATAGATACCTTCAGTGCAAACATTTTTCCTTCAAGTGGAGATGCTGTAGATGAAGGAGTGTGGGGACCCCTCACCTGCTTTGGTTTGCAGCCTGCTCAAGTCTGAGCTACTGGGGCGTGATGAGGCCCTCGCATGTCTCTTCCCCTGGTCCCTAGGAGGAATACATAAAACACTCAGCGCAAACATGAAAACACTTCTAATTTTGTAAATGACAAGAGTCTGCTATATACAGTTTCTTATTTATTATTTTGAGATAGGTCTCACTCTGTCACCCAGGCTAGAGTACAGTGGCGCTGCGATCATAGCTCACTGCAGCCTCAAACTCCTTGGCACAAGTGATCCTCCCACCCCAGGCTCCCGAGTAGCCAGAACTACAGGCACATGCCACCATGCCTGGTTACTTTTAAAAAATATTTTGTAGAGACAGGTTCTCACTATGTTGTCCAGGCTGGTGATTCCTGGTCTCAAGTGATCCTCCTGCCTCAGCCTTACAAAATGCTAGTATTATAGGAGTGAACCACTGTGCCCAGCCAATATACAGTTTCTGAAGAAACCATCGAGAATTGTTTATAAGGTGGGGTTTGGTGCTCTATATGTGGTTTTTTTTTGTTTTTGTTTTTGTGTTTTTGAGATGAAGTCTTGCTCTGTTGCTCAGGCTGGAGTGCAGTGGCGCCATCTCGACTCACTGTGACCTGCCTGAGCCTCCCCAGTAGCTGGGATTACAGGCACATACCACCATGCCCGGATTATTTTTGTATTTTTAGTAGAGACGGGGTTTCGCCATGTTGGCCAGGCTGTTCTCAAACTCCTGACTTCAGGTGATCTGCCCGCCTCGGCTTCCCAAAGTGTTGGGATTATAGGCATGGGCCACCACCCCTGGCCTCTATATGCTGCTTTAATTTACCTTTGATTTCCCAGTAAGATTTATCTTTTTAAAACAAGTCATATTTGCCTAAGAACATGAAATACAGTTACTAGAAAGAATAAAAAATCCAGTTTACTTTGCAAATCAAAACAAAATTGGTTAAGAATATATACCACAAGGGGTCACTGTTAGAATAAGAAAGAACTCTGGGATGCTTGGATTATAAAAGCCGAGCCTTTGGGAGCTGGGAAAGACCTCTGTCTCTTTTTCTCTCTTTCTCCCTCCCCACCATCCCTGCAGATAAAGAAACTGGGTCCCAGCTGGCCAGATGTGCCCAAGGTCACACAGTAAAGACAGATTTGGAACTTAGGTCTCATAATTTACAAATTCGCTTCTCTTTCCACTACATAAAAATGTGCCCTGATTACATTTTTAAAATTAAATTAATATTTTCTGAAAATATTTATTTTTAGAAATATTTTAAACATTAAAAAACTGAAAATAAATTTGGACAGTCCCCAGATGATAAATATTTTGTATTCCAAATAAAAGAGCAGTGGCTGACCAATAGCAGGATTATATGCTCAGGTTTTTAAAAAGTTTTATTTAATGTAGAGAACATCTCTGAAGGATACAGCTTCTCTTTAGCCAGAGCTGACACTTAGAAGTACTTACTTTTAAATATATGCACAAAATTCCAAGGTAAAAAAAACACCAAGAGAAGAAGAGTGCAAGTTTTATATCAAAATTTCTTTTTGGTCATCGAATGTAATAGTTGTTCCAAAAAACTCACAAAGAAGGCTTATACATGTGATAGTAGTCCCTGTGGACATCTGTATGTGCCTGTGGCTTCTCCTTCCTGTGTAGTGAGCCCTCCAGTGACTATGCTATGTTGCAGTTAGCCCTTGGCCTTTCCTACCGCCCTGAAGATTAGCTTCTCCAAATACCATTTTTTACTTCATAAATATGTTCCCCCCACCTTTTTTTTTTTTTTTTTGAGATGGAGTTTCACTCTTGTTGCCCAGGCTGGAGTGCAATGGCGCGATCTCGGCTCACCCCAACTTCCGCCTCCCAGGTCCAAGGGATTCTCCTGCCTCAGCCTCCCAAGTAGCTGGGATTACAGGCGTGTGCCACCACGCCTGGCTAATTTTGTATTTTTAGTAGAGACGGGGTTTCTCCATGTTGGTCAGGCTAGTCTCAAACTCCCAATCTCAGGTGATCTGCCCACCTCGGCCTCCCAAAATGCTGGGACAACAGGTGTGAGCCATGACGCCCACCAGCCATCCCCACTTTTTTTTTTAAACACTTAACACTTCCTTTAATCATAAAATAGGAAAAAGATGAAGTCAATTTTCCAAAAATTGTCTAATTAATATTCAGAAACAACTGCTTTATTTGTACATAATAAAAATACATGATAGCAAATGTCACTAGCCAATCGAAAATGGCTATGGGGACAGGGACCTCTCAAAGAAGGCAGAAATAAAAGAATCAACTCTGTGAAAAGGTAAAATACCAAGTTTGTCAGGGCGTGGAGCCAAGGAAGTTCTCATATTTATCACTCCTAGAAATAACAAGAAGGTTTGAGACTAGGGACAAGGCCTTCCTTTCAATACATACACCTGACCTACATAACTATTAAAATCAAGCAAGATACTTTTCAACTAATGGGCTTCCAAAGTCACTGGTCCACTCTCCCTGAGGTCATGGTCAGTGATGAGGTTGCCTACATAAATACCACACGCATGTATCCCCACTTCTAGGGGAAAAAATGAAGTGTCCTTCTTATATGCAAATGCTCAGCAGTGCTGGGTCTCCCAGTTCTCAAGAAGAGCACAGAACTAATTAACTCAAGATGGATTAAAGACTTAAACGTAAGACCTAAAACCATAAAAACCCTAGAAGAAAACCTAGGCAATACCATTCAGGACATAGGCATGGGCAAGGACTTCATGACTAAAACACCAAAAGCAAAGGCAACAAAAGCCAAAATTGACAAATGGGATCTAATTAAACTAAAGAGCTTCTGCACAGCAAAAGAAACTATCATCAGAGTGAACAAGCAACCTACAGAATAGGAGAAAATTTTTGCAATCTACTCATCTGACAAAGGGCTAATATCCAGAATCTACAAAGAACTCAAACAAATTTACAAGAAAAAAACAACCCCATCAAAATGTGGGTGAAGGATATGAACAGACACTTCTCAAAAGAAGACATTTATGTGGCCAACAAATATATTTTAAAAAGCTCATCATCACTGGTCATTAGAGAAATGCAAATCAAAACCACAATGAGATATCATCTCACTCCAGTTAGAATGGCAATCATTAAAAAGTCAGGAAACAACAGGTGCTGGAGAGGATGTGGAGAAATAGGAACGCTTTTACACTGTTGGTGGGGGTGTAAATTAGTTCAACCATTGTGGAAGATAGTGTGGCGATTCTTCAAGGATCTAGAACCAGAAATACCATTTGACCCAGCGATCCCATTACTGGGTATATACCCAAAGGATTATAAATCATTCTACTATAATGACACATGCACACGTATGTATATTGCAGCACTGTTCACAACAGCAAAAACTTGGAACCAACCCAAATGTCCATCAATGATAGACTGGATAAAGAAAATGTGGCACATATACACCATGGAATAGTATGTGGCCGTAAAAAAGGATGAGTTCATGTACTTTGCAGGGACATGGATGAAGCTGGAAACCATCATTCTCAGCAAACTAACACAAGAACAGGAAACCAAACACTGCATGTTCTCACTCATAAGTGGGAGTTGAATAATGAGAACACATGGACACAGGGAGGGGAACATCACACACTGGGGCCTGTCAGGGGGTGGGGGGCTAGGGGAGGGCTAGCATTAGGAGAAATACCTAATGTAGATGATGGGCTGATGGGTGCAGCAAACCACCATGGCACATGTATACCTATGTAACAAAACTGCATGTTCTGCACATGCATCCCAGAACTTAAAGTATAATTTTAAAAAAGTAATAATAACGTTAGAAATAAAAAAGAGCACAGGACTGGTATTAACTGCTGTTCTACATGATCTTTATGGTGTGGTGGCTATATGTAGGCTCTGAAGCCAAGCTGCCTGAGATTGGGTCCTGGATCTAACTTTTATCGGCATTGTGATCTTGGGCGAACTACTTAGCTTTGGTTTCCTCATCATTAAATTTTTATTTTAAATAGAGATGGGGGGCTTGCTATGTTGACCAGGCTAGTCTAAAACTCCTGGTCTCAAGCAATCCTCCCATCTCGGCCTCCCAAAGTGCTAGGATTACAGGTGTGAGCCACTGCTGAGCCTGGCTTCCTCATCTTAAATTGAATGCAATGACTCTGCTTAGTACAGTGACTGACGTTGGAAGAACTTAATAAACAGATTAATTTTCTCCTTCCTTATGAGTCAATAATCACTTGTCTAAGCAGTCCAGAGCCAAATCTTATTGAGCTAAAGAATGTGCATGGCATTACCCTGATGAAGTTTAAAATCTACTCCGAGGAACTAAGGAACCACCGTTTTTTAATGGAAAAGTCCAATAGAGTTGTTAATAAAGTACTACAATGTGAAATTCAACAGACTGTAAGAACTAGAGGGTGCTAAGAAGGAAGTGATTAGTAAGTGGGAGAAGTGGACCACAAAATGGGCCTTAAAAGAATAAAAGTTGGCCGGCATGGTGGCTCACGACTGTAATGCCACCACTTTGGGAGGCCTAGGTGAGATGATCACTTGCGCCTAGGAGTTCAAGGAGTTCAAGACCAGCCTGGGCAATATGGCAAGACTTTCCCTCTAAAAAAAAATTTTAAAACTATCTAGCATGGTGGCACACACCTGTAGTCCCAGCCACTTTGGAAGCTGAGGCAGGAGGATCACTTGAGCCCAGAAGGTCGAGGCTGCAGTGAGCTGTGATTGTGCCACTGCATTCCAGCTTGGGTGACAGAGTGAGACCCTGTCTCAAAAATAATAATAGGCAGGGCGCGCTGGCTCACACCTGTAATCCCAGCACTTTGGGAGGCCGAGGCAGGCGGATCGCCTGAGGTCAGGAGTTCGAGACCAGCCTGGCCAACGTGGTAAAACTCCATCTCTACTAAAAATACAAAAATTAGCCAGGCATGGTGGTGGGCGCCTGTAATTCCAGCTACTTAGGAGGCTCAGGCAGGAGAATCGCTTGAACCCAGGGGGCAGAAGTTGCAATGAGCCGAGATTGCATCGCTTCACTCCAGCCTGGGTGAAAGAGCAAGACTCTACCTCAAAAAATAATAATAATAAAAGAATAAAAGTTAAACCAGCAAATGACAACACTACTCTCAAAAGGGGAATAGCATGAGTGAAAATAAAGACAGGCACAAGCAGCCTGATACTGAGGGCAGGGGATAAGTGCCCAGGGCAAGTAAGACAGTCACAGAAGGTTTCTATGGGTTGAGTAAATGAACCTGATTTGACAGGCAATAAGGAACGGTCATAGGTTCTTACACAAGGAAGTGATGGGATTTGGGGGTGTGCAATGACAAGAGGATTTAGGAGACTTGGAGAGAAGGAACAAGGACTAATCTGAGGGTGACAGTGCAACTAGAGAAGAAGGAACACATTCAAGAGGTTCCATAAGTCAAGGGTTAACAGGATTTCCGGCAGAGGAAATAACAGAATGTAGCCATGGAGGAACAGGATAGCAGGGGAAGCCTACCAGGGTTTCCACACAGCCATAGAGCTGAAGTCCCACAGTAAGACTGAATGGGGAAGAGAGGCATCAAGAAAAGAAAATCACTCCGTTAAGGAGAAAAGGAAGATTAGATGGACTGACGTACTCAACAGAAATCTGTTTCTTTGTAAATTCTGCTCATTGGTCTTGGTTCTACTAATTGGAACTGCATGAAACAAATCTTTATTCTTTTTCTTCTTGATAATCCTGCACATATTTAAAGATGTTGCATTCCCCACATAAAGTCATCTCCTATGGTTTAAATCCCATGGTTCAACCACTTATAGCTGTGTGACCTCGGGTAAGTTTTGGTTTCCTCATCTGTATAAGGGGGTGATAAATAACACTATCTCCCAATGTGAGACTGTTGTGAGGACTAAATGATAGGATGTGCAATTGCTTGGCACAGTTCCAGGCACATGGTAAATAATACATGTTTACTATTATGGCTGTGGTTGTCACTGATGTCATCAGCAAACTCCTCCAGTCCCTTCAATTGTTCCTCACATGATGAGGTTTCAAATCTCTTCCAGGAAACTCAGTTACTCGAAGTGAGTGTTCGCTTGTCTGGATCCCTTTTAAAGTCTGGAACCCAGCACTCAGCCAAAGGTAGTATGGCTTGAGGACAGAGAGGAGATGTTCTAAGTAACGCTGCAGCCTAAAATGACATTAGCGGTTTGGTGGTCACATCACAGTGGTGGGTGTCTCTAATCTTTTCCTGCGTGTGCACTAAGGCAGATTTTCCCATCCAGGTTGGGCCTTTGCTCGTTCTTCCTAAATTCCACAGTGCTGCATTTGGCAAAGCATTCCTGCCTATCAGATGTTTTTGGATCTTAATTCAGTCATCCAGCAAAATTGTTCTTCCTAGTTTCCTGTTCCATATTATTAAAGACTGTAATTAAATTTTTTTGCAATGATTTTTCATGTACCAAAAATAATTTCAGAAGTTATTTCTTAAAGCTCCTCTGTGAAATTCTTCGTAGATGCAGATTGGCACTGTTTTGTTCTTTGGGATATCTTAATTGACAAATAACAAAAACCTAATTTTAATGGATTTAAACAATAAATGGAACTTATTGACTCACATAACCTGAATGTGGACAGGTAGGATGGGTTTTAGGCAGGGTGCAATCAGGCCTTTGGCTGCATCTTTCTGTGATTCTCTCAGCTCTGCCCTTCCCTCAGTTCCAGCTGTAACCAGGTTGGAGTTTTCTGATGAAAGCAAAATGTGTCCGGCATTCCCAGGCCTCTCTTCCTCAGCCCACATGTTTAAGAGCAAAAGCAAAGTCTTCTCTTGCAATCAGTGAGGAGGGTCCTACGTTTCACTCTGAACAGCCAGAACCAATCTGTGGCTATGGCAGTGCTACACACGGACCGACTTGAGTTACCACTGCCCATCCATGAGTCAATCATGTGGACAATATCTACTTTTGGACCACATGCACCCCAAAGAAATACAAGTATATTTCTTTAAAAATACTATAAAATTAGCCAGGCATGGTGGCTTATACGTGTAACCACAGCACTTTGGGAGGCTGAGGTGGGCGGAGCACTTGAGGTCAGGAGTTCAAGACCAGCCTGGCCAACATGGTGAAACCACATCTCTACTAAAAATACAAAAATTAGCTGGGGGTGGTGGCGCGTGCCTGTAATCCCAGCTACTCGGGAGGTTGAGGCAGGAGAATCATTTGAGCCTGGGAGGCGGAGGTTGCAGTGAGCCAAGATCACACCACTGCACTCTAGCCTGGGCAACAGAGTGAGACTCTGTCTCAAAAAAAAAAAAAAAAAAACCTATAAAATTCAGACTTTGCTATAATTCTGACAGTTCTTCTAATTATTATGACTAAGGTTCTTTAGTCAGAGGTCAGCAAGCTTTTTCACTAAAGAGCTAGATAATATATATTGCATACTTTGTGGGCTAAGTGGGAAAATCCAGGTACTACGTGGTTACATTTGTAACCATTTAAAATGTAATGATTTAAAAAAGTGTATAAACCATTATTAGCTCAAGGGCTGTAAAAAAGAAAAACAAAACAAACAAAAACCAGATGGATGGCCAGATTTGGCTCCTAGGCTGTAGTTATTTTGTTTGTTTGTTTGTTTTTGAGACGAGTCTCGCTCTGTTGCCCAGGCTGGAGTGCAGTGGTGTGATCTCTGCTCACTGCAACCTCCACCTCCCAGGCTCAAGTGATTCTACTGCCACAGCCTCCCAAGTAGTTGGGATTACAGGCATGTGCCACCACACCTGGCTAATTTTTGGATTTTTAGTAGAGACGGGGTTTCACCATGTTGGCCAAGCGGGTCTCGAACTCCCAACCACAGGTGATTCGCCCACCTTAGCCTCCCAAAGTGCTGGGACTACAGGCGTGAGCCACTGGACCTGGCTGACTGTAGTTTGTTTATTCCTACTTTGGAGGAATAACTAAACAAATATTAGGAAGTAGATAAAATAGGATTTGGAATGTTTAAAAAGTCAATAAATTTATTTCCATTTTGGAAAAAATGACATGTAAGGAAATTGTAAAGGATGCTTATGGATAAGAGAAAATTTAGCAACTTTTGAACTAAACTTATCCTTGCCATAAGAAAAAGACACTTCGTTTTTCAAACTAGATTCAAGTTGTGTAGGTTCAAGGCAGGTAGTAAACGTTTCAGGCTTTGTGGCCACACAGTTTCTGTCATAAGTATTCAACTCTTGCTGCAGTGTGAAGATGGCCATGGACAATAGGTAAATGATGAGTGTGGCTGTGTTCCAGTACAGTTTATTTACAAAAACAGGCAATGGGCTGGATTTAGCTCATGGGCCTTAGTTTGCTGATCCTGCTTTATAGTCTCTTCCATACTTCAACAGCAATTTGGTAATGCCAACAGAGGGGTGGACAATGGAGGGAGGGTCCCCTCAGCATGTTTCATAGCCTAAAGCACCAGATATACAGTTTCCAGAGAGATTATTACTTTTTCTTTCTTTTTTTTTTTTTTTGCGATGGAGTCTCACTCTGTCACCCAGGCTGGAGTGCAGGGGTGCGATCTCAGCTTACCGCAACCTCTGCCTCCTGGGTTCAAGCGATTCTCCTGCCTCCTCAGCCTCCTAAGTAGCCAGGACCACACCTGGCTAATTTTTTGTATTTTTGGTAGAAATGTGATTTCACCATGTTGGGCAGGCTGGTCTTGAATTCCTGACCTCGGCTTCCCAAAGTGCTGAGATCACAGGTGTGAGTTACTGTGTCCAGTCAGATTATCACTTTTTCTTAATTACTAAACTTAAAACATTCTACTTAAACAGCTTTACACAAACACTTGAAATTAAAGGACATGGTTTTAAAGGGATGTCTGTAAGATCAAAATTTTAAGAAAGTCCTCCAAGGTACTTAATAGTGTTGGCTTGGGCACAAAACTAAAATACACACACACACACACACACACACACACACACACGCCCCTTGGCACCTTTTTCAATAATCAGTAACTGGTTATTATTAAAGTTCTATATATATATACACGATTAGATATATTGCTTTGAGGCTATCCATGTTAGCTTAACTTAGTTAACCTTAAATTCCCTTAGCTTAAAGGCGCATGGTTTCATACTCCCCTTAATATTCAAAGCCCCACAGTTTCAAGGCACCGCATGTGAAAAGCCCTTGTAACTTGTCAGTGCTGTATCTGTGAGGACTTCATTCAGTACAGGGAGCAGCGGCTGTGATTGGCCTCTTCTGCAGCATGCTACTGTGTTAACTAGTGCCATGCAGGGTTCCATCTCTGCTTTCCATTCTGAATGCCCTGGTGCCATGCTCCCTTCACACCTTATGCTAGAACTGCTACAACAGGTTCCCAGTGGCTTCCTTTGTCCCAGGCTCCCCTCTCCCCATTCATCTTTCACATAACTGACAGCGAAAGTCACCTCTCAGTGGTGCACCTTTATTTAAACAATGGACCCACATACCTGGGAGTAGCATTGAAGGCCATCTGTCACGTGTCCCTAACTTCTCTTCCAGACATGCTGCTCAGCACCATGGCTTGCAGCCTCAGGATGCCTCCTGCCACTGCCACGTCAAATCCCACTTCTGGCTTATGCTGCTCCTTTAGCTAAGAACACAGTGCTCCATCCCTCATGAAAATGCACCCCTTCAAACAGCACCCCCAAATCCAAACTACTCTAGGAATTTTCCCTTGATCCTCAAGTCAGAATTAGCTGCTCTGACCTCTAAACTCTCAGTATACCTTCTTTCAGTTCCCCTTTCATTCCTCCAGCATTTGAATTCATCTTTGAACAGTGCTTCTAGACCTTGTGTGTGCATTCAAAGCACTTGCAGATCTTATAAAAATGCAGATTCTAATTCGGTAAGTCTGGGGACTGAGATTCTGCATTTCTAACAGGCTCCTAGGGGATGCTGATGCTGCTGGTCCAGGGACCATACTTGAGAAGCAAGGCCTGACATGCTGGTAAGCTCCTCATGGACAGGGTCCACTCCTCTATCTCCCAACCCCTCAGCACAGGGCATTGCTTACCAGGAAACGCTTATCGGACAGAAACAAGGAGGGTCTCTACAAAATCAGGCCAATGTCTTGTCTTTTCCAAATGGAAAGTTTCTCAGCCACATTGCTCTTAATTTCTTAAAAGAATAATGACTTCATTGTTTTTGAAAAAATGATATATTTATTATTTTTTAAAGGCCAGGCAATATAATAAAGTACAAAGAAGATTTTTAAAAAATTATCCAGGATCCCACCACCCAGAAATAAACATCATAATATGTGGTCAACATCATTCCAGACATATTTCTGCATATGTTCAGAGGAAAAGATAGAAGAATGAAAGAACAGAAGGGCAGGAGGGAGGGCAGGTAAATGGATACATATAAATGGAATCATACCATACATGTTATTGTAGTGAAAAAGCATTAAGTATAAATTTTGCTTGAACTTAACAGAGAAAAAGAAATTGATGTGAAACTGAAGGAATTGTAGAACTTCAGATGAATGGGTCTTCACAAAGAGAGAATAGTTTCTAAAAGATCTCTCTAAAGTTAAGAAAAAAGTAATGAAAAACATTAGGATGCTGAAATCATTATTTTTTCAACTATATATTTCAATTTCAGACTTTAGCTACTGACAAATCTATTCCCTGCTATGAAAGCAAAGAAATCAGTACTCACACTTCCTCCCAAGTACTGGTTTTGGTTATTTATATTACTACCACATTGTCAAGGTTTCTGTTCCATAACCAGAGTTGTTTAGTTTTAATCCAATAAGAAAACAAAATCATTACTGTACTCACCATGAATGCTTTTACCATAGCTTCTTCATTTCTAGGTTTTGAATTTTGACTCATCATTTTGTTGTCTACAAGTTTTCTGGAAGGTGCATGAGTAGTATATTCCCTCAGTTCATTCACATTGAAAGAGTCTATCTGTTGCTTCTGTACAACTTGACTGGCAATACAATTCTTTAGTTACCCCTTATTATACTTAGGACTTCACAGACATTACTGCCTTCTGGCACTGAGTGATTCTTTAAGAAAAACAGGGGCCAGCCTGGCTTCTTCTCCTTTTATGTGACTTATTTGTTCAGCCAGGATGGCCATACGAAACTTTCTTCCATTTGCCCACCCAATCAACAATTATTCACTGAGTGCATACTATGTATTGGGTAGTGTTCTAGTGCTGAGCACTGGTGGAAATGTCTTAGTATGGATTATTCCATATCAAATTTTTCTTGGAATACAATGTGTCCATTGGAGCTTCAGATTTAAGTATTTGTTTCAGAAAGTTT
This sequence comes from Hylobates moloch, assembly GCF_009828535.3. NCBI lineage: Eukaryota > Metazoa > Chordata > Mammalia > Primates > Hylobatidae > Hylobates > Hylobates moloch. The sequence goes on along the minus strand of NW_026652277.1, from coordinate 126,634,946 downwards.
TCTTCTATTATGTCTTAATATTTTTCTTCTTCTTTCTGCTCTGATCTCTTCCATTCTTCCTGAGTTGTTGTGAATATTAAATGACTTAATATATGTAAAGCGCTTAGAAAAGTGTCTGACAATTCACAGTAAGATAGCGTTAGCAGAGGAAGTGAAGGAAGATAATTACCTTCTTCAGGAAAACAAGTTTCATTCTTCCATATCTATCTCAATCATCATTTTCATAGCTTTATTATTCATTTCTTTTTGTAAGATTTCTTCTAGCCTGTCCACCACGTCCTATTGTATTTTCACCTGTTTTATTCTAATTTTTTATTCCTAATGTGGCTTTCCTCTTGATACATTTTTCTTTCATTTCTTTTTTGCACACTATAAGCTTATTTTTCATCTCCTTATGTGGGCTTATAATCTCTAATTTAAATTCTTATAACCCAAAGAACAGTGCTTTTTTCCTTTGTTTTCCTTTTTTTTTTTTGAGAGGGAGTCTCGCTCTGTCGCCCAGGCTGGAATGCAGTGGCATGATCTCGGCTCACTGCAAGCTCTGCCTCCCAGGTTCACGCCATTCTCCTGCCTCAACCTCCCAAGTAGCTGGGACTACAGGCGCCCATCACTATGCCCTGCTAAATTTTTTTTGTATTTTTGATAGAGACAGGGTTTCACCAGGTTAGCCAGGATGGTCTCAATCTCCTGACCTCATGATCTGCCTGCCTCAGCCTCCCAAAGTGTTGGGATTACAGACGTGAGCCACCATGCCTGAACTCTTTCTTTTTTTTTTTTTTTAAGAGAATGATCACATTATCTATAATTTCTCTGAGACTATGGAAAATTGTTTGAACTCTTTCCATGTTTTTGGAGGGTAATACCTTCTGTGATCCACTTCCTTCATCTGTCTTTTGCTATGTTCCTTATATATCTAAGCTCGAGTCCCACATTGGTTCCTATCTTAATAGTATTTGTCTTTAAACAGAGTCATTTATTTATTGACGCTGAATAAGGATCCATAGAGAGAGTGAACGGGGGGTATTCTGTAGCTTAAACTTTAGTCTGTTTTCTTAAACTTGCAATCACCAAATCCATTACCTTTGCTGACCTGGGAGTATATGTTCCCTTGATTTGTGTGGAGCAGGTCGCTGTGACGCACAGAAAAGCCCTTTCACACGCTGGGCTCCTTAAATTCTAATGTATCAAGCCCCTCCCCCAAAACACACACATACAAACTAGCTGGCTCATATGTAACCAGGAGTGTGTGTCATCCTCAGCTCCATCTTCCCCCTCACTTCATGATCTGGATCTTGAATGGAGTCCTTACACAGGGCATACTCCCTGCTCCCACAGCCTGCCTACATCATTAGATCTCATATCTTTAATTAAATATTGAGTACAACTTTCTGAACTAAGAGACTCAGTTTTAGTGAAATCTGTTTCTTGCTCAAGGTCTGAGAAGGTATGTGTCCACTTTCAAGTTACCCCTTGTTATCATCTAGATTTCGTAGGGCCTGGAAGGTTAACTAGATTCTTATGAATGCAATGTTCCAAGTAACAAAACCTAATCTAAAGTATCATAAACTGTCCCTGTCGGAAGGAAGGAAGGAAGGAAGGAAGGAAGGAAGGAAAGAAGGAAGGAAGGAAGGGGAAAGGAGAAGGGAAGGGAAGGGAAGGGAAGGGAAGGGAAGAGGGGGAGGGGAGGGGAGGGGAGGGGAAGGGAGGGGAGGGAAGGGGGAAGAAAAGAAAGAAGAAAGAAAAGAAAAAGAAAGAGAAAGAAAGAAAGAAAGAAAAAGAAAGAAAAGAGAAAGAAAGAAAAAGAAAAAGAAAAAGAAAAGAAAAGAAAGCAAGCCAGCCACGGTGGCTCACACCTGTAATCTCAGCACTTTGGGAGGCCGAGGTGGGCAGATCACGAGGTCAGGAGATCAAGACCATCCTGGCCAACATGGTGAAACCCCATCTCTACTAAAAATACAAAAATTAGCTTGGCGTGGTGGCACATGCCTGTAATACCAGCTACTCGGCAGGCTGAGGCAGGAGAATCGCTTGAACCAGGGAGGCAGAGGTTGCAGTAAGCCAAGATTGTGCCACTGCACTCCATCCTGACGACAGAGCTAGACTTTGTCAGAAAAAAAAAAAGAAAAGAAAAGAAAAGAAAGGAAGGAAGGAAGGAAGGAAGGAAGGAAGGAAGGGAGGGAGGGAGGGAGGGAGGGAGGGAGGAGAGGGAAGGAAAGGGAAAGGGGGAAAGAAGGAAGGAAGGAGGAGAGGGAAGGGGGAAGGAGGGAAGGAAGGAAGGAAGGAAGGAAGGAAGGAAGGAAGGAGAGAAGAAAAGAAAAAGAAAGGAAGGAAGGAGAAAGAAAAAGGAACACATTGGCTCACAAAACAGTATTCTACAATGTTGATGTGGTGGCTTCAGGCACAGCTGGATCTAGAGGTTTATATATCATCCTTGAACTTGATCATTATCTTCATTCCTTGCTCTTTTTGTTTATGTACCACTTCCCTCTCAGAATCTCTCTCCATAAGGCTGTGAAAAGGCCACTGTCAGCTCCAAGGCCACATCATCTTTATAGTTTGTGAACCTGGAGAAAGAGCACTTTCCCCAAAGGCCTTGGTGAAAGTCCCATGGAGGAATGCAACTGGCCTGGCTTGGATCACGTGCCCATCTCTGAATCAACTGCTGTAGCTGGGGTTGGCAAACTCTGATTAGCCAGCCTTGGGCCACATAACCACCCCTGGGAGGGACACAGGGAAGACAGGGCTAGCCCTTCTCCAAATATGGACTGAGCAGCATTTATTACACAATGCAAGAAGGCCTGTTTGCCAGACAGACCAACAAAAATCAAGCCTATACTGCAGTGTAAAGTATGCTTCATGTTGTGTAGTTCAGGGTCGTAGCCATTTTTTTGTTTGTTTCATTGATGAAATTTACTTCTCTGTTTTTCATTCTTTGCTTCTTTCATTGGATTACTGGAGAATGCCTTTGTGCCTTTAACCAGAAGCCCTCTTTTCTTATTTTTGATTCCAACAATACTAAGAGCACTCGATAGTTTATTAGTAAGGCTTTCAAGCCTTAGTCATCATTCCACAACCTACAGTGAGGGCTAGAAGGAGATGGGAGTAAAAGAGCAGAGTTATTTCCATTTTACATATTAGAAAACTGAGCCCCTGAAAGTGTTAAGAGACTTGCCAAATACAGCTAAATCAAGTGGCTGAGAGAGAACCAAACCTAAATCCAGAGATTCTGCCTCCTCAGGAAGAGTCCCTGACTCTCCATAACAATTGGCTGTTCTTGGGCTTTCCTCCTAAAGATCACGTTTCCAAACCATGACAGTTTGAACATTTACAGGGAAAGCCTTAACAGTTTTTTTAAGCAGGTAAAGAGATTCATCTGCTTTGAAAGAGATTCCATGGATGGATGGATGGATGGATGGATGGATGGATGGATGGGTGGGTGAGTGGGTGGGTGGATGAACAGGTGGGTGAATAGGTAGATGAATGACTGCGTGGGTGGGTGGGTGGATGGCTGGATAGATGGGTAGATGGGTGGATGGATAGGTTAATGAATAGATGGATGAATGGATAAATGGGTGGATGGATGGGGGATGGGTGAATGGGTGCATGGATAGGTAGATGGGTGGATGAATGGGTAGATGGGTATATGGACGGATGAATGGATGGGTGGATAGGTGGATGGGTAGGTGCTAGGTGCATGGGGAGATGGATGGGTAGATATGTGGATGGGTGGATGGGTAGATGGATGGATAGATGGATGGATGAATGGACGGGTGGATAGGTGGATGGATGGATGGATGGATGGATGGATGAATGGATGGGTAGATGATGGATGGGTAGGTAGGTAGACAGATGGATGAGTGGATGGATGGGCAGATGAGTGGATGAGTAGATGGGTGAATGGGTAGATGGACAGGTGGATGGGTATGTGGATGGATGGATGAATGGACAGTTGGATGGGTGGATGAATGGGTGTGTGGGTGGATATATGGGTAGATATGTCGATAGGTGGATAGGTAGATGGGTGGATGGGTGGATGGATGGATGGATGGTGCATACACACATTTTGTTAATGGCAGCTGCATTACTTTCAATCCATATAGTAATACAAAGCAAGTGATGGTGAAGTATTCCTGAGGAGCAAGTCCGCTGGACCTTAAATGAATCCCTAAATGGGCATATGGAGACTATCACAACTGGCACGAGGTTTGAGGATGACAGTTCCATAAGTGCTTAAGAGTGTGTTCTCTTTTGTAAAGTTAAATAGTCCTCTAAAACATTGTTTACAACGATACTTTGCTTAGCAAATCCTTTTTCCACCATAACCAGCATAAAGTTGAACTCCAGTCCATCCCATATCTGAATTATCCATATTTTAAATGAGGGTATACAATTACTGCAGTTTCATGGAAATAGAATGCTCCTTCCTCTCCCAGCCAGATAAACACACACCACACAGGTGGCCGCTCTCACACTGGACAAGCCTGTAAGGCCCCCACACTGGGAGTGTGTCCTCACCCACTCTGTCCCCTTTCCATGGTCTACTTACACACTCCTTCTCAACCCTCCCTGCTCCTGCCAGCCCAGCTCACTGACAAGAGTCTTCATTTTCCACTTTATGGTCTAAAGATGAAAAAATGTTAATTGAGGGAAGGGCTCTACCATCAAAACTGGGAATACTCCACTGCATAGCAAAGATCATTTCTTGGAATTAGTCACTTAAATGTTTACAAGAAACAATTATTAAGTGTCCCAGACTGATTCATTAATGTCATTAATGAAAGAATTGCTAAGAGTTTCTGTTTTCTGGTTTGTTTTAATCCTACTATATAAACTTTTTTTTTGGCACCACTCCAACAAAATTCCACCCAACGATTAAAGGAGGTAAAGATTCATAAAGCAAAAATGTTACTGAAAGTTAACCTTGCCAGGGTACATTGCAAACCCAACTTAGACACAATCCTTATATGATGCAAAAGCCGTCCTAACAAAACACAAAGAAAACAATTAGTGCCGTTGCCAATGCCTCATAATTTTGGACAGTGAGGAAGAAGTGCTAACTGATTTGTCTTTTGCTGCCTGTGGGATAAAATATATAACTGAAAATGCCCCTGCTGTCCCAGAATGAGGAAGACATAATGAACTCTGGCTTTCCAGATTATTCTGCCACATTTGAAGGTTTGCAAATAAACAAATTAAATAGCTCTTGTCTGGTTTTTCTAGTCAACTTTCATTACTGTAAGGATGGATGCAGCAAGATAAATGTTTCCTTTTTACTTCAGTACTGAAAGAAACACAAGTTTTCCTGCTGCCTTTTATGTTTAAGCTGTGAGGTCCACAGCCTATTCTTATTCACCAACTGGAAACGATTTGTCTGCAATGGCCAGTTTGATGTTTTCTACTCAACTCCCAAAGTCCCAATTTGAAGTCGTTCTCTTCCACTTAAGGAGACATTTCATTTTTCCTTTAATTTAAAAAAATGTTCTGAATGTGAAACGACATTACAAGGACTACTAGGTTGCTTAATATAAATTCCGTATGTGTGACACTCTTCAGGCTGTGTCAGCAGACAAGGTCGGTTCAGCCAAACAAGCTGGCAAGCAGCCACTTGGGGGAAAAGTTTTAAGCATGCCACATGTGTCCAAGCCAAAGTCAGACCCGAAATCTAACATGAGTGTAAGAAATACTTGATCTTAAAATGGCCCATGGAATTTAATCTTGTTAAGCAAATCTGAACTGGGCAGTTATCCATGATGACCCAATGGAAAGTCCTAGAAAAAAATATCTTAAACTGAGTGACCCTGTCCAGTTCAAGACGTTCTGCCTCTCTTAGCATCATTACTGGCTGGGACTGGAAAACAGAGCCTTTTCTCTCCACTCTTTCCCTGATTCCAGCCACCAATTATTCAAGGTTTCTTCAGTAAAACACCGGGGTAAGAATTCACAGTCCAAACAGCAAGCATTTCTCCACAGATCCTTAATATGGTAGGAAGATTGATTCTCAAGGAAACCCTATCTAGGAACATGGTATGAAATAAAGTAATTCCCAACCATTCACTTATGAGGGACTAATGGAGGGATCTCACAGATAATTGAAATCTACAGGACTCTTCTGTTTTAGCCATATGTTTGCAAAATAAATATTTAATCCAAGATCTACTGAAGAATAAAATAAGTGTCCACTCTTGTGGAGTTAAGGACTGTGAACTAACCCAAAGGGAGATAATAGGAGATTCCAGGCCATGCAAGAATCCCAAATAACATACAAAAGGAATGATCAGTCATCACTCAAGGGATGGCTGGAATAGTCCAACTAAATCTTATTCTGATAGTCTTACAGAAGCAGCACTTTGACAGTCATGAATAAAAGTGTTCTTGAGTATTACATAAGGAATGATATAAAATCAACTCCATTTGGCCATGAGAAGTAGTCTCTCCTATTCATGTACCCTTAATATAAAATCTGCTTACATAAAAGAGAAAAAGCAAACCAATCATCTATATAAAATAGAGAAGAAACTGGTAAATGATATCGTTATCCTGACCAGAAAATTAAATAAAAAGAATACTGACCCTCCACTCTTGAGATGAGATGGTAAGGATGTTGTTCCTTTGAACATTTCTTGCTCCTTTATTTCACTGAAGCCTCCATCATCAGTTAGCTGAAGTGGGTGACTCTTTAAGTGGCAAATAGCATTCGATTTTGTTAAATAAATCCCATTTATTTTCACCATAGAGTCCCCCATCATAACTGTTTCTTTGGATTCCACTGTCTTCTTTGCTGCAATATAACCAAGAAAATGTTTTGTTGAAGTATTCTTATTTTAGGAATCACTACCTTTCAATGTTATTTTTCAATCTAAGAATTTATATGATTTAAAAGTTATACATTGCTTATAATTAAGTCTGGAATTTTATGGCCAAAGCCTTTCTGAGCGTACACAAGACCAGTAATCTTAAGTCTGGCACCATCAATTCTGCAGGTAAAAATGTATAGAATCTTATCTCTATCAGCTTAGAGTCTACTTGAAGGCAAACACTCAACTTCAGGCTTATAAACTACCTAGTTCACATAAGTACTTCCGTGTCCCATAACAGCAGCTCTTCCTCCTGAATTTGATCATGTAATTTTTCATTCAAAAATATTTACTGAGTGGCTCCCCCATGTCAAACACTGTCCTAGGCACTTGGTGTGCATCAAAACAGATCCCTGATCTCACAGGGCTTACATCCTAATAAACAGAAAATAAGCAATCACCATAATAAATAAGGTATACGACATGTTATAATAAGTGCTATGGGAAAAAAGCAAAGTATAAAAGTAGGGAAGGGTCAAGGGGATTGGAATGGGGGGGTACAGCGGGGTAGGGAGGACAAACCCTTTATGGGGTGAGGCATCCAGCCACCAGGGCCAGTATTTTCAGCACAGAGACCAGCTGGTATGGAGGCCCTAAGGTAGGCTGAAGTGGGGGACTCTTCAGCACCCACTGTGCCTGGGGTGCTCAAGGAATAGCAGGAATGCAGTGTGCAAGGAGGCAAAGAGGAGGAGAGGTGATTAGAGGGGTGAGGGGTGGATTGTGGAGGCCTAGCCTAGTAGACCACTACTCTGCAATGGAAAGGAGAGGGCATTGAAACATACCTCTAAAGAGGTATAAGATGGAGTTGCAAGAAGGTATCCTTTTTGCTTATGACTACAGATTCTTAGACATATAACACTTCCCTTATCAGCAAATTGGTATTAGGAATAGCTTATTGTCTATGCTGCTACAAGGCTGTAGTCTGTGAGAAAACATTTTGTTAAAGGGGAAGAGAGTAAATCTCCCATAATACAGTGTGGGGGGGTGGGGATGAGCTTCATGTAGAAAAATACTTACTGTTTTGCAAGATTTTTCAAAATGACTCAAGGTTTCCTTTCCTTTTCTGTACTTACTAAGAAACCAACAAACCAATAAAAACTAATAATAACAAAACCACCTATTCTACCCCTCTGACCAAACTCCCTGCTTTCAAAACACTAAATTTTAAAACTGAAAGGAACCTCAGAGATTTTAGGCTTCTTTCTTTTTTTTTTAAGATGGGAGAATTGAGAACCCAAAGATTAAATGACCTGTCTAAGGTCACAGGGAGAGCCAGGACCACAGGGTTTGGCTCAGACTTGGGTTCGATTGCAGGCCCCCCTGAGCACCCACTCTGTGATGTGGATGCTCAATTCACACCACCTTCCATGGTCCCCACCTCTTGGGGATGTGGTGAGATTTTAAATGATGTGGCCTAGTAAAGTGACTTATACAGTGCTAGCACACTCAAAACCTAGACGTTATTGTCATTATGATTATTGGAACCCAAGAATCCTGACTTCTGGGCTAGGGCTCTCTCCATACCACCACACCACCTTAAATGACTTTACTACTGAATTATGAAGCACACATTCTGTTTCCGATTACAAAGTATTTTTAGCCTATCGTTATCTTTTAGCATTCATTTCTCTCATTCATTCACTCCCTGAATATTTATTAAGCACCCACCACTATGTGCCAGGTGCTGTTTACTGCACGGTGAAGCCGTGGTGAACAAGTCCCAGCCATCATGGAGTTTCTAGAAGGGAAATCCAACCATACCTATAGGTCGAGGAGCTATACCTGTCTATCTTCAAATCTACTGGAGTAAGCTTGTCAGTTATTACTATAACGAAGAGCTGCCCTGGGGGGCTCACTCTCATTCCTGATCAATGTCCTCGATGAAACTGAGCATGTGTAACTATGGTCTGTGTCTTCTCGGTAGACAGTTGCAGCACATTATATGAATTTTGTGATGGATCGTGGGTAAACTTCAAAAGGAGACAGCTCCCAGCAGCCTTACCACACAGGACCAGTTCAGGTTCACAAATATTTATTTGATACCTGTTATATACCACACCCTGTTATAGGCTCTTGGGCAACAGTCAAAGAAAAACACTTTTCTTAATGACGTTGCTCTATCTAGCAGGGGAGACAAAGGGGGCAGATGTGTAAAGAGATAAATGAAGCCCAGTGTGACCCCAGCCAGGTAAGGAGGGGACAGAGAGAGTGGAGAAAGCTTGAGGGGTTGGGAGTTGGTCAGAGAAAGCTTCACAGAGGAGGTGGGGGCTGAGAAGCATTTTCAATGGTTAATAAGAGGTAAACAGCTTGAAGAAAAGAGAACAAAAGTCTGGAGTGAAAGCCAGCTTCAAGTGTGTATTGCCAGTACAGTCAGGCAGGACCCCAGTTTTAGAAGGGCCTATACTTGTTTTAAGGCTCTGCTGTGGCTATCTTGAAACTCTTAATAATTTTTGAACAAAGGGCCCCACATTTCCATTCAGAATTGGGCCCAGCAAATTACATAGCAGGTTCTGCCTGAGGCTTGAAACAGCAGGGTGGGTATGGGGAACCACAAGGGGTTCCACCCTGCCGGTGCACCCACCGTGAGGGGGCAGGCCCAGGACAGGCGTGAGCAGGGCCTGGAATGTTAGGCTGGGGCTGGATCACAACACAGCTGTGCACTTGGAGGAGCTGGGACGTCATCCCCCGCCACCCCCGCCACCCCCGCCACCCCCACCAGAGCTCAGCAAACTACAAGCCCCACCAAATCTGCCCTATCTCATTTTCATATAGCCTGCAAACTAAGAACGGTTTTTATATTTTTAAATGGTTAGAAAAAAAATCAAAGAAAGAACAATATTTTGTGACAAGTGAAAATTACATGAAATTCAAGTTTCAGTGGCCATAAATTGGTGGATGGCTGCTTCCATGCTACAGTACAAAACTGAGGAGGTTGAGCAGAGACCATAAGGACCAGGTCTAAAATATTCACTATCTGGCCCTTTACAGAAAAAGTTTGCCAACTTCTATAGTAGGCTAGTGTTTCCCAAATTGTGTTCCCAAAAGACAGATCCCACAGTCCAGCAGGTTTGTGAAACGCTGTGTTGAATTAAAATTAAACAGATTTCTCCACCAACACTTTAATACACTCATGTGCACAGAGACTCTCCAAGAAGATGAGGGGTAGGCAGTGTTTCCCTGACCTATTTGAGCACTGAACCCTTTTTCCAAAGAAAAGCTATTAACGTTTTGCCAAAAGTGTTCCCTGGAGTTCCCTGGAACTCAGTTTGGCAAACACTTCTGTAGGCACAGCAGGGCCTCTGAAGGGTTTTCAGCAAGAGGATGGTGCAATCTGATCTTTATTTGCTTCCCGACCTCTTGTGCTTTACGGAACACATAGAAAATGATCATTTTTCATGGTCCCCTGGGATAAAGGGATAAGGCTGCTGCTCACAGCCATGTCGTGTTGGGAGCTCAGCATCCTCAGGCTCCACTGGCTGTTCCTCTGGCTGAGGGCCTCGCATCCACCCACCTGCAGACCATCACAGCACCCCAGTGAGCAGACGGTGGTTTAAGAGCAGCAAAACAGGATGAGGCAAGAGGGATGGAGGCAGCATGGCAGTGGTGAGGGAGAATGCAGACTCAAGAGCTAGTCAGGAAGCACATGTAGGGCTTGGTGACAGAGAGTGTGACAGGGATGGCTGAGGAGGTGGTACTGCTCTCAGGCCTCTTATCTGGCTTGAATAACTGGGGAAGCATTCACAGCAGTGCCACCTCCAGCCAAAAACCCTATGTGAACGCAAAGCAGTTATACTGCTGGCCTTGTGGAGATGACTACACAAGTCTCTTCCTCTTTCACTGTCTTAAAGCAGGAATTCCAAACCTGCCACCACACCCTGGCCCTGCCTATGGGGTAGTGTCAGCCACAAATGACTTCACAGCAAACGAAGGGATGCCCTCCATTTCTACAGCCTCAGTGACTCCACGAAGCCTACCTCTTCTAAACAATAGAGAGGATCTGAAATGAAACCCAGGGACCTCTTATACAAATGACAATGATTCCAAGGCTGGAGAGCTCAAATATTTTTTATAACTTTATAATTGGATGACATGTGCTTTTAAAATAACAACGACTTTTGCTGCCAGTATTTCCTGAATGCTGGCCCAGACCTCAGGGATGACCTGAATGGTGAAGAGGGGTGACTGCAAACAGGGTGGATAAAAGAACCACGATGAAAACATGCTTCAGTGCACCTTGGAGGTGTGAAGCTGGCCTCAGTGCTGGGAAATCACAGCTGCAGAGGGCACCTCCCAGAGCATGAAGACAACAGTCAGGTACCCCAGGGGAGAAGGAGCTAAGCCACTGGGGAAGCACTGAGGAGGAGGATGGTGGGCAAAGCACTCATCTCTGTGGTCACTTTCACATCAGCATGTACCTCGGCAAGCAGCAGGGTTTCCTGGTGTGCACTCCCAAAAGTTAAAAATGCATGAAACACATACACAGTATTCAACCTCACAAGCAAGAACACAGAATAAAAAACACGGTATGAGTCCTCGCACCAATCCTGCCATCCTGTTCATAAGAAGTGCCCTTCACCTCCAGGTCCCAGCCCCCTCTCATCTTGGCAAGCCCTTTGCTCCTGCAATTACCAACCCTTTCTGATTTACCTGAGCTGACATGGGACTGCGGTGGGGGGTGGGGGCGGGAGCATTTGAAAAGCTCCTCAGGTGATTCTCATGGGCAGCTACAGTTGAGAACTGCTGTTGTTGAAAAAACCTACATCACGTTGTCTCTCCCTTTGGTAAACCCTATCTTTTCACTACAAGTAGAACACAGCTGGGTGTTTTCCATATTCTGAGGCCCTGGGCAGTTCTGCGGCCTCAGCTCCCTCCAACTGCCCTTGATCAGCCACTTTCCAGCCACTGGACCTCCAGGTCCTCCACCACCGGCACTTGCTCTTGTGCCCGGTCATTGTACTCGCTTTTCCTTCCATGTGGACACTTGGTCCATGGATTTTTACATGGCTACCTTCTTCTCATGAGGCACCTTCCTATTCAGCTGCCAGCTCCTCAAAGATACCTTTCAGAAAGCCACCTGAGCTAAAGCAAATTACCCCACCACAGTCACTCTCGAGTCCATTATCTTGTTTATCTTCTTCAGAGCATTCATCAGCACTCAAATTCTCTTACTTATTTGTTCTCCTGTTATTGTCTATCTCCTCTCACTAGACTGTAAGCTGAGGACAGAACTTTGTTGGCCTAGAATGGTGTCTGGCACTTAGTAGGAGTTCAATAAATATCAGACCGACTAGCAGTGTAAGAAAGGAAACAAATCGGGACATCAAGGTAAAGCAAGTTGCCTGATGATCTACTTGGTCACGGCATCACAGCATGAGGCACACACCCTGCATATCCTCATTGTCTTGTCTTTTCTCTTCTCTTTTCTTCCTTCCTCCCTCCCTCCCTCTCTTTTTCTTTTTCTTTCCTCCTTTCCTTTTTTCTTTCCTTTCCTCCTTTCCTCCTTCCCTCCCTCCTTCCCTCCCTTCCTTCCTCCTTCCTTCCTTCCTTCCTACCTTCCTTCCTTTCTCTTTCTCTCTCTCTTTCTTTTTCTCCTTTATTCTAACTCTTCAGCCACATCAGGGACCAGACAGGCAAGTGAATGGCACAGGCTGGGGACATGGTGACTGCAGATCATATCCTGGCCACAGAATGGAGGTACCACTCAGCTCCGATCATGCCCCATTGTGGCCGCATGGAATGGGGACCCAGTGTTGCCAGATTTTCTGATTTTTCACAAGAAGTCATAAATCTGGATCCTTCCATGAGATTCTTCTACCTTTTAAATGTTGGAAATGAATAAAAAAAATACTTGTCTGTCAAGTATGATGCTCAGGTGGGGGCTGTGATCTTTGGTATGTATCTTCCAGGCTCTCCCCATCTCTCTGTGACTGTAAGCCTATCTCTCTTCATCAAATCTTGTTGATGGAGGGAGAACCAGTTCTGTCAGCTCCTGGTAAAGTGGTTTCCCAACTTTTTTTGACCACACACAGTCAGAAATCAGTTTATAATATGACCCTGAACACACACTGAAGACCGAAGTCTCTTGAAGCAAAACTTGCCCCTATTGTGTGTTATGTATTCTGACATTTTCTATTATATTCTATTCTACTTCATTTTTAAAAAATGCTGGTGTGATCCACTAAATTGATTGTCATCCATTTCTGGGTCCTTTTCAACAGTTTGAGAAACCCTTAGTATGCCCTGGATGGGGAGTGATTCCAATTGTTGGTGGGACTCCTCAGGCTCTGATCTTTAGCCTCTCTGTTCCCAGGTTTAGGTGCCTGGCAGCAATTCTCAGGCAGTAGGAAAAGACTCATTCAAATTTTGCTTACATGCTCAACATGGGATCAGAAGGGCATTCTCAAAGAAGTAAGTTTAATGTGCATTATAAGAATCTTATCATTTTCATTAATTTCTAATAAAATTAACAACTTTTTGAACTCTAATTTAAAAATCATTTATTTCTGATATACATGAACCATCCACTAGGGAATACTTATCCTAATATTCTTTTTTTTCTTTTTTGTTGAGACAGAGTCTTGCTCGTCACCCGGGCTGGGGTGCAGTGGCACGATCTCAGCTCACTGCAACCTCCACCTCCTGGTTTCAAGCAGTTCTCCTGCCTCAGCCTCCTGAGTAGCTGGGATTACAGGCACGTGCCACTACACCCGGCTAAGTTTTGTATTTTTAGTAGAGACAGGGTTTTACCATGTTGGCCAGGCTGGTCTCGAACTCCTCATCTCAGATGATCTGCCCGCTTCGGCCTCTCAAAGTGCTGGGATTACAGGCATGAGCCACCGCGCCCAGTCACTTATCCTAATTTTCTTTTCCTACCAACTGTGATATTTAGATATTCCTTATAAGCACCCAGAAAAATATATGAACAATGTTTCTTAACCCATTTCAAAAACCCAGCTTTTGCCCAATATTAACTAACTCTTAGTTAATATAAAAATCATCCAGGGTTAGGAAAAATCATATAAAAATAGCTTTTGTGTGCAAATTCAAGAAGCATGCCTGTCCCCAGAGATTACAGGATGTTACATGGCCTTACAGTCAGAGGGAGGAAGGGATCTGTCCGGCAGAAGGGCCCGCTGGGAAGCAGCCCTGAATAAGCGAGCCCTGGCGCTGCTTACTCTTCTAATCTTCGCAGGGTCCACTGGGGGCTTAGGAAAGGAAAAGCAGGAATCCTCCTCTCTGGTGGGAGATGCTGGAACTTTCGGTTTCTGGAAAGAGATTTTTTAAATAACTGGAATGACTTTCTGCATCTCAAATAACACTTACCTCAGAGCTGGCCACAACCCTTCCAGAAGAGCACAAGGCCTATCTGCCTGGCTTCATCTTGGCTTCCTGATTCTACCAGCTCACTGGCCCACCTTACATAATGTGATATATGTATATATAAAGCACTTTTAAATTGTTTTTCTCAATCATATTGTATTAACTACTCTGCTGTGCTATTAGCATACTCAAGTAAAACAGTTTACCCACACTAGCAAACAGATATTATCTGTATAAAAGACTACAAAATTGGCCGGGCGCAGTGGCTCATGCCTGCAATCCCAGCACTTTGGGAGGCCGAGGCAGGTGGATCACTTGAGGTCAGGAGTTCAAGACCAGCCTAACCAATATGGTGAAACCCCATCTCCACTAAAAATACAAAAATTGGCTGGGCATGGTGGCACGTGCTTGTAGTCCCAGCTACTCAGTAGGCTGAGCCAGGAGAATTGCTTGAACCCAGGAGTTGGAGGTTGCAGTGAGCCAAGACTACACCACTGCAGTCCAGCCTGGGTGACAGAGCAAGACTCCATCTCAAAAAAAAGACTACAAAATTACATATAGCATATTCAACATGCTTTAAAAATTTCTGAGTTCAATTCAGTTTAGAAAACATTTATTGACTACCTATATGTACCAAGAATTATGTGGAATATAAGTGGTACATTTACATATTTTGGATGTCACAAATGTATTTTTTTAATGATATCAAAATTTTTAAATAAGTTAAGTGACAAAGTCATAAAACATAAAAGCAAGAAGTTGTCTTGGACTTATGAAAGCGTTTCATTTCTATTTATTGATTGATTGATTGATTTTGAGATGGAGGTTCACTCTTGTCACCCAGGCTGGAGTGCAATGGTGCGATCTCAGCTCACTGCAACCTCCGCCTTCCAGGTTCAAGTGATTCTCCGGCCTCAGCTCCCGAGTAGCTAGGATTAAAGGAGCTTGCCACCATACCCAGCTAACTTTCTTTTTTTTTTTTTTTTTTTTTTTTTTTTGAGATGAAGTTTCACTCTTGTTGCCCAGGCTGGAGTGCAATGGCACGATCTTGGCTCACCGCAACCTCCGCCTCCCAGGTTCAAGCGATTCTCCTGTCTCAGCCTCCCAAGTAGCTTGGATTACAGGCATGCACCAGCACACCTGGCTAATTTCTTTTTTGTATTTAGTAAAGACAGGGTTTCACCCTGTTAGTCAGACTGGTTGCGAACTCCTGACCTCAGGTGATCCACCTGCCTTGGCCTCCCAAAGTGCTGGGATTACGGGCGTGAGCCACTGCGCCCAGCTGAAAATGCTTTATTTTTTACATCTCAGAAATTCTATGCTGAGACTCCCTATTTTTTCCCCCATCTTTTCTTAAGTGTTGATGCTGATACTCTTAGTAGAGGAACATTACTAACAAAATTCTAATTCCTTAGAAACTTTTAAGAAAACACCTGCACCAAGTTCTTTGCCGCCCAGAACTCCCTCTAATCTGAGTGGCCTCTGACCGGGTACCAGACCCTCATAGGGTGACTAAGCTCCTAGTTTTAGAGTTGCCTGGTGGTCTTATCCTTCCTGCCTCCAATGTCAGCACAGTTATTTGCCTATGAAAGAACAACCTTATGGCAGCAAGTGCTTTTAGCTCTAACCAAAAATAATCAAGTTAACATTCCTAAAGTCACTTCCATAATATGTGAATGAGTGACTCACTATCCAATAAGTTAATCAACAAATTTTTGAAACATCCAGTGTGAAATTCAAGTCTTATAATTTGGAAAATTGGGTGAAGTCATTTATCACGTATGACGCATAATCCCAAACACTTGTTTTCTCACATACATGAATAGAACATAGACATCTATATTAGGGTGTTCCTTCCAAGAAGTTGTTCATTTCAATAATGATGACATTCTTCAAAATGTTTATTTCCTCTTGTTCATTTGTATTCAGGATCGATTTATAAACCAGACCAAAAAAATCGTTCTATGATATTAAAGACACATTTTTCTAACACACAAAAAAACAGTAAATAAAATAATCATCATAATATGGAAGAAAGCATAAATCACTTTTGGAGACCTGGAGAAGGACCCATTCACTAGTTATGTGAATTTGTGCAGGCCATTTACTTCTCTGAACCTGCCCAGCTATAACACAGAGACAGTAGTCCCCTTCTTACAGGGCCATTCCCATAAACATAATTCCTATTATGGAAGCTCAAGAAATGCCAGTTCCCTTCCCCATGTAAGTTGCTCACCCCTTATTTATCAGGTTTGGTTCCAAGTTACCTTTAGGTCCTCTCAAAAGTCAAGGCCCTAGCCTCTGACACACGCTTGTTAGAATTAAGATATTGGATGAGGGGTCTGTTCTGAAGGAGGTAACACTTGTTTGTCTGCATAAATTGCACTATATTTGTTTAACAAATAATCACTTTACTTTTTAGCCTCCCCATTTTGTTGCAAAATAATCATAGGAATGTTACTTAGGCCATGAAGCTAATAGGAACAGAAAAGCGAAGACTGTAATACAGGAAAATAGGTGTTTTCTGTGCAATTATGAGAAATGAAATATAGAGGGTAATCTCAATTTTGAAGATAGACGTGTGGTTTTCTTAATTCAAAATGTCTGTATTCTGCAGGTACCCTGAAACTGAAACAAAGATCAAGAAATCTGTCAAATAACAACCATGCAGACAAAGTAAACGGCTCCTTCTACAGACACCCAAACTGTACTAAATGAAAGATCTTTTTTTTTAAAGACAGGGTCTCATTCGGTTACCCAGGCTGGAGTGCAGTGGTACGATCATGGCTCACTGCAGCCTTGACTTCCTGGTCTCATGCGATTCTCTAGCCTCAGCCTCCTGAGTAGCTGGGACTACAAGCATGCACCATCACACCCAGCTAATTTTTTATTTTTTGTAGAGACAGGGTCTCCCTATGTGGCCCAGGTTGGTCTCAAACTCCTGAGCTCAAAAGCTCTCCTGCCTTGGCCTCCCAAAGTGCTAGAATTACAGGCATGAGCTACCACACTCAGCCAAAAGATTTTATAAAGAGGGAAAATATGGTTTGGAAAGCAAATTTCCCCACAAGAGAGTCACCGAATTTTCTCTGCCAGGGCAAGATAAAAGTCCCACAAATGCTCCTCAATAAAAGGCATTATTTTCTTAGTGCAAAATTAGTAACTGCATAATAAAAATTCGGTTCCATTTTACTACTGACATTAAATAAATTATGTGTCCCATTTAAACACGCATCTCATGGGACTACTTAGAATATAAAGTGACATATGTAAAGCATTTTTAATTCTTTAAGAGAAAACAACTAAATGACTCAGCAATTTCTTTTATGCCAAGTTCTACAAAATGTTCTTTCACGCTGTGGAGTAAAATGACTTTTATAAAGAAAAACAGCAAACATGTTTCTCTTATAAAATTCAAATAATTTTAGAAATCAGAGAATGTTGCAAGTAAGTTTACATTTTCACCTGAGGGCTAGGTGCGGTGGCTCATGCCTGTAATCCCAGCACTTTGGGAGGCTGAGGTGGGTGGATCACCTGAGGTCAGGAGTTCGAGACCAGCCTAGCCAACATGATGAAACCCCATCTCTACTAAAAATACAAAAACTACCCAGGCATGGTTGTGCATGCCCGTAGTCCCAACTACTCAAGAGGCTGAGGCAGGAGAATTGCTTGAACCCGGGAGGCAGAGGTTGCACCACTGCACTCCAGCCCAGGTGACAGAGGGAGACTCTGTCTCAAAAAAAAAAAAAAAAAAAAAATTTTTCACTTGAGAACCTTAACTACCTCACATTTGTTTCATGACACTAACCCATGACTTGAGTATAATCAAGGACACAGACACATGTTATATTTTAAGGTCTGTTCTGGCTGGTGGACCTGTTAGAGTCCATTGAGGACACACAGTCTATTTCCATAGGACAACCACGTCAAAGACGACACAATACATAGAACGTTCAAGGTATCCATCAGGCTGACCACGATTCTTCCACGCACCGTCACCTTGGCCAATTTCTGCCCTGGCTCTTCCAGATCACCCAACAGGGTCTCCCCCCTCCTATGTGACAACTGGAAAAGGGAGTTCAGGACATCTCACCCCAGAAAGGTGCTCACAATTTAATCTGTAAAGCAGCAGACCACATACACACACAAACACACATACATGCAACAAAAGATACCTTGAAAGTCAGAAGGCAAATATTAAACATTCTTGCACGTGGCCAGGCGTGGTAGCTCATGCCTGTAATCCCAGCACTTTGGGAGGCCGAGGCGGGTGGATCACAAGGTCAAGAGATTGAGACCATCCTGGGCAACGTGGTGAAACCCCATCTCTACTAAAAATACAAAAATTAGCTGGGCATGGTGGTGGGCGGCTGTAGTCCCAGCTACTCGGGAGGCTGAGGCAGGAGAATCACTTGAACCCGGGAGGCAGTGGTTGCAGTGAGCTGAGATCGTGCCACTGCACTCCAGCCTGGTGACAGAGCGAGACTCCACCTCAAAAAAAAAAAAAAGAAAGGAAAAAAATATTCATGAAGCACAGAACCTTTGTGACGTGGCAGTTCTGTGTGCGCTTCTATTACTATGATTTTCTCCACAGGTACACTGGGGTCCTCTGTCACTCTTGGCATGTGACTCACTGTTGTAATGTCACCGTTTGCGTCAGCAATCGTGAAAGAAAAAACACTGCTTTGTCTCTACTCTACTTGTCTTACCCTGGATCGCCCATCCCCAAGGTTTATATGAGTTCCTAGGTCCCTTTCTTTTAAAAATATTAAATTTTGTTTCACTTATCAATTACCTGGAGCTTGGTTATGTGGCTCAAACTAATCCACGCTGTTAGAAGTGGGGCTGGTAGTTGCCCAGAGGAGGCAGTAGCTGAGAGGGGCCATGGTGGCGGATTCTGAGCCCAGAAATTATCAATTTGATGATGCTGGCAGCGATCTATTTTTTCCTTTTGAATACTGGTTACTGAGTGTGTTTAGTTTGTGTAAATGAATTAAGCTGAATTCTTCTGTGTCAATAAAAAGTTGAATAAAAACATTTGGGGTTTACATAACTGGACTCGGTAAGTTTAGGAAACCAATAAAATTCTATTTTGTTGACTAAAATGATGAAAGACAACACTTCCTGTGTATTCACATGGTCACATCTATTTTCTGACTTTATACAATTCAAAGCAAGACAGCAGTTACCTCTGTGTGAACAAATTTGAACACCATCTAACTAGAGTAGAAGAAAAATAGGAGTAACTATCACCCAACTGCCCCAGGTCTCAGTGCTCTTGTGGAGCAGCTGAGAGCTGCTAAGAAGGAAAAAAGATGTAAGCTGGCACACCTATATAGCAGGTAGATATAAACGTTAATGAAAGACAACAAATCAGGCGGGCATGGTGGTTCATGCCTGTAGTCCCAGCACTCTGGGAGGCCAAGGTGGGCGGATCACTTGAGGCCAGGAGTTTGAGACCAGCCTGGCCAACATGATGAAACCCAATCTCTACTAAAAATACAAAAAAAATTAGCCAGGTGTGGTGGTGCACACCTGTACTGAGCCAAGATCATGTCATTGAACTCCAGCCTGAGTGACACAGCGAGACTCTGTCTCAGAAAAAAACAAAACAAACAAAAAAACCCCTACAAATCAGAGTGCTTCTGCTAACAGGAACCCCCTGGGCCAGTCGGGCTGGAGGGCAGGGCCTGAGCAATCAGGAATCACAAGTGTCAGCTCTCCTCTTCTCAGAAGTACTGGGCAGTCCTGAGTGTGGGCAGCCCACTGCCCGCTGGAGGGCTGTGGGGAGCACATGCCAGATAGGATGGGGAGAAAGAGAGAGAGGGTAGCTGTACAAAAGCAGCATTGAGCTAATCTGCTCAGTGTAGGAGCTGAAAGGCTGCTGTCTAAGTCCGTGTTCCCTGACTGACTGCTGGTGGAGGAACTGTTAAAAGGCAAACTGGTCTGAAAAGTATCCTAGGTCCAAAAAGCACTGAGATTCAACTGGTTAGGTCCTCGCAGACTCTTTCAGCAAATGTGTCCCTTAACTGTGAGACACTCCTCCGCCATTCTCTCTCCCTCTCTCTCCAGTTATCTCCTTCTCTCCACTCCCTCTCCCTTCCCCTATCTCTACCCTTTGCCAACTTAGTGGTTATCAGAGGCAAAGAGTTCTTTAAAAAAATGAAGTGATAAGAAAAAAGGTGGAAGATGAGGTAGCATGGGGCCATTTTCAGAATTTTTTGACTGGGGGCCCCAAATTTTAATTACTATTTAAAATGAAATGTACTTAAGACCCTCACATAATCCACAATAACGACAACCACAATCTCAAATTAAGCAGTCATTTTTCTTAAAATGGGAATTTCTTAGGCTACTTTTACTTTGCTTTTTGGTTTTGTTTTTTTGTTTTTGTTTTTGTTTTTTTTTTTGAGATGAGTCTCACTCTATTGCCCAGGTTGGAGTGCAGTGGCACAATCTTGGCTCGCTGCAACCTCTGCCTGCTGGGTTAAAGTGATTCTCCTGCCTCAGCCTCCAGAATAGCTGGGATTACAGGCATGCGCCACCACACCTCGCTAATTTTTATATTTTTAGTAGAGACGGGGTTTCACCATGTTGGCCAGGCTGGTCTCGAACTCATGACCTCAGGTGATATACCCACTTCAGCCTCCCAAAGTGCTGGGATCACATGCATGAGCCACTGCGCCTAGCCATCTACTTTCACTTTGAACACAGCACCCAACCATTCAGAGGTATGGAAATTTAAGTTCAATGACCCTAAACAGATAAATGCCTATCTTGTCTTAGCCCAACAGCTAATCCTGCAGTCCAAGAACTGTACCAGTTTGACAAGGACCAGGTTACCTCTAGAAAATGAGATTCTTTTTAAGGGAAGGGTAGACCCAAACTGAGTCCCAAACTGAGTGAGTCCCCAAAAAACTACAGTAATATTAAAAGCAATTTATAGGAGTCAAACTACAGAATCATAGAATAAAGAGCCACTCTACAATAAGGCAGAGCCACCGAGCTGCCGAACTGGGTCCTCAGGCTGTAGCTGGCTCAAAACCCAAGTGGTTCCCAAGGTTGTAGACGTTAACAAGTCATATGTCAACAATAGCTGGCAAATTATTTCTTGCAATATTGGTTCATGCTTGCTATCTTGGGATCTTATTTTTATCATCTGCAATATATGAACAAGTATAATCTTCCTCACAGAGGCATTCTGATAAATACTTCAAAAATATAAGATACATTTTGAGGCAATTGGGGTCATCTGGACATGGACTATACATTAAATGATATTACTGAGTAATGTTAATTTTCTGAGCTATGATGATGGCATCGTGGTTATGTAGGAAACTGTCCTTGTTCATATGAGATGCACACTTAAATTTTTGTGGATGAAGTATTACAATGTCTGCAACTTACTTTCAAATAGTTCAGCCAAAACATACATACAAGCACATATGTGTGTGCGCACACACACACACAAACACACATACACAGAGTAACAGAAATTGAGAAGCACTTGACTAACATACTAATCTCATAAAGCCTAGAGAACTGGTATCACCAAGTACTTCTGGCAGCAGAGGTAGAAGGCGAAGGAGTGGCTAAAGTAAGGAGGATTGGCTGAAATTCTGTGTAATTCCATCCTTCCCAGCTCCATGCATCAGGCTACTGAAGCCAGAAGAAGATGGGTTTATTCTCTAAAGAAGGTAAAACAGAGGGTCTTCTTTAATTGAGGTCAATAAGTAAGGGTACTATTACTATAAGTACCCTTATTGTTGAGTGTCAGAGTACTTATTATAAACATGGA
Organism: Hylobates moloch; assembly: GCF_009828535.3. Classification (NCBI taxonomy): domain Eukaryota; kingdom Metazoa; phylum Chordata; class Mammalia; order Primates; family Hylobatidae; genus Hylobates; species Hylobates moloch. The sequence goes on along the minus strand of NW_026652277.1, from coordinate 126,612,977 downwards.
TATTAATTGAATATTTATATCCTAAATGCTGGGCATTCTCACCTTCTTCCTGCACCTGGAAGCTAGCAACCAGACTTTAACATTCAGGAAACAGTGTGGAAGATACTTCTTTACAGAGAATATGACTAGCCTGTAAGAAAAGTCCTAAAGATACTGCCACTGGGGTGTCATCAACAACACAGCCCAGTCAGATCCCCCTAACTACAGGTGTGGGTAGATACCATCTATAGGTTGACCAACCCAATCCACACGCCACTACTCTTTTTTTTTTTTTGAGATGGAGTCTTGCTCTGTCGCCTAGGCTGGAGTGCAGTGGTGCGAACTCAGCTCACTGCAACCTCCGCTTATCTCCTGCCATTCTCCTGCCTCAGCCTCCTGAGTAGCTGGGACTACAGGCGCCCGCCACTACGCCCAGCTAATTTTTTGTATTTTTAGTAGAGACAGAGTTTCACCGTGTTAGCCAGGATGGTCTCGGTCTCCTGACCTTGTGACCTGCCCGCATCGACCTCCCAAAGTGCTGGGATTACAGGTGTGAGCCACCGCGCCTGGCCGCCACTACTCTTAAGAGCAGCCAAACAAACTGCATGAGGCATCAGAGGAAGCCTCTAGTATAAAAAGCAGAGACAAAAATGCAACAGAGACTATAAAGGGAGAAGAAAACTTGGTTAAAAAATCAAAACCGCCACTAATATACTCAGATAACATGCTACAACCATGAAATAAGAACAGACTACTATACAAAGAAATAATGTAGAGGGAAAAAAACTTTTGAAAATTAAAAATATGACAGCAGAAATGAAAAAAAAAAAAACTCAATAAAGGGATCAGAATACAGTCTCTTCCACAAAAAGATGTGAAACAGAAAAGAGAGAAAATAAGAAAACTGAAGTGTCAGTCCAGAAAGTCCTACATCTTTTTTTTTGTTTGTTTGTTTTTTAATTTTTTTTTTAATTATACTTTAGGTTTTACGGTACATGTGCACAATGTGCAGGTTTGTTACATATGTATCCATGTGCCATGTTGATTTCCTGCACCCATTAACTCATCATTTAGCATTAGGTATATCTTCTAATGCTGTCCCTCCCCCCTCCCCCCACCCCACAACAGTCCCCGGAGTGTGATGTTCCCCTTCCTGTGTCCATGAGTTCTCATTGTTCAATTCCCACCTATGAGTGAGAACATGCGGTGTTTGGTTTTTTGTCCTTGCAATAGTTTACTGAGAATGATGTTTTCCAGTTTCATCCATGTCCCTACAAAGGACATGAACTCATCATTTTTTATGGCTGCATAGTATTCCATGGTGTATATGTGCCACATTTTCTTAATCCAGTCTATTGTTGTTGGACATTTGGGTTGGTTCCAAGTCTTTGCTATTGTGAATAGTGCCACAATAAACATACGTGTGCATGTGTCTTTATAGCAGCATGATTTATAGTCCTTTGGGTATATACCCAGTAATGGGATGGCTGGGTCAGATGGTATTTCTAGTTCTAGATCCCTGAGGAATCGTCACACTGACTTCCACAATGGTTGAACTAGTTTACAGTCCCACCAACAGTGTAAAAGTGTTCCTATTTCTCCACATCCTCTCCAGCACCTGTTGTTTCCTGATTTTTTAATGATGGCCATTCTAACTGGTGTGAGATGGTATCTCACTGTGGTTTTGATTTGCATTTTTCTGATGGCCAAAACAGCATGGTACTGGTACCACAACGAGACATAGACCAATGGAACAGAACAGAGCCCTCAGAAATGATGCCGCATATCTACAACTATCTGATCTTTGACAAACCTGACAAAAACAAGAAATGGGGAAAGGATTCCCTATTTAATAAATGGTGCTGGGAAAACTGGCTAGCCATATGTAGAAAGCTGAAACTGGATCCCCTCCTTACACCTTATACAAAAATTAATTCAAGATGGATTAAAGACTTACATGTTAGACCTAAAACCATTAAAATCCTACAAGAAAACCTAGGCAATACCATTCAGGACATAGGCGTGGGCAAGGACTTCATGTCTAAAACACCAAAAGCAATGGCAACAAAAGCCAAAATTGACAAATGGGATCTAATTAAACTAAAGAGCTTCTGCACAGCAAAAGAAACTACCATCAGAGTGAACAGGCAACCGACAGAATGGGAGAAAATTTTTGCAACCTACTCATCTGACAAAGGGCTAATATCCAGAATCTACAATGAACTCAAACAAATTTACAAGAAAAAAACAAACAGCCCCATCAAAAAGTGGGCAAAGAACATGAACAGACACTTCTCAAAAGAAGACATTTTTTTTTTTTTTTTGAGACAGAGTTTTGCTCTTGTCGCCCAGGCTGGAGTGCCATGGCGCAATCTCAGCTCACTGCAACCTCCACCTCCCGAGTTCAAGCAATTCTCTTGTCTCAGCTTCACTAGTGGCTGGGATTACAGGCATGCACCACCATGCCCAGCTAATTTTGTATTTTTAGTAGAGACAGGGTTTCACCATGTTGGTCAGGATGGTCTCGAACTCCTGACCCCAGGTGATCTGCCTGCCTGGGTCCGCCAAAGCACTGGGATTACAGGCATGAGCCACCACGCCCGGCCAGGAAGTCCTACATCTGAATAATAAATTCTAGAAAGAGCAAACAGAACAAAAAAGTGGGTAAGACACTATGATGATATTAAATATTCAATTAATATCCATGTTTACTGAAAGGCATGAACTTCCACATTGAAAGGGCCCTTCAAGTATGCAGTATGATTGATAAAAATAGACTCACACAAAGGACCATTGTTATTAAATTTCAGAACACTAGAAACAAAGAGAAACATCCCACAAACTTCCAGAGAAGAAAAAACAGGAATCAAGGTTTCAAATAATTTACTTTCCATGTACCCTTTCTCAAGAAACTATGGGAGGGAACGGTCTACCAAATCCACAGTAAATCAAGAAAGAGGACTCGAGACATAGGAACCAGGAAAAAGCCAGCACAAGAAGGAGAAGCCATTTCCCCAGGAGGATGGTGAGGGGCACCCCAGGAGAGCTGTGCACCAGGTGCTGAGGGAAAGTGGTTGGGCAGGACGTGTGAAGAGTTCTCCAAGGAGGTAAATCCATAGAATGCCTCATGTGCCTGAACATAAAAGGTGATTAAGGCCACTGGGGATGAGTTTGGGGTTGAAATACTAATAACACAAAACTTTAAAAGTAAGGCAATTATTAATGCCAGGGAAAACAAAAAGTGGTGCAGGAAAGGAGAATTTATCATTAATTCAAGTCTCAGCTATGAACAGGGTTTATGTAATCACAGTCAGAGAAAACAGATCTAACCAAAGTTATATCTATATGGGAGTAATAGTGGGGATAGAAAAGGTGAACGCATTGTGATAAGAGGCAAAAAGACAGACAGAAACTAAATCTTCATCTTCCTTAGAAGTCATTAGATAATCCTCAAGCTCATAAGTCAGAAAGCAGCAAGACAGTGTGGCATTGGGAAGTCTGGATGTAAATCCTAAAAGGATGTGTCGAAAGAGCTTAAAGTGAAAGCCACTGAGGAGGGAACAATGAAGAATAAGGGGACAGGAGACCACTGGATTTTTGTTAGTTTTTTTGTAATAAATCTTTGAATACATATATTTATATGGAAATGTGTATAGAGAGACTACATATAAATATATATGATGTTTATATATGTATAAGATATATAGCTTTAATATAAATTATACATATAATTTTTGTATATGTAATTGTTAAGAAAATAATACATATGTATAACTAAGAAAGCAAAATTATTGTGAAATATTGCTTACCAAGTTACTATATATTTTAAAAATTATTCTTTACTATCAAACTATAGGTAAATTATAGAAGTATTTCATTAGATATTACCCATTACATTTGAATAATATAAAAGAATCTGCTTTTATATTAAATTATTAGTCTATTTATGTGTACATGATAATTATCATAGCATATATAAGTACTGATTCCAAGTGTTTTTGGCCAATATCATTTCACAACATAATATAAATTACTGGTGGTTATACAAAGTACTCACCAGCTCTAGTGGACTAAGACGTGTGCCAGAGATAGGCCTGGAATCAGATGACTCAAAACTGGATGCATGGAGGCTAGCATAAAAGATGGTGCAAAGTGTTAGTTTGTGAAGAATTATTTCTTTATTTATAGTATATATTAGTTAACTCTAGCTAAAAAACAAGTAAAAGGATGCAATGCATAAACCTTGAGGAAAAACATTTTTTAACGTTATTGTACTTAAAACAGTTTATTAACAAGTCTTTTGATTACTTTTAGGAAGTTTAAAAAATACTGAATAATGAAAAGAAGTGTACAGAGGAATTTTTTAAAAAGCTTTGTTCATATCACTTTATAAAGCTGGTATGGGACAACTGCTAGTAACCATTTCATTCCAAAGTAACTTCCTGAACCAATGTTTGTAATTACTTTTAGGAATCTTGAACAAAAGTCAAACTTAAAAAGACAACTACCTTGAAAATCAATCAATGTAATCTATCACACCACAAGCTAAAGAAGATACAGAAAACACAAGCTAAAGAGGATACATATCAGCAGATACAGAAAAAGCATTTGGCAAAATCCAACACTCATTCATAATAAAAATTCTTAGCAAACTAGGAATAGAAGAAAACATCTAAGAATATCTACAAGAAACCTACAGCTAACATCATATTTTATGGTAAGAAAGAGTTTTCCCACTAAGATGAGGAAGAAGGCAAGGATGTCCCCTCTTACTACTGCTTTTCAGTATCATACAGAACATCCCAGCTAATGCAATAAGACAAGAAAAAGAAATTAAAAGCATACAGATTGGGAAGGAAGAAATAACTCTTTGCAGATAACAGGATTATCTATGTAGAAAATCCTAAAGAACTGACAAAAAGCTCCTAGAACTAATAAGTGATTATAGTAGGGTTAAAAGATACAAGGTTGGAAACTGAAATGAAAACACATTATCATTTATATTAGCACTCCAAAAACTAAATACTTAGTTATAAATCTAACAAGATATGGATAAAATCTAGATGAGGAAAGCTACAAAACTCGGTGAAAGAAATCAAAAAACTAAATAAATGAAGAGATCTTCCATTTTCATGGCTAGGAAGACTCAATATTGTCAATATGTCAGTTCTTCCCAACTTGATCTATAGATTCAATGCAATCTCAGTCAAAATCCTGGCAAGTCGTTTTGTAGATATTGACAAACTGATTCTAAAGTTTCTATGGAGAGACAAAAGACCCAGACTAGCCAACACAATGTTGAACAAGAAGAACAAATTAAAAGGGCTGACACTTCCTGACTTTAAGACAGATTATAAAGCTACAATAATAAAGACAGTATAGTACTGGTGAAAGAATAGACAAATAGATCAATGGAACAGAATAGAGGGCCCAGAACTAGACTGACATAAATACAGTCAACTGATCTTTGACAAAGGAGCAAAGGCAATACAATGGAGAAAACATAGCTTTTTCAAAAAATGGTGCTGGGCTCTTTCACGGAGGTGGAGGCTCAGTGTATTTAAGATCCACCTTCACTCATAACCCATTGCCATGGCTGAGGAAGACACTGCTGCTGGAGGTGCAGTGGATGTTAATACTGCTTTAAAAGAGGTGCTGAAGACCACTCTCATCCAGGACAGCCTAGCACAAGGAATTTGAGAAGCTGTTAAAGCTTCAGACAAGAGCCAAGCCCATCTTTGTGGCTTTCATCTAACTGTGATGAGCCTGTGTATGTCAAATTGATGGAGGCCCTTTGAGCTGAACACCAAATCAACCTAATTAAGGCTGATGACAGGAAACTAGGGTAATGGGTAGGTCTCTGTAAAATTGACAGGGAGGGAAACCCCATAAAATGGTTGGTTGCAGTTGTGTGGTAGGACTATGGAAGAAATCTCAAGCCAAGGATGTTATCAAAGAGTACTTCAAATGCAAGAAATTAACAAGTAAATCTTTGGCTCATATTCCTAGAAAAAACAAAACCGGGCTGGGACAACTGGACATCTACCATCTACATGCAAAAAAAAAAAAAAAAAAAAAAAAACCTAACACCCTTTACAAAAATTAACTCAAAATGGATCACAGACCTAAATGTAAAACGCAAAACTATAAAATCCCTAAAATATAACATAGGAAAAAGTCTAGAAAACCTTGGGTATTGCGATGACTTTTAATATACAACACCAAAAGCAAGATCCATGAAAGAAAGAATTGATAAGCTTGACTTCATTAAAATTAAAATTTTCTGCTCTGCAAAAGACACCATCAAGAGAAGAAGAAGAAAAGCCGCAGAGCAGGAGAAAACATTTGCAAAAGACACGTAAGATAATGAATTGTTATCCAAAATACACAAATAATTCTTAAAATTCAACAACACAAACAACCCATTTAAAAAATGGGCCACAGACCTTAATAGACACCTGACCAAAGAAGACATACATACGTAAAATAAGTATATCAAAAAATGCTCCACATCATATGTCCAGGGAAAGTAACTTAAAACAATGAGATACCACTACACACTTATTAGAATGGCCAAAATCTAGAACACTGACAATGTCAATGCTGGCAAGGATGTGGAGGAATGGGATCTCTCATTCATTGCTGGTGAGAATGCAAAATGATACAGCCCCTTTGGAAGACAGCTTGGCAGTTTCTTACAAAGCTAAACACAATCTTCCCATATGATCCAGCAATCATGCTCCTTGGTATTTACCCAAAGGAATTGAAAACTTGGCCGGGCGAGGTGGCTCACGCCTGTAATCCCAGCACTTTGGGAAGCGGAGGCGGGGGGATCATGAGGTCAGGAGATCAAGATCATCCTGGCAAACATGGTGAAACCCCGTCTCTACTAAAAATACAAAAAAAAAATTAGCTGGGCGTGGTGGTGGGTGCCTGTAGTCCCAGCTACTTAGGAGGCTGAGGTAGGAGAATGGCATGAACCCGGGAGGCAGAGCTTGCAGTGAGCTGAGATCGCGCCACTGCACTCCAGCCTGGGCAACAGAGCAAGACTCTGTCTCAAAAAAAAAAAAAAAAGAAAGAAAGAAGGAAAACTTATGTCCACACAGAAACTTACACATGGATGTTTATGGCAGCTTTATTTGTAATTGCCAAAACACGGAAGCAAAGGAGATGTCCTTCAGTAGGTGAATGGATAAATTGTGGTACATCCAGACAATGGAATATTATTCAGCATTAAAAAGAAATGAGCTATTCAAGCCATGAGAAATCATGGAGGAAACTTAAACGCATATTACGAAGTCAAAGAAGCCAATCTGAAAAGGTGACATACTGTATATTCCAACTATATGACATTCTGGCAAAGGCAAAATCGTGGAGACAGTAAAAAGATCAGTGGTTGCTAGGGGATGAGGGAAGGAAGTGAAAAGTAAGCAGAGTGAAGAATTTGTAGGGCAGTGAAACTACTCTGTATAATACTATAATAGTGGTTACATGTCATCAGAAATTTGTCCAAACACATAAAATGTACAACACCCAGAGTGAACGCCAATGTGAACTACAGCCTTTGAGTGATAATGGTGTGTCAAAGTATGTTCGTCGATGGTAACCAATGTACCACTCTGGTGGGGGATGGTGATAATGAGATGCTGCTGATGTGTTGTGGTAGGGGGCACATGGGAAATCTCTGTACCTTCCACTCAATTTTGCTGTGAACTTAACACTGTTCTAAAAAATAAGTCTATTTTTAAAAGCTATCCATAAGTAGAATTAGGTACTTATGGTACCAGGTATAACCTGGTGCTTAAATACCTGAATGAACATGAATGTGAAATGCCATATACCTGAAGGAGGAAGGAGGTCTGTTTTCTGATGTTCTTGAGGATGCAGGTCCAAATAGCTTTCTTTGGGCTTCCTGTGGTGTAAGTGGTCTTTGGGTTCTAACTGTTCTTAATGCATTTCGTGCTTCACTTATGATTTCTGCACTGGTCTTCTGCTTGGACACTGAAGGTCGATAAAATGGATCCAGTTTTCCTAACATTTTATCATTTGGAGACAGCATCTTTCCTTTGAAAGTAAAATATTCTTCAGATAGACACCACACCCTGCAAATACATGGTACAAAAACCATCAACTATTTTTGTCCAGGACTTTATAAACATGAATGCTTAAGCCTATCCATATACTAAATCATTCCTCTATATTAAGCTTTTAAAAATCTGAATGAATTTTTAATTAAAAATCCACCAAGCAGTTAGAAGGTTAGGATCTGAGAACAGCTCTCAAAAATGTAGAGAGGGAAATTTCCTCAAAAATACACAACTGAGGAAAAAGATGTGCAGGGAAGAAAACCAGGATGAAAGCTAAACCCAGAGAGAAAGACTAATCATGAAAGAAGACAGAATAGGAAGAGCGAATCACCTCATGGTCTTCAGCCTACAAAAAACACTGAGGGTTCTGTTAAAATGTTTACAGTTTCCTTTTCTTCCCCACTGCCCTCCACACTAGTGATACTATAAGGTGACAGTTTAGACAGAAATGTTATATTTCTGAAGGACACTTGATTTTGCAACAAACCTCAGAGAATGGTTCAGCCCCACATTTGTCCATAATATAACTGAATGAACTGATTCAACTCACCTATAATTTGAGGTAATGACCTAAGTAAATAAATACCAAATATCAGTACCAACTGATCCTTTCCCAAAACCCCTTTCTGAAAGAGTTTAAGTCATTACAAGGGCCATGAGAATGCAGATCCTTCTCAAATGTTGGTGTGTTCCATGGAGACAAATCTAAACTTTAAAATAGGACAGATTTTAAAAATGTAATTCTAATGAGTACATGGCATTAGGTGTTTATTTCTTAAAAAAAAAAACTCAAACCCTATAAAATGTCATATCTCTAGAGAGACAGAGATCTATGTGAATTTTTCACCTATTTCAGCTGCCCAATTTTAGAATAACTTCTGCAAAACAGAAAACTGCTTTGTGACATATGCCCCAGGAAACTAAAAAGCTTCCATTTCTGTAAGTAGAATCAACAGGTGATTCCTTAGACAAATAAAGATTTACTATATTATGATTCTAAACGTTGTTACATAACAACAGACAACAAGAACATTTGTTTAGTTCTATGCAGGCCCCACCACAAGAGTTTCTGATGAAAACTATAAACAACATGCCATACTTTTCATATGGAAATGCCAGGTGTTGAGTTAAAACAGTAAAAAAATTGCTTGATAAGCAATACTATTTTAGGAATTTTTGATACAGGATTTTGAATTTAAGCACAGTCTCTACAATTATGTCCATTAATATAACTATCAAAAACGATGAGAGGCCTAGTACATTTTATTTCTAATACTTTTGAAATGATTGGCTTTTACTTTAAAATATTCAATGATAATTATTTAAAAGATGTACACAATTTTTTATATCTACATATATGTATATTATTTTGGGAGGCACAATACAAATTCAGTCCCATAACATCTAACTTAAGCGGCCATGACAGGTTTGTTGGTCTGTTTCTAAAAGACCTATTGCAGTAAGAAATTATGCCACTAAGTGAGAAGAGGTTTCTGTACAATAAGCAGGCTTCTTCCAGAGCCTAAATCAGGTTTGCCACCCCTTTGGCCTCACATGGCACTAATAAGTCTAACAATGTCCAAAAGTAATCTGGCAAATCTAATAAAGATTAGAGAAAGTTCTGTGGGGAGTAATAATGGACTCTCACTCCTGACCTAAGGTTCTCTCAGGCTATCTTTGAGTTTGTATTAAAAACTATACTCTTTCAGAGAGTGATGAAGCAGGAACATTTGCTCAGGTCAAATTCTAAAAATTCTGTGAATTACCTGGGGGCATACAGGAATTTAGACTGACCAAATACTATACTGACAGAAACAATGTAGATACAGGGCTAAAAATATTTTTGTCTATAAATTTTTACCAAAAATTCTAACACAACTTTCTCTATCCTTCTTCTTTTTTTCACCAAATCTCACTTTAACAATTATATTGTGAGAAACTTGTACAATAATGTAAAATCTGCACAATATTATGATCATATATTAATATTCACTAAATCAATCATGGAAATATTTAATAATACATGTGAACTGACTTAGAAGAATTAGAAGTGGGGCTTTGGGGGGAGGATTTTTAAATTGATATTTGTTAAACTACAAATTATTAAAGATGGTTTTTGCCAATTTGAAACATTAATCACTCAAGACCTGAAAGCTTATCTACTTAAAGTATACCTGAACCATAACACAATAGTCCTACAGAAATTCTAACTTTACAAAATTTTCCTGCCAAGTAGAGCAAATCCATTCAGCTAGTAGTATTGATTAACTGTTTCCTATGTGCAAAGCCTTCTGCTTAGATCTCTGGGAAACACAGAAGAGGAAACACAAAGATGAATAAAAGACAGTCTTCACTCTCAACCAAGAAGAACCATTAATGTGAGATAAACATTTACTTTAACACCAAGCACTGTGCTAAGTACTCTTGACTGCATTATCTCAATTAACCCCACAACAATTTTGCAAGGTGGATAGAATCTTTTTAAAAATAATAATAATAACTGGAGATGAGTTCTCACTATGTTGTCCAGGCTGGTCTCAAACTCCTGGCTTCAAGCTATCCTCCCTGGCTTCTCAAAGTGCTGGGATTACAGGTGTGAGCCACCATGTAATCCATAGTCTGGACAGGGTCTTAAGCAAAAAAAAAAAAAAAGCTATGATATATGCCCACAGATAATATTCAAACTCTTACCCACTAGATGGGTGGTAGGAGGTGGGGCACTTAGAGGCATTGGGGCTGCAACTATTAACCCACTCACATAGAGACCCCAATATTTTCCCAACAGGAGCAGCCTTCTTGGTATGTACCAGCTGAGTATTTACCCTGCTTATACTCAAATGATTTAAATACAAGGTAGAAACTGATGGCAGCAATAAAAAAATAGAGACTATTTATGTGATCACAAAGGAAGAACAGATTTCTGATTGGGGGAAGACATCAGGTAGACTTCCTGGAAGAGGTGGTGCTTGAGGTAGGTTGTGAAAAAAGGGCTGAATCTGAGCAAGTGGCAGTGGCTAGCACTGGAGCTGGAGTAGAGAAGGAAGTTCCAACAAAGTCAGCAAGTGAGCCAATGCAAAGCATCAAAACATACAGGGTGTGTGTGGACAAGAGGGAACTCTGAAAATGGTGACTGGGGCTGAACCAACAAATTAAATGGCGAGAAATTAAAAGTTGATGAACAGATCAAATACAACATTTTGAGGGATGATGTGATCTGGCAGAGATGGGTAGGAAGGAAATGAGGGCAAAGATCAGAAGTAGTGAAATCAGACAGTTTTTACGTAATCACCCAGCTAACTCTCAAAGGTCATTTCCTCAAGGAAGCTTTCCTGGACATGCCTCTCCCACCCTGCTAGCCTGAGTTAAGTGCCCCTCCTCCAGACTCCACAAGGCCCCCAGCTGGTCTCTGCCACTCCCCCCTCCCACTGTGTTAGAATTGCCTGTGCATATGGTGTTGGCCCGAGACTCTCCGCCCCAACCCTCCACGTGGGCCACAGCTGAAGGTCAACACTTACATAATCACTAGACTCCATTTTTAAATATAGACTTGAGCTAAGACATTTTCAGATGAAAGCTGCATAGTTTCTCTAACTGGAGATATTTGTTACAGTGAATTATGAAGTCTGGACCTTATTTCAAATCTGATTCTTGATGTTATGTGGTCAGATGAGTTCAGATTTAGCCTCCTTTCCCTGTCTTGCCTTTATTTCAAGTTGCCTGGCACAGAGTAGGACTCAATGTTGTGATGAATGAGTGAAGTATGGAAAGCCTGAGATACAGGAGTCAAGGTGAAGCAGAGGTTAGAGGAGAGATGAAAACAAGTGAGGTGCACTGAGAACAGAATTAACCGGATTTGGCATCCATGATTCCAGGAAGAGGCCAGAAACAACACTGGGTATGCAAACCTAGGAGAGCCAGAGGGCAAGGGACCTTTTAAAAGAAACAGGAGGAGAAGCAGACTTCAAGAGGAAAGAAGACAGAGATTGAGTTCTGTCTTGCATCACACTATCCTGAGTGCATGGTATCCACAGGACCTCTAGAGGGTGAACACCACCAGCGGTAGGAAATTTGAAAGTGAAGAACTTGTTTTTCAACAAGATATTTCTTATTGGTCTGCGGGAAAGTTCAGAGTCATAATTTATAGAAGTTTATAACTAATTATAAAGACCTGTCTTTATCGTTGCTGCTAATAGCCACTGGAAACAGAGCCTTCTTGCTAAATGCAACACTGCACTACCAGGATGTCTGCAATGGGAAAAGCAGGCCAGCTTCACAGTCTTCCCTGCAAATCAAATACTCAGGATGCTTCCATAACTCTGAATCATTTTTGGATTAATATGAGCATCCAAAGAGGCAGTGGTTAAGTGCTTAGATGCTGGAGTAAGGGTTTAAATGTTGACAATTCACAGCCATGTGATCTGAGGCAATGCCTCTAATATCTCTAAGCATCAGTTTCCTCATCTATAAAAGGTGGATAGTAGTAATAATTGCCTCATAGGATTGTTTGAAGAATTAAATGATATAATACATGTAAAGTGCGTTAGCATGGTGCTTAAAAAATGTTAACATTTTTAAATATGGCCCTTAAAGATGTTAACAATTATTCCCCAAGTGCTACATGATAAAAAGATACAGCAAAATCATTTCCACGAATGAAAAACTGCATTTAAAAAAAGAAATTGCAAAAGAGAGAATGGCGTTTGTTCAGTGTTTCTATACATAAGTTTTTTTTCATTATTATACTTTAAGTTGTAGGGTACATGTGCACAACGTACAGATTTGATACATAGGTATACATGTGCCATGTTGGTTTGCTGCACCCATCAACTCGTCATTTACATTAGGTATTTCTCCTTTTAAACGGCGGGTGGTGGTAGTTGCCTTTATGAAAACAGATAATTTTTGTTAAGCATTTTATTGAATATCAGCTATGCCAAATCAACATCAACAACTAACCAGAATCCCACAGATTAAGAAACCAGGATAAATATAATAAATAGTGTTTGCTTTCCAACCAAAGTATAATTATTACAAATCAGGATGGGACGTAAGATCTGTTGTGTTACTTGTGGGAATGGATCACAAAAGGCATTATGTATACACTCCATGATGTTAAATATTGTTACACATACATTTTTATTTATTGAGGCCCTGTTGCCTGGAAGTGCCCAGATATAAACTGTATGACTCTGGCCCGGTCACCGCCTGCCTAGACAAAGCCCCTTAGTCTACCACTCTCGTTCAACAAATATTACCGGGCTTCTTATTAAGCACCACGCACTTGGCTAAGTGTGACAGTACATAAATAAAGACAACCGCTCCAGACCCCTGACAGCATGCACAGGGCACTCATCGCCTCTCTACCCCATCCGAGGACACACAGGCGGACGACGGCAGGAGGGGTCCCCGGGGAGCCGCAGGGGCCACCTCACCTCCCGCGCGGACAGCGGCTCCCCTACCCACGGCAGTGCCCGCTCCTTCACGGTCCCGTCCAGGGCAGAGCGCAGCAGCATCCTCACCCCGCCCGGCCACCCTCCCACTTCGCCTCGCCGCCAGCGTCTCCATGGTAACCGTACACAAACTACCTCCAGCCGCCGCCCCGGCAGCCAGACTGCAGGGCCAGGCCGCTGCAGGGCGGGCGGAGCGGGCCAGGGAATGAGCTTGGCGAGGGCGCAGGGAAGGAGGCTTCCGACCTGACCCAAAGCACCTGTGATGAGCGCTGGAGATAGCAGCGGCTGCGAGGTTCAGCTCATCCTCCGACTCTCCCCGGGCCGCGGCCAGGGAAAAAGCGCTGGAGCAGGCTGGGTAGCCCCAGGGCGCAGCTCGGCCACTGGGCCTGCGCGGGTCCCGCCAACGCATGCGTAGAAGCTCCGAGGCGTGGCGACGGCGGGAGCGGGTGGGAGGAGCCTGGAGAGGGCTGGAGGCCGAGAGGTGAGAGCAGAGCAGGCGTCTTGGGCAGGTGTCAGCTTTTAGATTAGCAATTTGCCGAACCACGTTTGTTGCTCCCCTACCGGATCCCAGCACCTCTGTTAAATAACAACAGGCAGGACGGAAGCTTAATGCTTGCGGGTAAGAAGGATTTACTGGCTCAGGTTACGGCTCTGTATAACCTGGAGCCACTTGCTGAGCCTCTATTTCCTCCGATGTCAAGTGGCAGGAAATATTAATAATAGTACCTAGGTAGGTCTTGGGCTGTTATGAAGATTGCATGAGAAAATAGATGTAAAGCGCTATGCACGTGGCAATCAACGAATATTAAACTGTTGGCTGTTATTAAGCCCTTGCATTTGTAGAGCACTTCAGAGTTCGCTGAGTGTATGCACGTAATCGTACCTTCTGAGTCTGAGGTAGGCAGCCTGGTGTCCCCATCCACATGAGAGGAACTGGGGGCCAGAGGTGTAGTGAGCAGGAGAAGGAGATTCCAGTCTAGGTCCCCCATGGCCAATCCTTTTTTGTTCGTGCATCATCACAGTTGAACGGCAAAAAGCACTCCATTTATGTGTTTCTAGTTTAAATTCCCTTCTCTCCTATTAGAGCATTTAGCAACACTTTACAGTGTTAAATACAAGTGAGATCATAAGCACTCTCCATTCAGGTTTGCACCACGTTTTATAAATATGGGGATTTTCCAGCTGAAGTGCTATTTGTCATCAACATTGGGAAAATGCCACTTCCCTTGGTGCTAAGCATCTTGTAAAGAATAATTAAATTGAAAATATTTTTGAGTACATACTATGTGTAAGGCATCGTGCCAGGTGGGAAATGATACTAAACTGAACTAAAGGAATGTAAATATTCTTCGAAATAAGAGGATTTCAAACACAACAGAAAATAAATACCTATTCGTTGATTGGATAATTTTAGGACCCGAAAAAAAATATCTTGTGTTCTTCAGGATTAAAGTATTTTCCAGTGACTCAACATGACTTATATCAACAATTCGCATTTACTGGTCAGTGGACTCCACTGTGCAAATGGACCATTGCCCGTTTTACATAAAACTATGTGTTTTGAATTCACGACTTGTGAGATGTGATACAATGCCACTTTATTTTGGTCTCTTGCTATCATTTTAAAATTTATTCAGTGCTGGTTATCTTGTCCTGTCCCTGGATGGAAAGAAAGTTGGGGGTAAAGCCCTGGATTTTTCTGCTCATTCTTAGATAACTGACAGTCTTGTAACTAAATCTCAACCACAGCTTCATTTCAAAACTATAATGTTGGGTGCAAGATATAAACAAATGCATCAAACTTCAAAAAGTCTTCCTCCCCCATTCCAGCCCCGGGCTTAAGGTCTCTAGCTGGCCTTCCCTGAAGGGGTGCACTAGGCTTAGGCTTGTCCCCCACCCCCACCTGCCCCCCTATTCACTAGAGGTTGTTTAAGGCCCAGCTTGGATCAAACTGGCAGTGAGGAGGAGGAGAAGGAAGGAGATGGAGCATTTCTTCCTGGAGTTGAGCAGCTTCAAGCTTGCTGTGCTGGCCTATGGTTAAAGTAGCTCATGTAGGTCTTTCCTGGTCCTTTGGAATCTCCCATTGATGGGGACCTCCCTCCTAGGGTCTCCTGAAAATCCTAAAAACTCAGGGTTTATTCCAGATTTCAGTGCCCAAGGGAAACCCCACACATCTGTTACCCTAGTGACTCTGAGAGCTCAGGCCTGTCTGGCTGCAGCCCCTTCCAGGCTACCATAGGAAGGAGCTTTAGCTTACCCAAGAGTGAGTCACGCTCCAGTTCTCCAGGCCACCTAACTGCAGTCTCTGGCAGTCCCAGGCCCCTGGGGAAGCCCCTCCCGCTGGCTTGAGATGAAGGGCATAGCACCCCACACTCCTTTCTCCAAAGAAGTTTCCCCACACATCTTCCCTTTCCACTCTCTGACCCCTTATTTTTAGCCTCAGCCTGGGTGAGGGGCTGAGGGGGTCTTAGGTTTCTTTGTAACCTGCCCTATGGAGACTCTGCCTCACCTCACTTGGAACTGATGATTACATAATTACCGTCTCAGTGGAAACATCAGCCTAAAAACCTCTGGTACAGCCAATTACTAGCTGTGGTCTTGCACTCTAGGATCTTGGTCTAAAATAGACCATAAGCAAGCTACTGGAACCTGATGCTGCCCAACTCAGCTGGCCAGGAAATATCTGCCGGGCAAATTAGCACAATTGAAAAGAATGACATGGGCAGAATTAGAGGAAGCAGTTATTTGAAGCAATGAAGCTCCCCAGCTTACCTCACTGAAGGACACTATATGAGAAAATACTTAGGCTGTCACAGCAGTGGTGTATTATACTGACCTGGCTGTTTCTCCACGGTTTCCTGATGGCTATTTCACATCGGTTTTGTAAGTGGCATTGCTTTAGAAACAAAACTGTTGACATGTTTCATATACTTTAGAGAGATTAAAGAGGAAGACAAAGTATTATAAATATCTGACATTTATAAAGCACTTTATAGTTTCCAAATTGCTTTTATTTGGAACACTTCTTTTGTCTAATTTGGAGTTTACAATAAGCCTGGAAGGTAGGTATCTCAATTTGAGACAGAAGAAAACTGAGGTTCAGGGAGGTGAAGTGATCAGCCCACAGGCACATAGCTAGTAAAAGGACCTTGAGATCTGGGGTTCTTGATGCCCAAGTTCAGTATGCCATAATGCTATTATTATACATGCATTTTGCCCGCAGCATGGAAAGGTACTTTCTAGGCTACTGAAGGTGTCAAGCTATGCTCTTTATTTCCTCCTCTCACTTATCCCAGAGTATTTGCTGCATGGGGCTATAGGGATCAAGAGGAACTGAAGAATCTTTGCATTCACTTGAAAATGTCTTCTGAATTTCTGGATTTTGAATTAAAGCAAGAATTATATAGGCAGGAGATTGGGTAATGATACAATCTTATGCAGTCTCAGATGCAAAAATTGTAACAGAATGATGAACTCATAGACGCTTTTTATCCACAGACTCTACTAGTAGATTTTACAGTTTATATCACAGTTTCTATCACATACACCTCTTATTTAATATCTGTAGCTCATCCTAATTTACCTATTAGATATACTCTTGAAAAGATACAGGTTAAATAAATACTTCTTTAATGTTCACAATTCCCCCCACTCCCCCCGCCAACCCAGTGATTTTTATGACACAACTGAGCTGTGACTCACAGGGGGAAAAAATACTTCTGGCATGGAATGAAAATTGCCAATTTAGAATTCTAATATTCACTTCAAGACACTTTCTGCTTTTGTCAATATAGAAACTTGGTGCTTTAATTATATATATCACACAATATAGTGTGAGGAGTTCATCAAATTGACAGCCTATGCAATCTTTGCATACAAATTTAAAGGCACAAATACATTAAAATGCAACTTGCTGGAAATTTACAATTCAATGAAAATTAACTAACTTCATGGAACTGGATAGACATGAGACTGTGGAATTGTCCTAAAACTTATCAGCTAAAATGTTTATGTAAATCCTGTCTTTTTGGGGCCTCAGCTGTGACCTGTACACCTAAGTATTACTTTACCTTTAAGTACGTTATCCCGTATCACCCCTGCCACCCCAGGCCACGTGCTCCACCAAGCTGCCAAGCTGTTGACAGGAATGCTAATTAATGAGGGTCCATTTAATTACCAGTAGATTACAGAGTCTCTAAGGACCCTGCATTTCACTGGAAGGGAGGAGGTTCTAGTTTTCAGGGAGTATGTCAGTGTCAGTAGGATTGTAACTATGAATTACTTCATCTTGAACACCTCTTGGATGTTAAAACAGACCAACTAAGACAATCAGAAACCCAATATTCTTTGTCCAACTCACCTATAAGACATTACTAAGTGAGCATGCCTGTATCTTTTGAAAGCTTTTGCCTGCAAATAACAGAATATTCCACCAAAAGTAGCTTACACGCCAAGGACATTTACTGTTTTGTTTAACAATCACTGGAACTGGGCTACTTCAGGATTGGCCCTGCAGCTCAGGGACCAAGGAAGATCAGTCAAGTCTCCCCAGATGGTCACAAGATGGTGGTGGCCACACTGAGCTGGAAAGGGGAAGGACCCTCTCTATGTATATCTCTACACTGAGAAGGAAAACATTTCCCAGAAGCCCCTTGGTCACCTTGTCCTTACATTTCGTTGGCCAGGCTGTGTCACATGGCCACATACCAGGCCCTAGCAGAGATGGATGGGGCTACCATTACTGTGACTGATTTCAATCCATCAAGGTTCATCCCTCGGGTTTTGGGGGGAGGAGCCCACTTTGAGCCCTTTGCTGCCACAACCTGAAGCAACCTGGATCTCTGTTCAGCAGGAAGGAGGGGCAGCAGCTGTTGGATAGATCTGGAAGACCGCCACAGTGGCTGGTGACAGGTCTCTCCAGTCTGAATGGGCAACTATCACAATCTCTTGATTCTCTAATAGAGAGTCATCCTGAGAATCGAGAGATTGTGGCAGTTGCTTGTCCCACCTGGAGAGAGCTGGAGGTGTAACACAAGGCAGGGTGCTCTATCTTGGTGCTAACTCTCAGGTGAGGCCTTGTCCCTGGTCTCACTGCGGCTCCATCCTGGCTGCACAGTGGAGTCACCTAGAGAGCTTCAGCACCATCTCAGCCCAGAACCCACCTAGATGAACTGATTCGGTGCCTGGGGTAGGTGGGAGTATGGGAGAGTGGAGCCAGCCTTTTAGAGCTGCTGACATGACTGTGATGTGCACAGCTAGCCTGGAGAACCTCAGCACTGGTGAAGCCAGAGCTCCCCTGCCTGAGAACCTCAGCCACAGCCCAGCAGGAGGCAGAGCTGCCTGAAGAATCCCTGGCTTTCAGAACAGAAGGGATGGAGAGGAAACTAATTTATGCATGACCCAGAGATGAAAAACCCATGACACAGATTCATGGTGCTCTCCAAGACGTGTACCCGCCTATGTCCACCCCCACCAACCCCCATCACCAGGCCATCTTGGGCACTTTTTGCATCTCATCTCCAACTGGCCCCTCTGACCCCACTCCACTCCCTTCCTGCTCCAAGAGTGTTGTTCACTCTACACTCAACAACCAAAGTGAGTGTCATAAACCACAGTTCTGGATATGCCCTCCCACCCCCTCTGCCCAGGAGCTCTCAATGTCTGCCCACTGACCACCAAGTCAAGTCTCAGATCCTGTGTGATCTGCATGACAGCCTGTAGTTCTCTGTTATTCTAAGAACTAGGAGTTACTTGGGGGTTAGATGTCATAGGCTCTGTGCTAAGTGCTTTGCTCACTTTAAATCAGTTCTCTTCCAACCCTAAAGTACTACTATTATCCTCATTCTACATGCATAGAAATTGAGGTTTTGTTTCTTCGCTTACCCAGGTCGTCATACAGGTGGTGAAAGTGGTGGATCTAGGATTCAAGCCCAGCTTGTTTGGTGTATATAAAGGAGAGTTTATTAAGTGTTAATTCACATGATCACAAGGTCCCACAATAGGCCGTCTGCAGGCTGAGGAGAAAGGAGAGCCAGTCCGAGTTCCAAAACTGAACTTGGAGTCCGATGTTCGAGGGCAGGAAGCATCCAGCACAGGAGAAAGAGGTAGGCTGAGAGCCTAGGCCAGTCTCTCCTTTTCACATTTTTCTGCCTGCTTATATTCTAGCCACGCTGGCAGCTGATTAGATTGTGCCCACCCAGATTAAGGGTGGGTCTGCCTTTCCCAGCCCACTGACTCAAATGTTAATCTCCTTTGGCAACACCCTCACAGATACACCCAGGATCAATATTTTGCATCTTTCAATCCAATCAAGTTGACGCTCAGTATTAACCATCATCACATTGGACTTAGGAGGCCATGTTCCTATAGACACTACATGTTCAGCCAAACCAGACAGCTGCCATTCCCTGATCACCCGCTGTATCTCACCACCTCTGTGCCTTGGCTTTGAATGGTCCCTGCCATGGGATACTCAGCAAGCATGTCTACTCAGCACTGGGCACCCATCGGAAAGGACTGCAAAGAGGAATTCACCTTGAAGGAGTCCACAGGAGAGAGAAAGATCAATTGGTCAAGTTCATGGTGGATCCAGTCAGCACCCACCCTTTATGGCTTTATGTAGCAATGCCCCATGGCCCAGGAGGAGCAGCAGAAATTGTGTTTATGGGGATGACCAGGGCTGGGGATGGCCAGAGAACAAAGTCTGAAGGGGCAGGCGACAGGCCTAGGTTGGATGGGGAAGTAAAGGGAGAAGGAGGAATGGTCTGCAGGGTTAGGGAGAGGCTGGAGGACTGAGGTCACTGACGGGAACAGAGCAGATGAGGCAGTTTGAGGAAGGAAAGTCAGGAGATCTTATTAATTCAAATGCTGCCTCTCACTAAAGTGCTTTGCTCACTTTAAATCAGTTCCTCTTCCAACCCTAAAGTACTACTATTATCCTCATTCTACATGCAGAGAAATTGAGGTTTTGTTTCTTTGCTTGCACAGGTCATACAGGCACACACCCTCAGCTGGGTGTCTGTGGTCACGTCACTTAATAGCTGCAGCTGTCTTTTCTTTGAGATGTGGAAGTTGAACCAAATGACCCTTAAGATACTGCTGAGCTCTGGGATTCCACGGGAGGAGGTTGTTGTCAGGGGGCTGAGGGTTAGAGATTTTGGAGGTGGCTCAGGTGGGAGAGCCAGACGATGAGGTCCAAGAAGTAGCCTGGCTGGTTACTGTCCTGGAGAAAGTCAGGGTGGTCAGAGGTCCCAAGAGGCCAGATGAGGCACTGACAGAGAGGGGATAGGAGGAGAGAAAGCCTGAACTGTCAGTAGTTGGTACCTCAAGCCCCTTGTGCTGTGCTGACAACACCTGTGTACAGAATGACCTGTATGTGCCACCCCACAGAGAAGGCGGTGACCCCTAGGGATTGTGGCTCTGGGAGAGACATGCCTCCTGGTTCTCTTGGGCGATGACAGCAGTGAACTTCCCTTAGAAGGATCCCCTAGGCAGTCTGGGGACCCATGGGCTAAAAGGAGGTCCCCCAGGACACTTATTTTTTTTCTCTCCTTAGTGCGCTCAAATTCAGTTAAAAAAAAAAAAACAAAAAACCAACAACGATGTACTTATGTGCTATTAAGTTACTAGCCCAAGAATGTATTATTTTGGCAATATGACAAGAAGGACAATTTAAATAGAGAAAAAGAAAAGTTTGATTTAACTGTGATCATTCAAGGAAATGTGGAGTCCAGCTTCAGGTTTAAATATTCAAGGAATCCTAGCAGGTTCCAAATCTAGCTGAATGTATCTGGGCTTCTAATAGCAGGAACTTTAAAAGCGAAAGATGTTAAGCACACATCTTCATTGACATGAGAATAGTCACACAAGTCTTTATGTTATTAGATAGAAGATATTACATAAATAGGATCTACAAATTTATCTACCAAGAATGCAGAAGTAGGCCAGGCGTGGTGGCTCATGCCTATAATCCTAGCACTTTGGGAGGCCGAGGCGGGTGGATCACGAGGTCAGGAGATCGAAACCATCCTGGCTAACAGGGTGAAACCCTGTCTCTACTAAAAATACAAAAAATTAGCCGGGTGTGGTGGCAGGGGCCTGTAGTCCCAGCTACTTGGGAGGCTGAGGCAGGAGAATGGTGTGAACCCAGGAGGCAGAGCTTGCAGTGAGCCAAGATCGCACCACTGCACTCTAGCCTGGGCTACAAAGAGAGACTCCGTCTCAAAACAAAAACAAAAATGCAGAAGTAATAGCCACAAAGAAAATGTCATGATAATCATTGTGTACTTGTAAAGCACTTTTCCTTATCGGAGCACAAAATGTTTCATATTTCATAGAACTAAACACACACACACCCCTATACACACACAGCACATATCAAACGAGGGAAATCTGAATATGGTGATGGATTCTATTGATCAATATCCTGGCTATGATATTGCACTATAGTTCGGCAAGATGTTGCCATTGGAGAAACTGGGCAAATGGTACATAGGACCTCTTAGAATTTCTCTATGTTATTTCTTACAACTGCACGTGCCTCTGCAATTATCTCAAAATAAAAAGTTTAAAATAAACCTCTTCAATCTCTTGCTTACTATTTCATCTCTGTAAGGCTTATAGGTGAAAAGTTAAAATGCAGAGGAAATATCATTCTGGAAATAAATAGGATGATTATTCCACAATGCAGTGTGGATAAAACAATTTCCCTCTGAAACTTGAAAACCAATAGCTTGGCTTAACTGCCCAGGAAAAGTGAATTTCAGCGCTGAAAGTCATTCGGTGAAATTATTCTTTCTGGTTTTTTTTTTTTTTTTAAAGTTCACACCCAGAGTGTTAAAATGAAGCGTGGTGTGTCGATCACCATTCTTATTAGGGTATGGAAAGCAACAAATGTTTCTGTTTTCATTTTGATTTTGAGAGCTCAAACTCAAAGGCAGTTCTTGGCCTCGCTGGCAGTATCCACAGCAGCTCGTTTTCTACCGGGAGTGGAGAGCCCTGGCTCTGCTAGGACCCTGCTGCGCTCTGTCCACTGGCTGCCGCTGCTCATGCCTTCCACTGATCCTACCTTCCCCGGCCCTCTAATTAGGCGGCAGGGTCCCACACCCCACCCCCACCACTTGCCCACCACGTGATGCGCCACCTCCCACTGCAGCCTTGCACCCAACCAGGCTTTGCACTAAAAAACATTGTGATTGCATTTTGTACCAGCTGGTCTCCTAGAGCAGCTTCAGACAGAGCCCCCTGTGGGTCTCCCACCAGGAGCCACCCTGAGGTCATGTCTGCAACGAGGAAAGCCCATCCCAAATGGAACAGCATCATTTCATGTTCGCCAAGCACTTGGTAAAGGAGGTCCTTTGCAGAGATACAGGCCTTGCTTTCAAGAAGCTTACCAAGAAAAAAGATTAATGATGCCTCTGCAGGAAGTTTTCAAAGCTATCCCAAACTGTCTCTTTTTCAGTTATTGGTGTGTTTTTTTTTTTCCACTATGTATTACACTTCTTGTCCATCTGGGTCATGGAGTGGGGAACTCCAAGAAGAGAATGGAGATGCTAAACTGTATGGAGGTGAGCACCCAGAGAGCAGAGATCTTGTCTGCTCTTGCACACCTTTGGGTGCCCTCCACACAAGAATGGCAGCTGGAACATATGGATGTTCTGTGGAATAAGCGACCAAAAGAACGTGAACTTGAGGATATGCTATGCAGGGTGAGAGTGTCCTCAAGTGTAACGCTTATGTGCTGGGATGCAGTTCCACCGCCAGTCACCTCCCCAGACCCCTCTCGCCTTCCCCTCCCCAGGCTGCCAGTCATTTCTGGGAGTGCCTGTGGCGGTGCCACCTCACCTGTGCACAGGAACAAGCCGGCTTCTCCCTCCCATTCCCACCTTCTCAAGGGCCCCTCACTACCGCAGCTGCAAGTGCCTTTTCTTGGGGAGGGCATGGTTCTGCTGTCCTTCCCCTAGGGCACTCTGAGGTGGGAGTGGCGGGGTGGGCTCTCTGGATCCAAGCCTCCCTTGTCTCTGGGCACAGCCGCACTGCGTCCGCCCAGACTCTCACAGGGCCGGTCACAAACAGAGCGCCCTCAGCCTCCCTCGCACACCTCCCTCACTCAGGCCTGGCCAAGGGACAGACCTCTGCTAGCCCCTTCACTTCTGGTCTCTCCATTTCTTCCTCTGGCACCAAGAAACTCCTTCCTTTTGCAGGCACCTGTAGGGGTCACCAGCCTCCCAGATGTAAAGGCAGCAAGGCCCGGTGTGAACGATTGGGAAGGAGCTCCCGGCTAAGGACCCGGAGTCTGGTGAAGTCTCACACGGCCACTCACACCAGTGCTCACACGGCTGCTCCTCCTAACCACTTGTGATGGGGGGAGAAATCGTGGGAGCTCGTGGCCCCAGTTTCTGGGTCTGTGAAATAAGTGGATCTATGTGGTACGGAGAGATATTTGAGAGAAGAAAGTGAAGACAAGGGGTGCAGGAAGGAAACAGAGGGGTGGCGAAATCAGTTTAGCCAAGAAAGGCTTGCAAGGGAGTGATACCCTGGCATGGGGAGGACACAGCCCACCCTCAACACCAAAGAGGGCAGCCTCTGTGTAAGTACAGAGGTAAAAGGCTCCTCTCCTCTCTGCAGCTGGTCACACTCCTAGCCCAGGTTGTAGAGAGAAAAGGTGCTAGCATTACTCATTATCTTCTACTGGCGTTAATGCTGCAATAAAATGCAACATGTGGGTTTCTGCGTTTTTTTCAAGCTTTAACCACAGAATTGGGACTTAGATGCACTTGCGTTGTGGGGAAACGAAACTGAATTTGGAGTCATCCTTCACAGCAGGGCAGATGTCACAGGCAAAGTTGTCAGGGTCTCAAAGTTTGAAAAGGGATCTTGAGTTCTCTTCTTTTGCCTCCTCCTTTTCTCTCTCTTTTCCTTGTTCCTTCCTGCCTTCCTGTCTGCCTTTCTGTCTCCTTTTTCTGTTTCTCTGTTTCTTCTTTCTTTCTCCCCTCCCCCAGTCCTCTCCTTCCCTCTCCCTGCCCTTCCTTAACCACAAATGTAACCAACCCCAAACCACTGACTTTCTGTTCTGCTCATTCATCCTTACGGGTTTTCTTGGTTACATAAGCTCTCCAGTTTTGGCATATTTGGGAATCATTTATTTCATTATATAGTAAGACCTCGGTGGCCCAAGGGACATTTTTTTCCCTGCCCCTTCCCAGTTCCATTTACGTGAGGCCCCAGTGAGATTTCCGAAAGAAAATGATAGACGGCCCCGGGACTGATGTTGCGGCCTCGGGAGACCTGACACAGAAGGTTTCTGTTCTGGGGAATACACATCAGTGGTGGAGGAGACCTTTTAACAAATTGTAAACTTTTCATCTCTTTATTAAGATGGAATTAACATAACATAAAATTAACCATTTTAAAGTACACTGTTCTGTGGCATTTAGTACATTCACAATGCTGTAAAACCACTATCCCTATTTAGTTCCGAAACACTTTCATCACCCCTGAAGGACTCATTAAGCAGCCACTTCCAATTTCTCCTTCCCCTCAGCCCCTGGCAACCATTAACCTGCTTTCTGTCTGTCTGGATTTACCTATTCTGAACATTCTGTATAAATGGAATCATATAATACTTGGCCTTTCGGGTCTGGCTTCTGTCGCCCAGGCTGGAGTGCAGTGGCACGATCTCGGCTCACTGCAATCTCCACCTCCCGGGTTCAGGCCATTCTCCTGCCTCAGCCTCCCGAGTAGCTCGGATTACAGGCACCCGCCACTGTGCCCGGCTAATTTTTTGTATTTTTAGTAGAAACGGGGTTTCACCATGTTAGCCAAGATGGTCTCGATCTCCTGACCTCGTGATCCGCCCGCCTCGGCCTCCCAAAGTGCTGGGATTACAGGCGTGAGCCACCGTGCCCGGCTGGCTTCTTCTATTTAGTATAATGCTTTCAAGGCTTATCCATGTTACAGCATGTATCAGTACTCCCTTTGTCTTTTTAGGGCTGAGTAATGCTCTTTTCTACAGATATATCACATTTCGCTTATCCATTCATCAGCTGATGGAGCATTCAGATTGTTTAACCTTTTAGCTATTATGAATAGTGCTGCTATTTGTGTACAGGTTTTTGTGTGGACAAAGTTTTTATTCCATCCAAGAGTTACTGGGTCATATAGTAATTCTGTTTAAAATTTTGAGGAACCATCAAACTGTCTTCCACAGTCGCTGCACCATTTTACATTCCTATCAGCGATGTATGAAGATTCCAATTTCTCCCAATTCTAGCCAATACTTGCTATTGTCTGTGTTTTTAATTACAGTCCTAGTCCTTCTAGTGAGTGTCAAGTATTTCAATGTGGTTTCAGTTTGCGTTTCACTAGTGACTACTAATATTATCTTTTTTTTTTTTTTTTTTTTTTTTTTTAGACCAGGTCTCCATATGTTGCTCAGGCTGGAATGCAGTAGTGAGATCATAGCTCACTCTAGGCTTGAACTCCTGGACCCAAGTGATCCTCCTGCCTCAGCTCCTGAGTAACTGGGACTACAGGCACATACCACCATGTCCAGCTCTGGGCATCTTTTCAAGTGTGTGTTAGTCATTTGCGTATCTTCTTGGAAAAATATCAATTCAAGTCCTTTGGCCACTTTTAAATTGGGTTGTCTTTTTGTTGGGGAGTCATAGACTTCTTAAATATTCTGGATATTATACCCTTTCATATATGATTTGTAAACGTTTTCTCCCATTCTGTAGTTTTTATTTTCTTGACAGTGTCCTTTGATGCACAAAAGAGTTTTTAATTTTGATGAAGTCTAATGTATCTCTTTTTTTCCATGTGTTGCTTGTGCTTTTGGTGTCTTATCTAAGAATCCATTGCCAAATCCAAGGTTGTGAAGATTTTCTCCTGTTTGTTCTAAGTTTTAGCTCTTACATTTAAGTCTTTGATTCGTTTTGAGTTAATTCGTATGTATGGTGGGGTTAGTGGCCAAACATCATTGTCTTGCATGTGATTATCCAGTTGTCCCAGCTGTTGAAGAGAGAAGAAACTTTTTTGAGGCAACAATATGTTATGTCACTTAAATGTCCTTCAATGATGCAGGGCCAGGGTTGCCGGAGTGGAGTTTTTTGGGAAAAGGGGCAGTAAGATCCTGAGGGTGTGAGCTGATAAGACAGTGGTTGCTGTGATGTGCTGAGGAAACAAAGCCCAGAACAGCTTCAGCAGCCACCTGAGGCATAGCAGGACAGTGGGGACAGTGATGAGAGGAGAAGTGGCTCTTGGCAGCAACAAGGTCAAACTGTGCTGAGGCAGCAGCAATGGTGTCTGCAGCCACCAGGGGGCAGAGCAGAGGTGGGTACCAAGCAGGAGTGCATTAAATGGCCACCACGGTGCACCGTGTAGGCAGAGGGCCCTCTGCTAGGACAAGAAAAGGATTTAGAGGACATGGGTTTCAGCATTTCCATTGTTGGGTGCTTGAAGCCAAAAATTATTTTTGTTACTTATTTCTTGTCCTCCCCGGGGATGGCACGGCCTGGAAAAGCAAGAATTACGATTAATTTCCCTTTTCAAAATGTGGTTCAAAAAAGAACATTCTGTTTTTCAGGACCCTGGCTTTCTGTGAGAAAGCCTATCCTAGCATTCAAAATTAAGTTATGTTTGCCAAAATGTAAATTTCTTTCAACCGCTATTTGTTTTAAAGTCACTGCTTACATTTGTAGCAGATAAAATAATAGGGAAAAGGAGGAATAATTTATCT
Organism: Hylobates moloch; assembly: GCF_009828535.3. Taxonomy (NCBI): domain Eukaryota; kingdom Metazoa; phylum Chordata; class Mammalia; order Primates; family Hylobatidae; genus Hylobates; species Hylobates moloch. The sequence continues at coordinate 126,585,723 of NW_026652277.1, read as the reverse complement.
AAAAAATAGCAATTCTATTTTTGGGAAGGGATGTCACAGATAACTGCTATAGTTCTGTAATATTAATCTATTTCAGATTTTTCAAATGTCAAGAACACAGTTTACATTTACTGCCACAAATTTGGTGAACATTCTTCATTATGCACTAAGCAGAAAATTTGAAAGTAAATGTTCAGCAATGTTCAGACAAATGAAGAAATCCCCTCCCCCAGGCCATCTTTTGACATAACTGGGACAATTCAATATAATAACCCTCTAAAAGGATTAATTCTGCCTAAAACCAGCTCCTGAAGAAAACCACATGGCACTTTCTGAAATGTTCTTGATAATGTGCACATCTTTATCACAGTTACAACCCATGAGCCTGGTGCTCACTCTGTGTCTTTGAAGATTCTATGACAATGCTGAATGAGGGCATATTTACAATCACAAGAAAACATCAATAATATTAAAATCTACAGAATAAAACAGCATTAAGTTTCCATTTTGCTTCTATTAAATATTAGAAAATACCCATTGCTGGTGATGGTGTAGTGAAACTCGTCCACACCTACATTGCCAATAGCAATGCAAAAGCCATTAGAAATGTTTATATGATTCAGTGATTTGCATTATCCAAAAGAAGAATAATCTTTTACACCTGCTTAATACAAAGTTAATATAAGAACATTTGCAAGCCAGAAGCCTCTTGACCATCTAGTGAGGGTGGTAGTGGTTAGGTAAAATATATTGTAACTATTTAATGAATATAAGGGTAAAGTAGAGGCATTGAGATATACAAATGACACAATGTTCAGAGGCACAAATAGTTCTGTTGAGGCAGGGGGAGAAGCAGAATTGTAAGTGCAGTTTTTCCTTCTGTTATTTAAAGTATCATTCATGTTGCCACAATGTTTTCTGTTTGATAAAAATGTTAAATTAACTGCAGGGTAGGTACATTACCTTTTGGTTATATGTAAGAGGATACAAAGTTAAGCATACATAGCATTTCATGTTTTTAAAATTTTTTTTACTTCAGTAGTTTTTAGAGTACAAGTGGTTTTTGGTTACACGGATGAATTGTATAGTGGTGAAGTCTGAGATTTTGGTGCAACCTTCACCTGAGTAGTGTACCTTCTATCCAATATATCTTTTTTTTTTTTTTTTTTTTTTTTTTTTTTGAGATGAGTCTCGCTCAGTCGCCCAGGCTGGTGTGCAGTGGCGCGATCTCAGCTCACTGCAAGCTCTGCCTCTTGGGTTCCTGCCATCCGCCTGCCTCAGCCTCCCGAGTAGCTGGGACTACAGGCGCCCGCCACCACGCCCGGCTAATTTTTTGTATTTTTAGTAGAGACGGGGTTTCACCGTGTTAGCCAGGATGGTCTCAATCTCCTGACCTCGTGATCCACCCGCCTCGGCCTCCGAAAGTGCTGGGATTACAGGCGCGATCCCTCAGCACCCCCCACCCACCCCGTAGCCCATTATATCACTCTGTAGCATTTTGTTTTTAAAAACGTTTACATTTATGCTTGGGTTGGCTTGGTTGGACTGGTCTATGATTACTTCCACACTGTATTAAGTTATATACCTATCCATTAGGCTGGGGGAGGGAGGAACCCTCAGGGTGTCAAGCTATTCGGAGCAAAGCTCAAGGGGAGAGACTGGGCAGACTTCCAGGGAAAGCTTGGTGAGGGGGCATCACAACGAAGACAGTGGCAGAAAGGAAGCCGACTTTGGCATCAGGGTATAACTTCTGGGGCATCTTCATACTTTATCGCCTGTGAGTGCTACACTGTGGTGCTCCACAGAGCGTACAGCCCCTTGGTGTTTTGCAGTGCCAAGTATCTACTGATCTCCCTACTGTAGTGGACACAGTTTTGCCTACTTCTTCCTTGCAGAATTCCTGGTAATGAACGACAAAACCCACTCAAGTTAGTTTAGGCCAGAAAGGAATTTTTTCAGAAACATAGGGAGCTCATAGAATTTCCAGGAGGGCTGGAAAATAAAGGCTTGAAGGCTACATAACCTGGAACAATACCCAAATTATCCTACCAAGCTGCTCCAGCGGAGGCCTGCATCCGCTGCCGCCTACAGCGCAGATGCTATGCACAGGATGCTACCACTCAGCTGTCTCCGAAAACTTGACTGTCTTTCTGCAATGCTCCTCCACCTTCACTGGAACATGGATTCTGCCTGGCACCTGAATCCATACTTTTCTCAGTTCTGAATTCAGGCATTACGCAGGTGTGTCTGATTGGAGGAGTCCAGGTGACATACCTGTACCCAAACACGCCTGCCGACTGGGAAGATGAATTCTGTTTTCCTCTTTGGTGGGCAGGACTCATAAAGTGGGAAATTTCTCAAATATAGTCAGCCACGAATGTGACAAATGTCCACTATTTGCTAACAAAATCTTACCTAACTTTGTCCAGCTGTCTATTTTACTCTTTGTGGCCATGAGCTTTGGGGAAGGTTGCCCCCTTCCCAGCTACTCTGATTAAGCCAGTTGTGGACATTCCATTTCCTTGATGTTACTTTACGGAAGAGGCATGTGACTCAGTGCGACCAATGATTCATGAAGACACATCTGCTGAGGGATTTCCAGGAAAAGTTACTTAGTTCTTAAAAAGGTACACATGTAATCCCAGCACTTTGGGAGGCTGAGGCGGGCGGATCACGAGGTCGGGAGATCGAGACCATCCTGGCTAACATGGTGAAACCCCATCTCTACTGAAAAATACAAAAAATTAGCTGGGCGTGGTGGCGGGCACCTGTAGTCCCAGCTACTCGGGAGGCTGAGGCAGGAGGATGGCGGGAACCCAAGAGGCAGAGCTTGCAGTGAGCCGAGATCGCGCCACTGCACTCCAGCCTGGGTGACAGAGCGAGACTCCGTCTCAAAAAAAAAAAAGGGGGGGGGACACAAAGACACAGTACTTCCTTTGTTCTGCCTCTGGAGAGTGGTGTTCTGCCTCTGCAGAAGCCCAGAGCTGCTGCAGCCATCCAGTGACTGACACGCTTAGAATGGCAGAGCAGAAAGACGGAATCAATCTGGATCCTTGATAACATTACTTGGCCACTGAATCAACCACCCTGTGTTTGTTCCATCTCAGAATTACTTCTTATGTGACATACTCCTCCACCTTCACCAGAACATATATTACATTTCTGTAATGATTAGGCCAGTTAAGTTGAAGTTTTCCTGTTACTTGCCGCCCAAAGCATCGTGATCTACTTCCATGTCCGGCCCTGTAAAAATGACTGTGATAGACAGGAACATAAGGTGTGGCCATCTCCTTGGACCTGAGCAGCCTGTGGATGTGTATCCATGAAAATAAAATGGATGTAAAGCATGGCCATATTCAGAAAGTCCCTTCTGAACAACTGTCCCTCTCAGAAGTGGACTCATCATCCATTCTCCCTCTACAATAGCAGCCAATTTCATTTTGTGGAATTTCCTTTCCTCCATTATGTTCAGTAAATGGAAACAATCTGACCTGCCACCAAGAAGGCTGAAGTGGTTCCTGAAGGTTCTTTCTGGCAGATACTTCCTGTCACCCCGAGCAGCCAGAAGCAGGCTCACACCTAAGCTCAGTCAATCAGACGCTTTCTCTCAAGACTTTTCGTCTCCAACCAAGTGATTCAAGGATAGAAAATAGTGGGGGCTGTTCATTCATCCCAGAAACTCCCGCTCTAGCCCTGGTATCTGGCCAAGACTGCCAAGTTGTTCCAGCTGCCTGGTTGCCCAAAGCTGCCCTGGAGGAATATCTGTTCTGTTTCTAAAACCACCATGTTCTCGGAAAACAGATTACAAAACCTCCCCAATAGCTCAGCTAGAGACATTGCAGCAGAAAAGCGTACATGCTTGAAGAAAATCCAGATCAGAACCTTATGAAAGTCCAGTTTTACAATTCTACCTCTTTCTCTAAAGACTGTTTTAGTGAATTTATACTGAAGTGTTCTTCATACATGTAACCCATCCTATTTATTCTTCTTGTTCCCCTATCAAAATTGGGGTGTTTAAGTTATGAAATAAAAAGGCTGATATAAAGCAAGCTGCTAAAATTAAACTCACGAAGAAGTTTACAGATGAATCGACTGTTCATGGAACATTTATGTTTTAAAATTTAAGGGAATATTGGTATCCCAGATCTTTGCTTCTTGGGAACTTGAGGACAATTATATGAAATATTTTTCAAAGATTTTATTTCTAGGAACTGTAATAGTGAATACTGTGTGACCTCAAAAAGCAAGAAAAATAAATATTGAGGATGTGGAAGAAAAAAATCATTTCATCCTTCATTTGGACTTTTTAAAACTTACATAATTTTTTAAAATTGTGATAAAATACACGTAAAATTTCCATCTTAAACACTTTTTTTTTTTTTTTTTTTTTTGAGACAGGGTCTCGCTCCAGTTGCCTAGGCTGGAGTGCAGTGGCACAATTTTGGCTCACTGCAGCCTTGACCTCCTGGGCTCAGGTGATTCTAACACCTCAGCCTCCTGAGTTGCTGGGACTACAGGCGTGTGCCCCCACATCCAGCTAATTTTTTGTATTTTTAGTAGAGATGGGGTTTTGCTATGTTGCCCAGGCTGGTCTCAAATTCCTAGACTCAAGCAATCTGCCCACCTTGGCCTCCCAGAGTGCTGGGATTACAGGCATGAGCCACTGCAACCAGCCATCCATCTTAAACTTTTAAGTATTATATTTAGTAGAACTTTTTTAAGTTAGACAGTTTAATATTTTGAGTTTACTAAACATATTCTCATACAATTTGCTAAAGTGAAGGCTTGTGAATTTTCAAGTAAAACCAAAATTCTTTTGTCTATTCTCTGAAGAAATGTTAGTTGTAAAGCTCAAGACCACATTGCAGTAGTGACTTCTATTCTGTTTTTGAACATTGAAACAAATGAAAATGATCGAAGAAGTAAAGAGAGACACATCCATGGTGTAAGCCATTTAATTTCTCATTTTAAACCTCCAGCTAATTAGAAATACTAGATAATGTTCATTGGGTCTTATAGTAGTCAAAAGGAATTATACACAAGATTTTTTTTTTTTGAGAGAGAGTCTCACTCTGTCGCCCAGGCTGGAGTACAGTGGCGCGATCTCGGCTCACTGCAGCCTACGCCTCCCGGGTTCAAGTGATTCTCCTGAGTCAGCCTTCTGAGTAGCTGGGACTACAGGCATGCGTAGAGACAGGGTTTCACCATGTTGGCCAGGATGGTCTCGATCTCCTGACCTTGTGATCTGCCTACCTTGGCCTCCCAAAGTGCTGGGATTACAGGCGTGAGCCACTGCGCCCGGCCTACATCACTATTAAAACAGATTTGTTAGGAAAAATTTTCAGTGCATACAAAGTGGACAAGAGTAGAATAAGCTCCTATTAGCCAACCCTCAGTCTCAACAATTATCAATATTCTGCCATTCTTGTTTGATCTATATCTCTCCCCTTTCCCCTCCCACATTTACATCCAGTTATTATAATTTTTACTTAGACCAGGCATGGTGGCTCACTCCTGTAATCCCAGCACTTTGGGAGGTCGAGGCAGGTGGATCAACTGAGGTCAGGAGTTCAAGACCAGCCTGACCAACATGGTAAAACCTGGTCTCTACTTAAAATACAAAAATTAGCCGGTGTGTTGGCACGCGCCTGTAGTCCCAGCTACTCAGGAGGCTGAGACAGGAGAATTGCTTGAACCCAGGAGGCAGAGGTTGCAGTAAGCTGAGATTGTGCCACTGTGCTCCAGCCTGGGTGACTGAGTGAGACTCTGTCTCAAAAAACTAAATAGGCTGAGTGCGGTGGCTCATGCCTGTAATCCCAGCATTTTGGGAGGCCGAGGCAGGTGGATCATGAGGTCGGGAGTTGGAGACCAGCCTCGCCAAGATGGTGAAACCCCGTCTCTACTAAAAATACAAAAATTAGCCAGGTGCGGTGGTGGGTGCCTGTAATCCCAGCTACTCGGGAGGCTGAGGCAGGAGAATCACTTGAACCTAACGGGCGGAGTTTGCAGTGAGCTGAGATAGAGCCACTGAACTCTAGCCTGGGTGACAGAGCAAGACTCCGTCTCAAATAAATAATTTTTACTTAGTCCTTTTGTTAAAATTTCTACCCAAGAGGGTGCACAAATCTTAACTGTACAATTCTGACAAATGAATACTGACATGTAATGTACACCCCATTACAATAGAGTACATTTCTGTTTCCCCAGAAAGTTTCTTCATGTCTCCTCCATGTTATCCCCCATTCAGAGGAAGTCACTGCTGTCATTTTCTCACCTTGATTATTTTTGCCTGTTCTAGAACTTCAACAAAATGGAACTATCTGTGTACTTTTTGAATCTAATTTCACTTAGCATAATATTTGTGAGGTTTGTCGGTGCTGTTGAGTAGTTCCTGCTTTATCATTGCTGAGTTGTATTCTGTTATAGAATACAATGGACTAGATAAGCAAATACTGCACTTTGCTTATCTATCCTCTGGTTGATGGATATTGAGTTGCTTCCAGCTTTTGGTTGTTGTGAAGAAAAGCTGCTATGAACATTTCTGTACAAGCCTTTTTGTGGACATGTTTTCATTTCTTTTCAACAAATACTTAGGAATGGAATTTCTAAGTCAAAGTGTAACTCTATGCTCTGCATAAGGCACTGTCAGACCATTTTCCAAAGTAGTTGAACCATTTTATAGTCCAACATATACCTTCCACATTATACATCAACATATGAAAATCCCAGTTACTCCACATCCTTGCTAACATGCTTTATCTGCCTTTTACATTTTAGCCACCCTGGCAGATACATAGTAGCATCTCATTGCTCTTTTCATTTGCATTTCCCTGGGAGTAATGAGGCTGATCGCCTTGTCATATGCTATTAGTTAGGTGTGTATATTTCCATTTGTGAAGTGTCTGTTCAAACATTTTTCCCTTTTAAAAAATTGGGCTGTTCCTTTTTTATTATTGTGTTTTAGGAGTTCTTTTATATATTCTGATATAAGATCTTTGTCAGATACATGTTTTATGAATATTTTTCAGTCTGTGGTTTGTCTATCTGTTTTCTTAACCATGTCTTTTGACAGGCAGAATATCTTAATTTTGGTGAAGACTAATTTGTTAATTTTTTTGTGGTTTTCACTTTCTTTATCCTGTCTGAATAATTTTTTGCCAACTCCAAAGATGTAAAGATATTTTCCTGTGTTTCCTTTGTACATACTTTGTAGTTTTTGCCTTTATGTTTACATCTATAATTCATCTCAAAATAATTTTTGTGTATTATCTGAGGTCAGAGTTTATTTCTTAAATGTGGATATCCAGTTGTCCCACCTTCATTTTGAAAATATTTTTTCCCCATTAATTTCTTTGGCACCTTTGGAAATGTCTATTGACATTTTACATTGTGAGGCTCTATTTCTGGATTCTATTATTTTTCATTGATTGATATGACTGTCTCTATGCCAATACCACACTGTCTATATTGCTATTAGAGTATATGTCTTATATGGTAGATGAGTTAGTTTCTGTATTAGTCTGTTCTCACACTGCTATAAAGAAATACCTGAGACTGGGTCATTTGTAAAGAGAAGAGGTTTAATTGGCTCACAATTCTCTGGGCTGTACAGGAAGCATGACTGGGGAGGCCTCAGGAAACTTACAATCATGACAGAAGGGGAAACAAGCACATCTTACATGGCTGGAGCAAGAGGAAGAGAAGAGATGGGGGGAAGGTGCCACACACTTTTAAACAACCAGATCTTGTGAGAACTCTATCATGAGACAGCACTGGGGGATGATGCTAAACCACTGGAAATCCACCCCCATGGTCCAGTCACCAGGCCCCTCCTCCAGCTCTGGGGATTACATTTCAACATGGGATTTGGGTGGGGACACAAATCAAAGCCATAGCAATATTCCAACTTGCTAGTACAAACTACTACAAACTTTGTGACTTAAAACAATACCATATATTCACTTAAGGTTCTGGAGGTCAGAAGTCTGAGATGAGTGTTAGGGGCAAAAACTAAGGTGTTGGCAGGACTAGTTCCTTCTTGAGGTTCCAGAAGGAATCCATTACTTGCCTCTTTCGGTTTCTAAAGGTTGCCTGCACTCCTTGGCTTGTGACTACATCATTCCAAGCTCTGCTTCTGTCATCTTATTTCCATCTCTGTCTCTAATCTTAGTGCTTCTCTCTTATAAAGACCCTTGAATTTGTCCTACCCAAGTAATCTAGCATGTTCCCAGGGTATTCTCCTATCTTAAGATTCTTAACGCATCTGCAAAATGTCTTTTGCCTATTAATGTGACATATTCACAGGTTCCGGGTATTAGGACATGAACATCTTTAGGGAGCCATTATTCAGCCTGCCACAGTAGGTAAGCCCTTTGATCTTATTCAGTAATGTTTTGGCTATTTTAGGTCTTTTGCATTTTTATGTGCATTTGAGAATGTGGGAGAATTAACATCTTAAAAATATTAAGTCATCCTGCATATAAACATAGTATAACTCACCATTCATTTAGGAGTTCCTTAATTTCCTTCAGCAATATTTTATAGTTTTCTTTTTTTTTTTTTCTGAGATGGAGTCTTGCTCTGTCGCACTATTGTATATTATTTTAAAATATATTCAAAATTTGGAAATTATTTATTGAGAAGCTCAAAATTACCCAAATGCTCAACTCTGAAACCCAACTGTACATAAGAGAAAGTAAAGCATAATTTGGGCCTTAATACACAAAGTATATAGAACCGATTTAAATAATCACAAGGTGTTTCCCCTTGATGAATGCTGCTGACAGTTCTATTCCCATTGGCAAGGTGATGTAGGACAAAGCAGTCTGGAGCAGATGGCATGTGCCATGTATTAAGTTGGTGCAAAAGTAATTGCAGTTTTGCCATTACTTTTAATGGCACCAACCTAATAACTCTTGAGCGATGAGCAGTGAGTACCCCACATCTAACTTCTTGGCAAAACCAGCCTACCAGCAGGCTGATAGCCTTAATTATGAGACGACACCAATGGGAAAGATTTGTATGGAAGGTGGACAGTAGAGTAATATATGAGACAATGCTCTATACTATCTAGAAACAGAGCAACTGCAGGCAGGGTGGGATGAAAAGTGCTTTTAAGGAGGTTAAATTTCTCTTTTTTTTGAGACAGAGTCTCGCTCTGTCACCCAGGCTGGAGTGCAGTGGCACGATCTCGGCTCACTGCAAGCTCTGCCCCCCGGTTCATGCCATTCTCCTGCCTCAGCCTCCCGAGTAGCTGGGACTACAGGCGCCCATGATCACCCCCGGCTAATTTTTATATTTTTAGTAGAGACGAGGTTTCACCATGTTAGCCAGGATGGTCTCGATCTCCTGACCTTGTGATCCGCCTGCCTCGGCCTCCCAAAGTGCTGGGATTACAGGTGTGAGCCACTGCGCCCAGCCAAGGAGGTTCAATTTCAAGCATGAAACCGGTTGTTACATTTAACAAGAGTGTGAAGGAAGGAGGATGAATGATAGAAAAAGAGGGAAGAGAAAGTATATGCCAATGACTTTCATATCCAAATTTCCTCAAGTAACTTCTATTGTTATTCCCCTTAATGAATTAAGGTTGAGGTTTAGAGAGGTAACTGGCTTAAGTGACTCCAGTCTGTTGCACATACCACTAGGGCAATGGTTGTAAATTTTTAGAAGTTCAATGTCAAATTGCTAGATCCTTGGCCTTTGATGGATGACAAAGTGGTCGTTAAAGGCATTCAAGAGACACCAGAAGAAGTGCCATTGTTAAAAAATCTCTGGCTCTGCACTACCCACACCCACCATCTATTACTCAATCAATCCTCTAGTCAGTTAATTAGAGTTTTAAGTGGGTTAAAAAGCTATTCTCAAAAAATAAAATCCATTCCTGGGAGGCTTATATATCGGTCGTGCACATCATTGTATTAATGATTTTACTTACATGGGTTTCCTCCTAATAGCTATCTGAGAGAGAAAAGTGTCATCTTCTTTGGGAAGATGTGGGGTGGGGAAGAAGAAAAGCAATGTGGAGCCAGGGCCACTTGGCGAGGACTCTGGGGGAAGCAGGGTTGGGTTTTCAGTACCAGAGAGTATCATGGTTTCTTACGGGGCAGAAACAAGGAAGATGTCAATTGTCAAGAAGAGGTTAAAGACTGTTTTTCCACTTTTGACTTTTCTAAGGTCATTGCTGGTGGCAACTCTCACTACCATGACCACTGCTGAAGATCTTGCATGTGATGCTGCCCTGGGGAATGAGTTCTTTCTTGAAGCTAGCCTTGCTAGGTTGACTCATGTCAAGAATAGGCATTGTGCTTAAAGACAGATGGACCACAGGCTTAACTGAGGGTTCCCCTGCTACTCTACAGTTTCAAACACATGTGGCCCACCTCGGCAGGCACCAGATAACCGACCCTAAATAAAGAGAACCGCTGAAAGGTCGGGGGTGCAGTCTCTGGCACAGGTGCTAGGGAACTAGGTTTTGATTTTAAACACTCTGTGAAATGTGTAGCCAATGTGTTCCCTTCTTTGACTTGGTGCCCAGGAGGCTCAGAGCCAAATTTAGAAGCTCAAGAATTACTGGTATACATTTCCATGAACTAACTTCACTGTTGTCTTTATCTTACTATTCCACTTTTATCTTCCCCTTGCCCTATCTCTTTGTCTGTTTTAGTTTGATACATTGTGTGCATTTGTATAAAGTCAACTCAAATCCTTTTGGGAGTAACGTGGGGGAAATAAATAAGGAAGACCTCCTCAAATGGTCTTTTAACAGCCTGAGTATGCATCTTTATCTGACAAGAAGAACTGAAGCTGTTTGGTAGCCTTTGTCAAATGAGTTGTGGAGTAAACCATGAACTTGCTTTAATTTTTTTATTTTTTATTTTTTATTTTAGAAACGGAGTTTTGCTCTGTTGCCCAGGCTGGAGTGCAATGGCACGATCTTGGCTCACTGCAACCTCCACCTCTCAGGTTCAAGCAATTCTCCTACCTCAGCCTCCCAAGCTGGGATTACAGGCACCTGCCACCACACCTGGCTAATTTTTATATTTTTAGAAGAGACAGGGATTCACCATGTCGGCCAGGCTGGTCTCCAACTCCTGGCCTCAGGTGATCCACCCGGCTTGGTCTCCCAAAGTCCTGGGATTACAGGCGTGAGCCACCGCGCCCAGCCTACGAGCTTGCTTTTAAGTAGCAAAACAAGGTTGACCCAGTGATGTCCTGCCTGCCCCAAAGCCGAGTCTCCTTTGTTTTCTTTGGATTCTTTCCTATCCAGACCAAATTGTTCTACTAGCCTTTTTTTATTCTAATTTAATTGTTCAACTAGCTTCTAAGTTTATTAAAGTTAAAATTAGAGAAAAGGAGTAATAAATATTGCAGAAAAATCATACTTTGGTTTGCCAAAATAATAAAAGTTTTGTCCTGAAACATGGTTAAATTAAAAAGTAGGCTCACTTGGTTAGACTACAGAATTCCTATCCCTAACAGCTTAAACGATTTGCACAGACAACTTCCATGAATGGTTTGAGCACAAATCTCTTAATAATATCCTTATAAAAATATTTTTTGTGACCTGCCGTCAATCAACATACATTTACTGAGTGTCATTTCTGCTCAAGCACTCAGGGGATTACAAAGATACGTAAACCCCACCAGGTGTGGCGGCTAATGCCTGTAATCCCAGTGCTTTGGGAGGCCAAGGCAGGCAGATCACTTGAGGCCAGGAGTTCGAGACCAGCCTGGCCAACGTGGCAAAACTCCATCTCTACTAAAAATACAAAAATTAGCTGGGTGTGGTGGCAGGTGCCTGGTGTCCCAGCTATGAGGGAGACTGAGGCAGGAGAATTGCTTGAACCTGGAAGGCAGAGGTTGCAGTGAGCCGAGATGGCACCACTGCATTCCAGCCTAGGTGACAGAGCAAGACTCTGTCTCAAAAAAAAAAAAAAAAAAAAAAAGATAGTAACATCAGTTCTAGTGCTCCAAAGGCCTAAACTGTGAGGGTTGGAAGGTGGATTGAAAGATAAGTAAATGCATATATTGCAAGACAAAATGAGAGGGATGCCCGGAAGGCAGACGAACTCTTGTGAATGCAGAAGAGGAGAGGGTCTGGTTTGGGAGCTGGGATTGGTGCAGTCTTCTTGGGAGAAGCAGCATTTGGCAAGGTTGCTATTTTCAAAAGGAGAACAGTGAGACAGAACCAATGAAGCTGTTGAGACCCAACATAGAGATCCCTGAATTTAGGACAAAGGCACTGGTTCTCAATTTTGCAGTAAGGGGAAGCCACTGCAGGATTATCAGCTGGAGAGTGGTGTGTTTAATCTGACAGCAATGGCATTTTTATTTAATTTTATTTAGACATCACGTGGTTTTAGATTAGGATTCGAACTAATCATTACACTCTTTTTAAAAAAAGAAATGAAATGAAAGCCAGGCATGGTGGCTCATACCTGTAATCTCAGCACTTTGGGAAGCTGAAGCGGGAGGATGGCTTGAACCTAGGTGTTCAAGACCAGCCTAAGCAACACAGGGAGACCTCATCTCTGCAAAAAAAATTTTAAATTAGCTGGGTATGGTGGCACATGCCTATAGTCCCAGCTATTCAAAAGGCTGAGCTGAGAGGTTGGCTTGAACCCAGAGGTTGCGGCTTCAGTGGCAGCTACAATGAGCTACAATCATGCCACCGCACTCCAGCCTGGGCAAAAGAGCAAGACCCTGTCTCAAAAAAACAAAACAAAACAAAACAAACAAATAAAACAAAAAAGCCCAAAGGAAAAAAAGAAAAGAAAAGAAAGAATTAAAATAAAAATAAGAAATCAAATGAAAAGTCTAAGTCCCAACTTACATTCCTGAAAACTGAAAATGAGCCAGTCTATTATTGGGCCATCATGGCCTTGTTTTGATTCTACAAGGTACATAAATAACTTGAATTATGGAGAGAAGTAACCAGAAGTCAAATAGCACGTTTGGGAGGGCAGTTCCCTTTAGCGGAGCAATGTGACATTTTAACCTCTCTGCTTTCATTTGGACTTCCTGGGTCCACCTCCAAGAAGTATGCTGACATTTTAATAGTATTGTTACCCAACAAGCTTCCTTTTATTTTACTGAATTTTCCCTCAGACTTGAAGCTTTTCTGACACTACCAAATTCCCTGACAGAAATAGCCCTTAAATTAAATTGCTTCCTTGACTTCTTCAGAGTTTAAAGTTAAGGAAACAATATGTTTCTAATTCTCTTTCGAGTTCTTATGCTCAAGTCAGACCTTTTGCTCTGGTTATGTTACTGATGCTGCATTTTATGTCTCAAAATGCCTGCCATGGCTTTCCTACAAAGTCAAAAAGGATGATTTCAATGACACATTTCCTTGGCAGATATTTTATTAGTAGAGGTAAAAATAACAGAGGGTGCCGGGCATGGTGCCTCACACCTGTAATACCGGCACTTTGGGAGGCCGAGACAGGTGGATCACTTGAGGTCAGGAGTTTGAACCCAGGCTGGCCAACATGGTGAAACCCCATCTCTACTAAAAACATAAAAATTAGCTGGGCGTGGTGGCAGGCACCTGTGATCCCACCTACTTGGGAGGCTGAGACAGGAGAATTGCTTGAACCCAGGAGGCAGAGGCTACAGTGAGCTGAGATCATGCCACTGCACTCACTCCAGCCTAGGTGACACAGTGAGACCTGGAAAAGAAAGAAAAGAGAAGAGAAGAGAAGAGAAGAGAAGAGAAGAGAAGAGAAGAGAAGAGAAAGAAGAGAAGAGAAGAGAAGGGAAGAGAAGAGAAGAGAAAAGGAAAGGAAAGGAAAGGAAAGGAAAGGAAAGGAAAGGAAAGAAAAGAAAAGAAAAGAAAAGAAAAGGGCAAGGGCAAAGAAAACATAGGGGTAGAGGGGAGGTAAGAGACAGGAAATAGGGCCAGCGTATTAGTCCATTTTGCATTACTATAAAGGAATACCTGAGGCTGGGTAATTTATGAAGAAAAGAGGTTTATTTGGCTCATGGCTCTGCAGGCTGTACAAGCATGCCACCAGCATCTGCTCAGCTTCTGGTGAGACCTCAGGGAGCTTTTACTCATGGCAGAGGGTGAAGGGGGAGCAGATGCATCACATGGTGAGAGAAGAAGCAAGAGAGAGAAGAGTGAGGTCCCAGACTCCTTTTTTTTTTTTTTTTTTTGAGACAGAGTTGCTGTGGCACCCAGGATAGAGTGTGGTGGTGGCCCAATCTCAGCTCACTGAAACCTCTGCCTCCAGGGTTCAAATTATTCTCCTGCCTCAGCCTCTCAAGTAGCTGGGATTACAGGCATGCACCGCCACGCCCAGCTAATTTTTGTATTTTTAGTAGAGTTGGGGTTTCACCATGTTGACCAGGCTGGTCTCGAGCTCCCGACCTCAGGTGACCTGCCCGCCTCAGCCTCCCAAAGTGCTGAGATTGTTTTACCAATCAGATCTCCCATAAACTCGTTACCATTGGGAGGGCACCAAGCCATTCATGAGGGATCCACCCCCATGACCCAAACACCTCTCACTAGGCCCCACCTCCCACACTGGGGATCACATTTCAACATGAGATTTGGATGGGACAAATATCCAAACCATATCAGCCAGGAAGTTTGGTACCAAGAAATGATTAAACATGATTTTAAATACTGTGGTATGATAATATATGTAGCTAAGAGTCTTGGGATCAAGGACAGGCAAGGCAAGGACTCATTTAAGGAGATAGGAAGCAGATGGATCTGTCTTTAGGTAGGGAAGTGAATATGAAAGACTGGCAAAAAGAGACAGGAGTTCCTCCTCCCACAGGCTGTTTTGGTACCAGGCCCAATCCTGCTGGGTTACCCCTGTTGGAAGAAGCAGGGAACCATTAGGCTTCTGGCTCCCCACCCCAGGGTTCCCTAAAAACCCCAAGATCAGCAGATAGGCCTGGGACAATTCCAGGTGCACTCACTGACCCAGAGCCCTTGTCCTGAAAATGGAACATCTCCAGCTCTTCCTACTGAGGCCTGAAACTCCTTTAAGCAGTTGATGATAAAAGACACATTCCAGTTAAAGATAGAAGCCAAAAGATTGGCTAGGTATCACTTTGTGTAAATAAGTTGGTTACCTTATCCTTTCATAGGGCCAAAGACTACATGGCTGGTGGGGACTGGAGGCTCCCTCCTTCAAGAGAGGAAGGAGGGTTTGGAAAGTGGAGAGTCTGTGACAGAAGAGGGACCTGGGAGGCACAGCTTTGGGGAGTTGCTGTGTTCAACTTCAGTGGACCCAAGGCAGAAGCAGCTGTGCCCTGGGGCATCCTGGCCCAAGGAAGGCAGTGCTGGGTCACATGATCCCTTAAAAATAATCACATAAGTTAACCTATTTATTATAGGCCAGTAATGTTTGAAATGGAGCCTCTACTGGTCTTCCAATTCCTTCACTCTTCTGATAGCTGACTTTACTTTGGGGTTGTAGGTCCAGGCACCACTGCTACCATTTTCATGCTGGAGCCACAGTGCCACATCACCCCTTCATCTTGGTTTTGCCACAGAAGGAGCAAAATGTTACTTGCAGGCTGATTCCAGTTTTCTTCATTTTCCTGAGAAAGGCACCATACTGGGTCCCATATTTACTGATGACTCATACCTTCTTGGTGCATTTAGTCATGTCTCTGCCAGCCACCTGATATGGTTTGGCTGTGTCCCCACCCCAATCTCATCTTGAATTGTAACTCCCACAATTCCCACATGTCATGGGAGGAACCTAGTGGGAGGTGATTGAATTATTGGGGCAGGCCTTTACTGCGCTGTTGTTGCAATAGTGAATGAGTCTCACGAGATCTGATGGTTTTTAAAACAGGCGTTTTTCCACACAAGCTCTCTTTGCCTGCTGCCATCCATGTAAGATGTAACTTGCTCCTTCTTGCCTTCTGCCATGATTGTGAGGCCTCTCCAGCCATGTAGAACTGTGAGTCTGATTAAACCTCTTCTTTTGTAAATTACCCGGTCTCAGGTATGTCTTTATCAGTAACATGAAAACAGATTAATACACCACCTCCGAGCCCAGTGAGGAAGCCACTTCCTTTATTTTAATGTCCACTAATTACTGTATAAATGAACCTCATCACCAGAAGATTTGTTAATTGAGGTAAAATTTGCTGTTTTTCTGCATCAACTAATGGGCAAAATAACAAGCTAGCATCATAATGACAGGATCAAATTCACACGTAACAATATTAACCTTAAATGTAAATGGGCTAAATGCCCCAGTTAAAAGACTGGCAAATTGGATAAAGAGTCAAGACCCATCAGTGTGTTGTATTCAGGAGACCCATCTCATGTGCAAAGATACACATAGGCTCAAAATAAAGGGATGGAGGAATATTTACCAAGGAAATGGAAAGCAAAAAAAAAAAAAGCAGGAGTTGCAATCCTACTCTCTGATAAAACAGACTTTAAACCAATTACATAATGGTAAAGGGATTACATAATGGTAAAGGGATCAATGCAACAAGAAGAGTTAACTATCCTAAATATATATGCACCCAATACAGGAGCACCCAGATTCATAAAGCAAGTCCTTAGAGACCTACAAAGAGACTTAGACTCCCACACAATATTAGTGGGAGACTTTAACACCCCACTGTCAATATTAGACAGATCAACGAGATAGAAAATTAACAAGGATATCCAGGACTTGAACTCAGCTCTGGACCAAGCAGACCTGATAGACATCTACAGAACTCCTCACCCCAAATCAACACAATATACATTCTTCTTAGCCACCTCATCACAATTATTCTAAAATCGACCACATAATTGGAAGCAAAACACTCCTCAGCAAATGCAAAAGAACGGAAGTCATAACAAACAGTCTCTCAGACCACAGTGCAATCAAATTAGAAATCAGGATTAAGAAACTCACTCAAAACCACACAACTACATGGAAACTGAACAACCTGCTCCTGAATGACTACTGGGTACATAACGAAATGAAGGCAGAAATAAAGATGTTCTTTGAAACCAATGAGAACAAAGACACAACGTATCAGAATCTCTGGGACACATTTAAAGCATCGTGTAGAGGGAAATTTATAGCACTAAATGCCCACAGGAGAAAACAGGAAAGATCTAAAATCAACACCCTAACATCACAATGAAAAGCGCTAGAGAAGCAAGAGCAAACAAATTCAAAAGCTAGCAGAAGGCAAGAAATAACTAAGATCAGAGCAGAACTGAAAGAGATAGAGACATGAAAAACCCTTCAAAAAATCAACGAATCCAGAAGCTGGTTTGTTGAAAAGATCAACAAAATAGATAGACCACTAGCCAGACTAATAAAGAAGAAAAGAGAGAAGATCAAATAGATGCAATGAAAAATGATAAAGGTAATATCACCACTGATCTCACAGAAATAAAACTATCATAAGAGAAAACTATAAACACCTCTACGCAAATAAACTAGAAAATCTAGAAGAAATGGATAAATTCCTGGACACATACACCCTTCCAAGACTAAACCAGGAAGAAGCCAAATCCCTGAATAGACCAATAACAAGTTCTGAAATTGAGGCAGTAATTAATAGCCTAACAACGAAAACAACAACAAAAGCCCAGGACCAGATTCACAACCAAATTCTACAGAGGTACAAAGAGGAGCTGGTACCATTCCTTCTGAAACTACTCCAAACAACAGAAAAAGACGGAATCCTCCCTAACTCATTTTATGAGGCCAGCGTCATCCTCATACCAAAACCTGGCAGAGACACAACAAAAAAAGAAAATTTCAGGCCAATATCCCTGATGAACATTGATGGGAAAATTCTCAATAAAATACTGTCAAACCTAATCCAGCAGCACATCAACAAGCTTATCCACCATGATCAAGTCAGCTTCATCCCTGGGATGCAAGGCTGGTTCAACATACACAAATCAATAAATGTAATCCATCACATAAACAGAACCAATAACAAAAAACACATGATTATCTTAATAGATGCAGAAAAGGCCTGTGAAAAAATTCAACAGTGCTTCATGCTAAAAACTCTCAATAAACTAGATATTGATGGAATGTATCTCAAAATAATAAGAGCTATTTATGACAAATCTACAGCCAATATCATACTGAATGGGCAAAAATTGGAAGCATTCACTTTGAAAACCAGCACAAGACAAGGATGCCCTCTCTCACCACTCCTATTCAACATAGTGTTGGAAGTTCTGGCCAGGGCAATCAGGCAAGAGAAAGAAATAAAGGATTCAATTAGGATTCAATTAGGAAAAGAAGAAGTCAAATTGTCCCTGTTTGCAGATGACATGATTGTATATTTAGAACACCCCATCATCTCAGCCCAAAATCTCCTTAAGCTGATGAAAAAGTTCAGCAACGTCTCAGGATACAAAACCAGTGCACAAGAATCACAAGCATTCCTATACACCAATAACAGACAAACAGAGAGCCAAATCATGAGTGAACTCCCATTCACAATTGCTACAAAGAGAACAAAATACCTAGGGATACAACTTACAAGGGATGTGAAGGACCTCTTCAAGGAAAACTATAAACCACTGCTCAAGGAAATAAGAGAGGACACAAATAAATGGAAAAGCATTCCATGCTCATAGATAGGAAGAATCAATACCATGAAAATGGCCATACTGCTCAGAGTAATTTATAGACTCAATGCTATCCCCATCAAGCTACCACTGGCTTTCGTCACAGAATTGGAAAAAACTATTTTAAACTTCATATGGAACCAAAAAGGAGCCCACATAGCTAAGACAATCCTAAGCAAAAAGAACAAAGCTGGAGGCATCATGCTACCTGACTTCAAACTATACTACAAGGCTACAGTAAGAAAAACAGCATGGTACTGGTATCAAAACAGATATATAGACCAATGGAACAGAACAGAGACCTCAGAAATAACACCACACATCTACAACCATCTGATCTTTGACAAACCTGACAAAAACAAGCAATGGGGAAAGGATTCCGTATTTAACAAATGGTGTTGAGAAAACTGGCTAGCCATATGCAGAAAACTGAAACTGGACCCCTTCCTTACACCTTATCCAAAAACTAACTTAAGATGGATTAAAGACTTAAATGTAAGACCTAAAACCGTAAAAATCATAGAAGAAAACCTAGGCAATACCATTCAGGATGTAGGCATGAACAAAGACTTCATGTCTAAAACACCAAAAGCAATAGCAACAAAAGCCAAAATTGACAAATGGGATCTAATTAAACTAAAGAGCTTCTGTACAGCAAAAGAAACTATCATCAGAGTGAACAGGCAACCTACAGAATGGGAGAAAATTTTTGCAATCTATCCATCTGACAAAGGGCTAATATCCAGAATCTACAAATAGCTTAAATAAATTTACAAGAAAAAAACAACCCCATCAAAAAGTGGGTGAAGGATATGAACAGACACTTCTCAAAAGAAGACATTTATGCAGCCAACAAACACATGAAAAATAGCTCATCATCACTGGTCATTAAAGAAATGCAAATCAAAACCACAATGAGATATCATCTCACGCCAATTAGAATGCCAATTATTAAAAAGTCAGAAAACAACAGATGCTGGAGAGGATGTGGAGAAATCGGGACGCTTTTACACTGTGGGTGGGAGTGTAAATTAGTTCAACCATTGTGGAAGACAGTGTAGTGATTCCTCAAGGATCTAGAACTAGAAATACCATTTGACCCAGCGATCTCATTTCTGGGTATATACCCAAAGGATTATAAATCGTTCTGCCATAAAGACACATGCACACGTATGTTTATTGCAGCACTATTTACAACAGCAAAGACTTGGAACCAACGCAAATGTCTATCAATGATAGACTGGATAAGGAAAATGTGGCATATATACACCATGGAATACTATGCAGCCATGAAAAAGGATAAGTTCATGTTCTTTGCAGGGACATGGAAACCATCATTCTCAGCAAACTAACACAAGAACAAAAAACCAAACACCGCATGTTCTCACTCTTAAGTGGGAGTTGAACAATAAGAACACATGGACACAGAGTGGGGAACATCACATACCAGACCTGTCTGGGAATGGGGTCTAGGGGAGGGATATCAGTAGGATAAATACCTAATGTAGGTGACGGGTTGATGGGTGCAGCAAACCACCATGGCACGTGTATACCTATGTAAAAAAACTGCACGTTCTGCACATATACCCTAGAACTTAAAGTATAATAAAAAACATTTTAGGTATCATAAAAAAAAATTGCTGTTTTTAAAATGACTTATTGAGCTAATCAGAGAGTGGTATTTCAACCATGGAAACATTAATAGACTCAGAAAAAGCAAAACCTTGGCACACCCCAGTGCAGGGAGCTGCATAGGGGCAGGGTCTAGGTCAAGATAAGGATTGCTAGGATGCAATCCCACAGACCCTGCTTTGCTAGCCAGAAATAACGTTTTCCTCTATGCACTAGCTTTCCTGCCTCAAAACAGGAGCTACTGCTTTACAGAAAATGTCCCATTGACTCTCACTGCATTCGTCCCCGTGAGGGGCATATTATTCTCTCATTGGGCAGCAGTTAAGGCCCGCACTTGAAGCCACAGCATTGGCAAGTCCAAAGCTGGGGTTGAAGGGTGGTCTGGGTGTGGAGCCTGCACTTCTGAGCACAGTATGCATGGCCTCCAGGGGCTCCCCCACTCACCCAGGTCCTGGGAGGCAGCCACACAGCCACCTCCACGATGCATAGGGCACAGGCAGAGACCTATCCACAGCGCGGGCACTCTGCAAATATTTCCAAAAGTGCCCCTTAGTTCCCTGGAGATTAGTCAGGATGAAGAAAGGGGCTTTCTGCCCTGTCTTCCCTCCCATCCAAGGGCGGCTCAGATTAATAAAGACTGTAAGAAGAAAATCCTCTCTCGCTGGGCATAGTGGCTCACACCTGTGGTTCCAGTGACTCGGGAGGCTGAGGAAGGAGGATCACTTGAACCTAGGAAGTGGAGGTTGCAGTGAGCTGAGATCGTGCCACTGCACCTCAGCCTGGGCAACAGAGTGAGACCCTGTCTCTAAATTAATTAATTAATTAATTAAAAAAAATAAAAAGAAAATCCTTGACCTGGAGCTTTACTCAGACGCTCTAGCATGATGATTTTCCTCCTTTCTAGAGGTGTGGAAATCACCTCCTAGATCCGGTCTTATTTTTCTTTACGATGTGTTTGAATCGAACGACTGCCTAGAATTGTCAGAACAAAATCTTAAAGCAAGTCATACAGTTTGCCGCCGATCCTAGCGGTCATTTGTAGTCTCTATCTTGGTCCCCGTGCCATTTTCTTGGGGACAGTGCCACTCAAACAGTGGTAGAAAGGCCAACATCAATCATCATGGGCACCTGGGAGTTTGTAACAGATGCGGATCCTCAGGTCTCACCCGAGACTTACTGAATCAGAGACTGGGGAGTCAGGCCTGGTCGGTTTCAGCAAGCCTTCCAGGTGATTCTGATGCAGCCAGAAGCTGGGAAGCAGTGTTTCAGGAGACTATAAATGGCAAATTAACTAGTGTTCTACTTAAACCCTCGTATTGATAGACTCAGATCCTATGCGAGTTTTGGACTCCTAGATGGATAAACCTAAGTGTCTTGTCAGCTGCTAGACCTGCGCCCTCTCCCCGTCACGCCTCTGCCCTGGAATTTTCCCTTGTCAACACTTTGCTATCCTATGTTCCTTAGGGCCCCAATTTATGAGACCGATTTATTAAAATATTGTCCCTCCATCCTCACCTCAGGTAATATGCTTTTCAATGAGGGAGACATTGATTAAATAAGCACACAAAAATTTAATGCAGAATACTATTTTGAAAATTATTACCAGGCATTACTTTTTGTTTGCTTTTTATGAGCTCATGACCTTCTCCCTGGTCTTACTGGAGCAGAGGATTAGGATTACTTCAGAAATAATGCAAACAGAAAAAAAGTTAATATTCAGCTTCTGGTATCTAAAATAAGATTTGAAGCAAAACAGCAACCTTGAAAGTTGGGCCTTCAATTTAAAAAAAAAGGTTTTCTAAAAAATTAGTTCTTGTGAAACATATTAAGGGCTCTGTGTGGTGAAGTATTAGATCATGGAAATTTTTACAAGATGGAAATTGCATGGCCAAGCACAGTTCAAGCCTGTAATCCCAGAACTTTGGGAGGCCAGGGTGGGAGGATCGCTTGAGCCCAGCCTGGGCAACACAGTGAGACCTTGTCTCTACAAAAATGTTTAAAATCAGCCAGGTGTGGTGGTGCATGCCTATAGTACCAACTATTCAGGAGGCTGAGATGGGAAGATCACTTGAGCCCGGGAGGTTGAGGCTGCAGTGAGCCATGATCATGCCACTGCACTCCAGCCTGGGCAACAGAGAGAGACCCTGTGTCAGAAAAGGAAGGAAGGAAGGCAGGAAGGCATGAAGACAGGAAGGAAGGGAGGGAAATTGCAGGTAGACAGGAATGGGAATTTTTGTTTTCAGTCCCGTCCCTCAGGCCCTAAATAGCGCTGGGCAGTGAAAGGTGCTCTGTCAGTCAGCTCTGGGGCCTGCTCACCACTCTCTGGTCTAGGCCTGAAGGAGGAGACGTTTAGATCAGGTTGAAGGAAACACTGAGAGTGGCAGGGCTGTGCCCCATTTCCCATCTGGGATCTTGATGGGGACTGCTGTGAAGGTCAAGATAGGCAGCCTTGCATTGCTAGGAGGGCAGAGAGGGGTCTAGTGTGTACTCTTGAACACATTTTCTCCCATAAGCCAGGAGATTTGCCAGGGCCCTAATGTGGCTGGGAGCAAAATAACCCTACAGCCCAGACTGTGAGTGGCAGCCTGGGCCAGGACCCAGAGGGACAGTGTGACAGGGACTCAGAAATGTCTGTGATGATAGAGTGAGGCAAGGGGAGGCCATATCCACAGGGAGGGCCAGTGGGCTGAGAAAGACCACAGCAAGAGTTTGCAGACAGCGGAGACCAGTAGCACACCAAAGCAGCCCACACACAGCATGGGGGTCACCAGGAGTGTTCTCACACACAGGCCTGCCATGACATCCTGAAAGCCTGCTCATCACACCCCACACAAATACCTTCTAAGAAAGGAGCAGGGGCAGGACAAGAATCTGGAAGACAACAATTCAACCGTGGAGACCCAAGTCACCCTAAAGGCACAGTATTTAAATCATGGCATCTAAGTCTTGAGCTGCGTGGACTCAGTCTAGTTTATTTCTGTTGCTACCCAGTGGGTGGGGGACTCATGAGAACCCCAATAGACATTTTCTTCTCACATGTGAGCATGGTCAGTCAGAAGTCCCGCTATTCCCCGGGTACCACCTGGGCTAAATGGGGCATCCTCATCCTGTTTATTTTCAGTAAACTATGTCCCAGGCCTCTCCGATGGAGCCCAGACGATGCCTGTGATGCTGTGTGGGTTGTCAGGCTTTCCACAGTGCCATCTTCAGGCTCAGGGGAGATGCCAGACACTCCCGGCTCCCTCATGTTCCTCCCTTGCCAAGTTATTAATATATCTTCAACACATGGTCTCACCCTGAGGCACCAAGACCACCACTTGGGTTTGGAGAGGGCTACGGGTGGGGTGTAAAGCACCCCCAGGTTGTAGGAGGAGACTCAAAGAACCAAGGGGCTCCAGGCAGTTGTAGGAGACGCAAGAAAATGAAAACTGCAGACCTGGAGGGTTGGGGCTCAGAGCGCATCTAGTCCAACCACCTTACATGACCAAACCAGGAAACTGAGGTTAACCAAGTCGTAATATCAAGACATGAGCCTGTGTTTGGGGGTCTCTGTCCTTTGCAGCCCTCCCCTGGAGAAGGGGGTGGTGCATGGGTAAGGGGGTCCCAGGAAGGCTCCATGTGGGAGACTGGTCCTACATGCCCTTCATTTCCCTGCAAGCCAGCCCTGAGAATGGGACCCACTTCTAGTTCCAATTTGTTCTATTCTTTTTTAAAAATTGTTTTAAAATAATATTACAATTTTAATTAACCACTTTCAATGGCATCATCCTAGTCCTTGTGCTCTCTATACCCCTAACAACAAATCATGCTGCTTGCCTTTTGACCGGCTGTTAATCAAACCTTTTACAGCCTATTAAATCACAGCAGATTGACTAGGTGGTTTTTGCAAAGTCAGCCTTTTAGGCCAACATTGTTGTTTGTTCTTGTCTCCCAACTTGGGAGACGGGGCCCAAGTTCTCTGTGTGGGGGTTGTGGGCATTAGGGCTGACCGTGTTTAAGGCTCCAAGCTAAATTTAGTCCTCCCAGCTGGTTGTTATTCCAGCAACTAAGTGTAGGCTTGCCCAGCTGTATTTTAAGCTGAGCCCCAAATTTCCCTCTGTTTGGTTTTGTTGTGTTCTGCAGGATTTTGCTTTAGCTACCAAAAATATACAGGATTTTCTTGTGGATGTTTAAATAAGTAAGTTCAACGGGAGTGGGCAAGAATATACCATCTAACCATGACGTGGGAATTTGTAATTTGAAGGTACCTGTCCGGCAAGTGGAGGACATTTTTTTTGACCACCGAGCTCACTGTCTGAGACTAAGGAAAAAAGGAAGGCCTTGATTGCTAATTTGCACATTCAGAAAGCTTACCGTTAAGAAGCATTTGCAAAATTTCCAAAACCCTATGCTAAGGTACAAAACAGTATACATCGTATGCCACCATCTGTGTAGGAAAATAGAAAATACATGTTTGTATATGCAAATGATATTTCTGGAAACATTTGCAAGGAACTGGCAATGCTGGTTGCCCCTGGAGAGAAAAACTGAAAGACTGAAGGCCAGGGAGTCGGGTTAGAATTTTTTTTTTTTTTTTTTTACTGTGTGTGTGCATTCCTTGTAGCTTTTATACTTTAAAAATGTATAATTCGGATTATGCATCTGTACACTGACATGTAAAATCATGGCTTCATTATTCCACTATTGCCATAGCAGTGTGCAATGTAGCACCTCCCAGTGCAGAAACCCTGGGGAAGAGCAAGCAAGAGGTCACCGATGTGTGAGCAGAGACATGTGAGTTCACAGTATACGTATGTATGCACATGCACAGACACACTCATATTTTTCAGCACATAATTGCACTACTAAAGGTTTTATTTATTTATTTATTTATTTATTTATTTATTTATTTATTTATTTATTTATTTTGAGACGGAGTCTCACTCTGTCGCCCAGGCTGGAGTGCAGTGGCGCAATCTCGGCTCACTGCAAGCTCCGCCTCCCGGGTTCATGCCATTCTCCTGCCTCAGCCTCTCCGAGTAGCTGGGACTACAGGCGCCCGCCACCACGCCCGGCTAATTTTTTTGTATTTTTAGTAGAGACAGGGTTTCACCGTGGTCTCGATCTCCTGACCTCGTGATCCGCCCGCCTCGGCCTCCCAAAGTGCTAGGATTACAAGCGTGAGCCATCGCGCCCGGCCTAAAGGTTTTAAAAATAGAATACTGACTAAAAAGGTTGGAAGCAAATATTCCAAAATGTTAATAGTACTTAATTCTGCATGGTGGGAATGTGGGTGATTGCTATTTTCTCTTCTAGATGTATGTGCATTGAAAACATTTCAACCCAAAGCTTTCCTTTAAAAATAGTCCTGGACCTTGTGTTTTTAAAAAGTGTCTTATGCAGGAAGACTAAAGGAGTCCGCATAGGAGTGAGTCTCCAAGTGTTCATATTCAGTATCCTATTAGAAGCACCTGAATTTCTTCTAATTTTCACTTCATATCATTCAGGGATGACTCATTTGCTAATGTCTCACCCTTGGATCCACTCATTTCAGTTCAACAAATGTTTATCCAACAAGTATTATGGACTCACAATGGGCTGGGTCTGAGATGAGTGAGACACGACATAGCTCAATTCGTGTGGGAAATAATTATCCTTTCCCTAAGAATTTTCTAAAGCAAGAAAACATTTGCATTGACTCTAAGCTTTAAACAAAATACTTCTCAGTCATCATAATTCCATGCAGCTAAGGCCTTATGTCTTCCTTCTGAACTCTTCCCACAGGGATTATTATTTCAGGCACCATCCTTGCTTGAAGGCAGGAGGCTGGACAAAGGCCATTGGATTCTTGTCATTTGTTGGTCCTGCCCTATTCAACAGCACAATAACAAGACTGAAGTGGTGACATGGTAAAGAAAACAGTTTATCCTGGAAACTGAGAATCAAATTTCTTAAACTCATCACAGTGTGTTCTACTTACTTCAGCATTTTAACCTCCTGGACTAGCTGTGAACTCGAGGTCAGTGTATTGACTGCATCAGTAACTCACTCGAAGCTCTTTCTGGAAAGGAGCTAAACACCAGGATGAGCTTGACAAACAGTGTGTCTGAGGCAGAAGAGGAGGGTAATGGGCGTGCAGATGAGGAAGATCTGGTCCTAGGGATAGGGTTGATGAGAGCCAGTGGAAGTGCCAGGAAGTGCCTGGAGACAGGGAGAGACACCCAGGTCTCCAGTGGGGATCCTCGCTCCACGGAAACAGCTTCTGTTCTGCAAGGTCCGCAGTGGGGTCGTCTGGAATTCCTGCCAGAGCCTGAGTCTGCATCGTGACAGATTGCTACCCTCACAAGCCAGGCCAGCCTGGGGCTCAAACTTAGTTTAGAATCATTGGTGAAGTAGAAATGAGGAAGTGGGAAGTAGAAAAATGACTCTGAGTCACTTGGTTTTTTTTTTAAACCAGCACTGTAGAGCCTCTTGACCTTGACCTTGTGTTTAATCTTTTTTTTTTTTTTTTTTTTCATTGTTTCACAGACAGGGTCTCCCTCTGTGGCCCAGTGCTGTGCAGTGGTGTGATCCTAGCTCACTACAGCTTTTAACTCCTGGCCTTCAGCAATCTTCTTGCCTCCGCCTCCCAAAGTGCTGGGATGACAGGCGTGAGCCACCACACCTGACCTGACCCTGATCTTTTAACACACCCAGCCTTGGGCCAATCCCTCCATCCATTTGTTCTCTGGCTGAAAACAGGGTGCCATCTATTGTTGGAGCAAATCACTTAACTGCCCACTGGCTCTGCAGCAAATCGGTGCTTTCTATAAGAATCTTTGTGGGCCCTCCTTGTTGCTCAGAAATCTCCTACTTACCCCCTGGGCTCCCTCTCCTCATTGCAAACATTTTTTTTTCCCTACACCCATCATACATCCCCCATCACCCATCACGGCCCTTTCTTTCTCAAGGGATGAGTCCGTCCCCTTTTTCATTAGGAGACAGGCTGTCTGCTGTGTTTCAGCTCCCTCAGTTTCCCTTCTCCCCGTGCAAAATCCACCATGTTGTGCATTTCTTCCTGTGGCAGGCAGACTCCAAGATGGCTCCCGATGATCCCTGCCTCCTGGTGTTTGCACCCTTGTGGATCTCCTCCTCTTGGAGTATGAGGGCACCTGTGACTGTCTCCAGCAACAGAATAGGGCAAGGTGATGTCGCTCCTGTGATGACATTACATAAGACTGTAGCTTCCATCTGGCTAGCGGACTGTCTCCATCGACTTTCCCCCTTGCTAGCTTTGTTGAAGTAACCCACCATATGGAGAGGCCCACAGGGCAAGAACTGAGAGCAGCCCTCAGCTAACAGCAGCAGGGAATTAAGGCCCTTTGAGAGTCCACAAGAAATTGCAACCTGCCAACAACCACGTAAGCTTGGAAGGGAATCCTTCCCTAGTCAAGCCTCAAATGAGACCCCAGCCCTGGCTGACACCTTGATTGCAGCCTTCTGAGAGACTCTGAAACAGAACTGAGCTAAGCTGTTCCCAGATTCCTGACTCACGGAAACTATCAGATAATTAATGTGTGTTTCAAGTTGCCAAGTTTGTGAAGATTTTGTTATACAGCAGTAGATAAATAACACAGTCCTATTTTCCTCCTTTCTCAAACTAATAGACGCTTCCCCAGTTCCTTTCCAACTCCCTAGCCCATCCGCATCTGCTCTTGATCCCATTCCTTCCTCTCTCTTTCAGGTTATTTCTTCAGCTTCTGAGTTAGTTAAATCCACCTGTCCACCCATGCTGTAACTGCATATCCACAGTGGAAATTAATGCATACCCCTGATGACCATTTCACTTGACTTCGGGGCCACTGAACTTGGGGGTCCTTAAGGGCTGGCCTGATACTCCCTAGACCATCCAGGACTGTCTCCCTCCTAGGTCACCAGATTATACCTTTGCCTCCATTCTCAAATCTCCAACACCCCTTTACCTATCTTGTCATTAAGCTGCTGACTCTGCTTGCCATTTCCCAGAGAAAAAAGGAGCAATCGATAGAGAACATGCACCCTTGCCACCCCCACACTGCCACCACTGCATCTGCCAACTTACCTGCACCTGTGTCCAGCCACCCTGCCTCCGCCTTCTGTTTCTCTGAACTGTGAGCTGGAACCTCGCCTAAGGCCAGTCTCTCCATCTGTGCAATAGATCCTACCTCCTTTCACCTATCCAAGTCCATAGCACAAAACGTCCTCTTTATTTCTCCAGCATCAGCAATTTGTCCCTGTCTAATGGAGTCTTTCCATGAGTATACCAACCACTGTGATTTCTCCCATCTTAAGAAAAGAAAAAAAAAAGAAGGCTCATATCTATCTTTCCCTCTCACTACCACTCCATTTTCCTACTCTCCTTTGCAGCAAAATTCCTCCAAATAGTTGTTTAAACTTTCTGCTCTCTGACTCCTCTCTTCGAATTCTCTTTCAAACCTCCTTCTGCCAGGCTTCTCCACTCACTCCCCTCCACCCATGCTCTTGCTCTTGCTGGGTCACCAGTGACCTCTATCTGGCTTAACCCAGTGGACAATGCTGAGTCCCTATCTCAGCAGGCCTGGCAGTAGCATGCCCACCTCCCTCAGACACTTTCTTCACGTATCTCTGGGACACTACTCACCTCTGATTCTCCTCTGCCCTCGCTGACTACTCACTCAGGCTTCTTGGCTGGTTGCTTCTTCTCTCCTGCTCTAAATGTGGGGGGACCCAGAGCTTAGTCCCCAGACTGCTTTTCTCCCTGTGCTTACTCCCTAAGGGATCTCACCCTTCTCACAGCGTAAATACTGCCTATACGCCAAGAACCTCAAATGTCCTGAGCCAGCACGGGTCCCTCTCCTGGGCTGAAGGCTCACATGTCCATCCACCTACTTCTCCACTTGGATGTCGAAGGGAATCTCAAAATGAGGGTGTCTAAAACTGAACTCCTAACTTCCCACCAATACTGCACCTCTTGAAGTCTTCCCATTTCAGCAACTCCATCTTCCCAATTGCTACTGCCAAAAACCGTGCACTTATCCTTGATTCCTCTCTTCCTCTCATGTGCCGCATTAAATCCATGAGCATATTACACTGGCTGCGCTTGCAACATGTATCCAGGATCCAAACTCTTCTTATCTCCTCCACTTTAGCCCAAGCCACCCATCACCTATGACTGCAATAACTTCCTTACTGTTCTCCCAGCTTCTACGCTTCCCCTCCATCAGTGTGTTCTCAATATATTCACCAGGCTGGTTAGTTTAGAACATAAGTCAGATTATTCCTCTAATGAAACTTCATTAGCTTCCCCTCCATATTGCTTAGGATAAAAGTCAAAGTGCCTTCAGCAGCCTGCGGATAAGTTCTTCCATGATCTATCCATGGCTCCATCCCTACTCCCACCCCTCACTATTTCTCTGAACTCTTTTACCACCGACCCCTTTACTCATTCTGCTCCAGCCACACCGACCTCCTTGCTATTCCTCTGAGCATGGGCATGTTTCCACCTCAAGGCCTCTGTCCTTTCTGCTCTATCTGGATCATTCTCTCAGGATTCACAGATATCTTGTGCTTTTTTAAAGCTTTATGCTCCAATGTCATGTCTTCAGCAAGGCCTACCTTGACTTACCCTGTTGAAAATGGCAACACTCCCCACCCAGCATTCCCTTTCCCTCTTCCCTGTTTTATCATTCTCTCTATCACTATAGAATACACTCTATATCTTACTCATTTAGTTATTGGTTATTGTCTGCCCCCACTGTAAAACAGAAATTGGTTGAGGGTAGAGACATTTGATTTTATAGTTCACCTCTGTACCATCGGTGCCTGGCATGTGGTAGGTACTCAATAAAAATGATAGGCTGAATATTGTTGTTAAAAATTCCTTGGACTTGGTCTTGAGAGGACAATTAGGGTGATGGGGCTAGAGCGAAGCAGAGAGCTCATGCTCCCACTCTACATCCACAGATTCGACTACAGGCTGAGTATCCCTTATCCCAAATGCTTGCAACTGGAAGCGTTTCGGATTTTGGAATATTTGCATTATGCTTGCTGATTGAGCAGCCCAAATCTGAAAACCCAAACCCCAAGAAGGTCCAATGAGCATCTTCTTTGTGCATCATGTCAGTGCTCAGAAAATTTCAGATCTTGGAGCATTTTAGATTTCGGATTTGGGATGCTCAACCTGTAATTGCCTCTATTTGATAAACCCCACCTTTATATCTCTGATATCCAAATTCCTATTTCTAGCTGCCTGATTACTGTTTCTACGAGAAACTCAGAATGTGGACATTCTGAGTTCGTACCTCATGTAGTACTCTTTTTGTGTTTCTCATCTCAGAGCAGGTCATTACCTGCCATTCACCCAGTAATCCAGATGAGAAGCTGATCAATTACACTTGTGTAAACATCTACTGAGTATATAATCTCTGCCACCCAGCCACTAGCAGCACAGGGCAATGCACACAGCTCCCTCTTTCAAGGAGCTGAGTTTGGTGCAGTAGGCATTGTGAAGAGAAATGTACAGGGTGCTTTTGTTCATTTTTCCAAAGCGAAACTACCTACTTTTTATGATGATTAAAATAGTATATGCCTCTTATAAACAATTTGATTGCAGAACTAAAATAGAAAATGAAAGTCACCTGTAATCTCACATGCAAGAGGACACTGCTGTTAATAGGTTGGTATACGATACAGTTTGGATATCTGTCCCCTCCAGATCTCAATGTTGAAATGTGATCCCCAGTGTTGGAAGTGGGGCCTAGCAGGTGTTTGGGTCACAGAGGCAGATCCCTTATGAATGGCTTGGTGCCCTCTCTCTGGTTAGGAGTGAGTTCTTTCTCAGTTAGTTCACATGGAAGCTGGTTATTTAAAACAGCATGGCACCCCTCCGCTATCTTTCTTCCTTCTTTCTTCTCCTATCATGTGATGCCTGTTCCCCTGTCCCATCTGCCACGAGTGGAAGCTTCCTACGGCCTCAGCAGAAGCAGTTGCTGGTGCTACGCTTCTTGTGCAGCCTGCAGAAACATGAGCCAAATAAATCTCTTTTCTTGGAAATTACCTAGCCTCAAGTGTTCCTTTATAGCAACGCAAATGGACTAAGACAGCATATATCCCTCCAGACATTTTTCTATGCGTATTTAAAGATAGCTAATACTTACTGAATTCTTAGTATGGATTACAAACCTTTATGCTGTGCACTTTAACATTAACTCATTTTAACATCACAATGATCCTCTGAGGTAGGTATTTTGTTATCCCCATTTTATAGACAAGGAAACTGAGATTTAATGAGGTCAAATAAGATCCCATAGGTGGTAAAGTGACTGTCAGTCAACTTAGGCTGAGTTATGCTCTGGTAACAAGCATTTTTTTTTTTTTTTTGAGACAGTGCAGTGGCATGATCTCGGCTCACTGCAACCTCTGCCCCCCCGGTTCAAGCGATTCTCCTGCCTCAGCCTCCCGAGTAGCTGGGATTACAGGTGTATGCCACCACACCCAGCTAATTTTTGTATTTTTTAAGGAGAGACAGGGTTTCACCATGTTGGCCAGGCTGGTCTCAAATTCCTGACCTCGTGATCCGCCCGCCTCAGACTCCCAAAGGGCTGGGTTTACAGGCATGAGCCACTGTGACCAGCCAACAAGAATCTTCAAAATCTCAGTGGCTGACAATAACAAAGGTTTATTTCTTGCTTATGCTAATGAATCATGTTGACCAGGAGTCAGCTGTGGCTCTGCTCCATGCTGTCTTTGTTCCAGGACCCAGGCTGAAGCTGAAGGAGCACCCTCTATCTGGGACTTAGCTGATCATCATAAAACAGCAGAAGCAAACAGTAGCTCCTAAACCATCTACTTAGAAGGGGCATATATCACTTCTGCTCTCATTTCATTTGCCAAAGCAGGTTCTAGGGCCAGCCTGCTATTAATGAACAGGAACGAATAACCTTCCCCCAGGGAGAGACAGTAAATATTTTTCAGCAGTAACACAATCCACTGAAAGTCCTGAGCTGGGATTTTAACCAGCCTGTCTTTAGAGCTTAAAAGCTTAACTACTCTTCATATACTGTGTATATTTTAACCCTAAAAGTAGGAGTTCTACACATATTGCTGGGTAAACTCCTTTATCATGTAATCTATCTCAGACATCTTGCTATATTTGTTCATATAGACTTTGCATATTCTTTTTTCAAGGATATAGAGTTTCAGATACGGTATCCCCCATTCTGCCTGTTGAGGTCCTCCTCATTCATCCAAGTTCAACTGAGGGGCCTCACCCACCAGAACAAATCATACTTTTTCAGCATGCGTGCAGTGTTGGGTTTACACTTCACTTTGGTCACATGTGTGCCTTGTCTTAGAGTTCTTTGTATACATGTCTGTTTCTCTCACTTGATTTTAAGCACCTGGAAGCAAGAATCATATCTATACCTAGATAAAGATTGCTATCTTCCTATACCTGGCTGTGCTGAACAGAGATGTGATGCTGTCTGTTGGTTTTGCAATACTGTGGAATTATCCTCCGTGCTATCCCTGTCACTTCATTGCCTGCGCTGGTCCTTTTGTATCATTTAAATTTGGTGACCCCTTCAGAACTCACACAATTTGAATAGTTCTGCTTTCCAGTATTCATCAAAATTACACCAGCAATGACAACGTTAAAGAAACAATGGCAAATAGGCATCAATCTCTCCCTTCTGACTCTTTGAAAGAAGAATATAGTGCAGGAGAAACACAAACCTAGTAAAATAATTGATGTAAATCCATATCATCAAGTTTTCCCCTCCACTCTCTACAGCAAAAGTTACTGGGTGCATGGGAGTTCATCTTTAAGAACAGAGCTGTCAGAACGACACCAGGGCTGAAGCCTGAATAAAGCCGCAGAGCCAGGCGCACTTGCTAATGATCTAGGAGAGGGTCCTGCCGCATGCACTCAAACACACAGCACACTCTTGGGGTTCAAAAGCTCCCTTTCATGCGCCCAGAATGTTTATTTTTTTTAAGAGTGGCAAATGAAAATGAATTTCTAATCTGCATTACAACCAGAGTGCACCATGCATCGAAAAAAAGCCCTTCCCTGACACAAAGGCCATGGCCATCTGGAAGAAAAGCCACCCTCCTAAGCAGATCAGCTGCAGGTTCCATCGCACTGGGGCGGATTTGCCCGGAAACAGGCATCTTGCCTTTATTAACTTACCCCGTCATTAACAGTAATCAGCATTGTCCGCTCTATCTAATTCTTACTGAGCACCTGTGTATGTGGTGTTGCATGGCCTGTCCCTGAGAGACCCTAAGGACAAATGCATCCTCTCTTGTCCCAAAGCCAGCTTTGTCAACAGGAGGTGCTTTGGAAAAGTAGTGTGAGCAGGGCCAAAACCAACCAAAGCCAACACGATTTTTAAAAGTGCGGTGTGTGTGCAGGTGAATGTCAAGCCCTTACTGATAAGAAGGTGCTCTCAGGGCCCTCTCCCGCTTCTTCAGGCCTCCCCCAACCCAGGCCCCTAGGAGCACAGCCAGATTTCCTCCCTCATTCTGCAGTGCAACAAGGCTCTCGCCTCAGTGCACTGAGCCCGCTCCTGCTGCGGGAACCCAGGCTGGAGTGTGAAACCAGCTCTCTGCCTGCCGCAGGGACTGTTATCACCGCTCCCCACACTGCTTCCTGTCACGTATCCTGTGCCAATGCTGTGTCAAGCCCATCTTACATTTTTCAAAGTGTCTTTAGCATCATTTCCTGAGCCTGAACATTTGCTCATGCTGCAAAACAAGAACTAATTTTACAAAGTTTCACTCAGGATTATTGGGACCACAGAGGCAAGAGTAAACACTATTCTCTTCTTATCAGCAAGAGAGACAGAGAGCCCAGTTTTGCTGTGACATTCCAGTAATTTGCAAACCAGAGCAGGTCTGTGTGTTTTTATCTAAATAGAGAGACCTGCTTGCTCTTCCAGTTAAAAAAAATCATATTAAAAATTAAACCATTCCCTCTCCCCACATAATTTAGCATCAGATAATTTTCTGCAGTGATTCCTCCTTTCTCGAGGATTGCGAGGAGGCAGGATGGAGGTGCCAGGAGTTTGGCTCAGTGTACAGGTGGTGGGCATGTTAGTCTCAGCCCAGCTCACTGTAAATAATGCAGCCTGACAAGATTTCTCCTTTCCTTTCGCCTTTCGCCTAACTCTTTCAGCCCGCTCGCTTACATCATCCTGGTTGGATTTAAATAGCTAACTGTGCCATGTTCTCCTGGATACAAACCACCGGATTGGCCACCTCCCTAGCTAGCCTCTACCTACTGAGAGGCAGGAGGTAGAGCTCTGGGGCCAATGGCTGCCAGAGCTCAGCGCTTGCTGGAGTCCAGTGAATTTTCTGTCACTAAGGGAGGGAAAAACGTAGAGGCACAAGAGGTCTGTTCATGCATGGGAAGACTTGCATGCCTGGGCAATGAGTTGTGTTGTGTGAATCTTACTATGTCCTGGGTATAAAGGGAAAAGATAATGTGCATCCTTTGTTCCTTCCTATTAAACTATAACTAGATGATACATTCAAACTCAGTGGTTAACTTATGAAATGATTTCAGCTCAAAAGATGGGTAGAAAATCTCTGGGAACTGCAACCTTTCCCTTTTCATTTTAAGGATATGTTAGCTACATTCTTGCAGCAGTGCAATGTTGCATGAATATCAAGCTGAGTTTAACTCCACTGTGCTCCACAACAAACACTTTTAATTATTTTAACTTTTTTTAAGTAATGAATTATGAGTTGAGAAGCCTGCTAAGCTGTTGTCTTCAATAAGAACTCTTGCAAAGAAAAAGGCTAGAAGACAAAACTGATTGAAGAAGTTAAGGGTGAGACTAATGTAGCCCACTGGAATCATATCATTCTAGAATTTTAATTAAGTAAATTTAAAAGCACTAGAGAGCCATTTACACAAATAATAGGCTGAAAGTTACCAAGCTGTGTTTAATACAGCAATCATTGTTCAAAGGGAAACCGGAAATCCTTAATGCTATGTGCAACCCCCAAA
Organism: Hylobates moloch; assembly: GCF_009828535.3. Taxonomy (NCBI): domain Eukaryota; kingdom Metazoa; phylum Chordata; class Mammalia; order Primates; family Hylobatidae; genus Hylobates; species Hylobates moloch. The sequence goes on along the minus strand of NW_026652277.1, from coordinate 126,550,549 downwards.
GAGAATGAATGCAGTGGGAGCAGGGGTTGAGGCACAGAGAGAACTCCTGGCTTCCCATTCAGAAAAAATATTATGAAAATCCTTGCAGAAGGTATGAGCCCTGAGATAAAGCATAATGGAAACAACACATGTGCATAGATACACCGTATGCTTTTACAAATACATTAAACCACAATCCACCTAAATGATAAGAATGAAACTGAAAGCTCATTCCATCTAATAAGGAATAAAACAAATCCCTGTAAAGTCACTTGTGTGACAGGATACTTGGGATAGGCTACATGATCTTAGCAGTCACCTTTGAGCTAATTCGGGCCTTTTGCCAGGCCAGGCCTGTGTAACTCATTGATTAGGGTAAAACACACCAAAGAACTAAATTTAGGAACACACAGGTGATTGGTTAGAAAAAAAAAATCCACTTTGGACACAGCTGAGCCCACTAGATGGAATACATTCACAATCTTAGCAGCATTTGAGTGCAGGCTTCCAGATTTCAAAGCAAAATTAGATAACTCCCTTATTCCAAATAAATTAGCAATAACTCATGACTTCACTGACCTCACACTTCAGTGCTTCCTAAATGAAATGTGATTTTCCTTGTTGAGATGTAATAACGCTGGGTACGTTGTTAGTTACATTATTTTTTATACTTTTTTGTGTATTTAAACTATTTTATAAAGTCTATATATCATTTGACCTAGTAATTCTACTCACAGGAGTTTATTCTATAGATATGCTTATACATAAGCATTGTTTGTAATAACAAAGGATTTTAAACAGCTTAAAAGTTATCGAAAAGAACTGTTATGGATATTAGGCTATAGCCTTGCTGGGGGGAACTGTGTTGCCCATCAAAAGAATGAAGCAGCACCGACTGTGCTGATATGGAACCGTCTCCATTATACAGTAGTAGGAGACAAAAGCAAGAACTGAGTGTACAAAATGCTGCCATGTGCAGGTTGTTAAAAAAGATTATAAATGTGGCCGGGCATGGTGGCTCATGCCTGTAATCCCAGCACTTTGGGAGGCCAAGGCAGGTGGATCACCTGAGGTGAGGAGTTCTAGACCATCCTGGCCAACATGGTGAAACCTCGTCTCTACTAAAAGTACAAAAATTAGCCAGGCATGGTGGCAGGCATCTGTAATCCCAGCTACTTGGGAAGCTGAGGCAGGAGAATTGCTTGAACCCGGGAGGCGGAGGTTGCAGTGAGCTGAGATTGTGCCATCACACTCCAGCCTGGGGGACAAGAGCAAGACTTCGTCTCAAACAAAAACAAACAAACAACAAACAACAATAACAACAACAAAGATTATAAATGCATACATGCAGGGAAATCTCTAGAAGTTGATATGCCACCCTCTTCAAAAAATATCACAGCAGTAATCCAGTAATCTCTGGGGAGGGGTAGGTGGCTAGGGGACAGGGAAGTGAAAAAAACTAGATTTTAATGTCATGACTGGGTTCTTTTTTTCACATTTAAAACAACTTTGTTGACATATATTATTCGATGAGTTTTTGACAAACAAATGTTATGTTCTTTTATGCTCTGACTTTGTGCATGTATTACAAAAAATAATTTTAAGGAAAAATATCTGTTTAAGCTAGATTCTTCAGAAGTTTTATAGAATAAATACTTATCTCAGATACCTTCTTTGGTCTATAAATCAGCAGTAGGAGGTGGTCACTTTGGAAAGATCAATTATTCTGATCTTAAAGGTAAATATCGTTTATGGCATTGAGTCACCTGAGATAGGTTGTGGGTGAGAGGAAAGGTGACCAGGAGAAGAACCAGGTGGCTCGTCTTGCTTCTAAGAGCTAAAATCACCTCTCCCTGGACAGAGGATGGACTAGAAATATTTTTATTTTATAATCACCGTATCAAAATATAAGGAGGTCTTTCTGAAACACTTGCTTGTAAGCAAACATTTCCAGACCTCTCAAAATATATAAGAATTATACTGTGTGCTAAAGCCAATTTAATGTTCTGATTATGCCTTCTGTCAACTTAGGAGGTGGAATTTCATTTCACCTCAAATTTACTCTGTAAACTTGGTCAGAGGACTTTGGCCTCCTGCTCTATCACGAAGGCCCTATGAGGTGGCAAAGTAAGGAGGACTGTGACAGAGTCAGGGCAACGGGCTGGGAAGGCCACAGAGTAGGGACATAGTGAATTAACCCCACCAGGGAGAGGTGAGGCAGAGGCCGAATGTATGGGGAAGAGTCTGGAGATGTTCACCTGGTCCCGCCTGAGCTATCTAAGGAGGGAACGACTTGCTACCAAACCTTGTCATGTCACTCTCCAGTTCTTTCACAGTTATGGAGCCCATTGCCGGAGCTGGAATGCAGACTTCCCAAGCAAAGAGAATTGTTTCTCCTCTGCTTCCTCCTTTTTCTCCTCCTCCTCCTTTTGTCCCCAAAGCACCCAACAAATGTGAAGACAGAGAAAGGAAGGAATGATGAGCAAGAAGAATCCCTAACGCCAGTGGAGTTGGTAAGATAAGTATACAATTTAAAGAGAAGCTAAACGTTCTGAATTGTATGTAGCCTTTTGGACAGTCTATCTAGAGGGGTTACTCGCGACTGGGGAGTCGAAACATGGCTTTCACACATCAGCTGAGTCCAGGTATCTCTGAGCATAGAGAGGGCGGCCCTCTGAACCTTCCAGGCCTCATGTTCATGTGATGAAGGTAAGGCCACTGGGTATGGATCGAGCTCCCCCACTGCTTCGCTGTGCCACCCTGAGCAGAGTAACTTCATGCCTCATGCTTCATTTTCCTCATCTAGACCATGCGGCTAATCACAGCACCCCTCTCACAAGGCCATTGTAAAGACTAACTTTAACACATATAAATATAAACACAGATTAATAGAGGTGTGCACTTAGCATAGTATCAGGCACAGAGAGACTATATGATAACTATTAACTATTGCAATTATTAATATCACTAAATTATTGAAGGTTTTCCCCACCTTAAATAGCCTAGTGACGTTAACAATGACATCACCATTCTCCTAGTGGCTCATGTTTTCTCTGTGCTCTGGGTAATGATGGCATGTGCAATATTACATTGCAGGGTAAGGTTAATCGATGTTGTTTAATAAAAGTGGACATTCAGGTGGCTATACAATCAAGAAGCCCACCCAAGGAAAAGACCTGAATGTACTGCACATGCAGGAATGTTAGTCATTAAAATGTGCTTACAGAAAAATCCCGTTTCCTGTCATAAATCTCACAACAGAAAGAATTCATGAGGAACCTACTGAAGGCAATACTTGCCATCATACCCCAAGCATGAGGCAGTTTCACCCCAAGCATTAGGCAGTCAGGAAACACTTACTGCCCCCACCAAAGGCAGAGTAATTCTTGCGTCAGTATATTATATTCTTCCAATGGTCTCATCTGTCTCACGTGGATTCAATTTAGAGGATGCTGCCAGACAGAATTAAATATATTAGTTTGAAAAATTACAGGGAAAGCGTATTTATAACAGTTCCATTTTGATTGGATCAATTTTCTAAGCATTTATCTTTTAAGAGTCCTAGAGGTCTTTCTTATAGGGTGTGCCTCTCAGATGGACTTTGAATTACATCATCTGCTGCCAGAAAGAACCCCAGAATGTTTTACTTGGGGCCTTCGATAGCTGTCTAAGGGGACTGCTGCAGAAGAAAAGTGTCGGAAATATCAACACAGACATTTCCATAAGCGACGATTCCATCTCTTACTTGGATTAATTATTAATCTGTGTATCCTAGGAAGGTCAGATCACAGCAAACAGGTTACAATGGGACATGACTAATGAGAAGGTCTCAAATACTAAATGAGGATAACCCACATGATGGCACCAATTCTAATTAAGATTCTTCTACCAGAAATAATGATAATCTTGCATGAAACACCTGCTGTTGGCCAGGCTTTGCACAAGGCACTTTATATCTGCCATGTCATTGGTTCTTCATAACAACATTGATGGGTTTATTTTATAGATGATGAAATTCAGATTCAGAAAAACTCAGTGAGGTTAAAATAAGCTGTCCAAGTCCCATAACTGGCTATTAGCAAAGCTGGCACCTGAACCCAAGCCTGGGTGACCTCAAAGCACATGCTGTTTTGCATCCTTCCATACTGTCAGATTCAACAGGTAAAACCGGGACAGTAAATCATAATCATGAAATATATGGTCCTTTCCCACCACAATTTCAGACATATTTCCTTAGCATGAATCTAATCATCTCACAAATATTTATGTTAAAAAAATACAGCCACCTTAGGGCCATTCGCTATTTTAAGGAGTGTGATTGGAAGAGGTATAATGTCTTTTATGAAAATTGTTTTCTCCCCTGGATGAAACTCCTGTCCTCCTCCTTTTAAAGTTTGGTTTTTTTGAGGAGAGTTAACTCCCTTACTTTGTATTAAAAAGAACTAGAATATAGAACTGAGAAGTATTAAAAATACAGTTCAGAATAAGATATATATAGGTATCCCATATATATATATATTATATATATATATATATTTTTTTTTTCATTGCAACCTCGACCTCCTGGGCTCAGGTGACCCTCCCACCTCAGCCCCCAAGTAGCTGGACTATAGGCACACACCACCATGCCTGCCTGGCTAATTTTTGTATTTTTTGGTAGACACAGGGTTTCAGCATGTTACACAGGCTGCTATTGAACTCCTGGGCTCCAGTGATCTGCCCACCTCAGCGTCTCAAAGTATTGGGATTACAGGTGTGAGCCACCACATCCAACCAGAATGAGATATTTTTAATGACAAAAATAGACACTGGGAGAACAAAATGAGAAAGTATATCCCTGAGATTTCTGGAAAGAGATACTAGAGAGAATGCAATATTCAAAAAATTAATCACTGAGAATGTTCTAGAATTAAAACACAAATCCTTAGGTTGAAGATGTATAACAATTGAATAGAATAAATAAAATAAGCTCCATTTTGATATATAAAATAAAACTGTGGAACCTCAAAAATAAACTAAGACAAGTTAAAAACAACCAGGAAAAAAAGGCACTTTGTCTGCAAAGAAACAATTAGACTGAGAGTTGACATCTCAGTAACAAGAAGTAAGGCCAAAATAAAACAGGAAAATATCTTCTAAACTACTGACCTAGAATTCTATACCTAATTAAATTATCATTCAAGAGTCAGGGTGAAATAAAGACATTTTCAGATGGAAAGTAAGAAAACTGTATTTGCAGATTTATTTTATGAATTATTTGAGGATATACTTCAGGGAGTAGGAAATATGAACCCATGAGAAAAGGATCAAGAAGCAATAAATTATCCGTGAGCAATCTGAGAAAGAAATTAAGAAAGTAATTCCATTTATAATAGAATTAAAAAGAACAAACTACTTAGGAATAAATTTAACAAAAGAAGTATAAAACTTGTACTCTGCAAACTATGACATTGTTAAAAGAAATTAAAGACTTTCAAAATAAATGGAAAGACATCCCATGTTCATGGATTCAAAGATTTAATATTGTTAAAATGGCCATACTCCCATATTCATCTACAGAGTTAATCTCTATCAAAATCCTAGTTGGCTTTCCTTTGCAGAAAATGATACTAAAATTAATACGTAAATGCAAGTGACCCAAAATAGTCAAAACAATTTTTTAAAAGAAGAACCATGTTGGAGGACTCACATTTCCCACTGATTTCAAAATGTATTACAAAGTTACAGTAGTGAAGACACTGTGGTACTTGCTGAAGAATAGACATGGATGAATAAAATAGACTTAGTCTGAAATATTTTATTTTGAAATAATATTTTTATTTAAGAAATATAAAAATACAGGCTAGGTGTGGTGACTCATTCATGCAATCCCAGCACTTTAGGAGACTGAGATGCAAGGATCATTTGAAGCCAGGAGTTCAAAACCAGCCTGGGCAATGTAGGGAGACCCTTTCTCTACAAAAATCTTTTTAAAAATTAGCTGGGTGTGGTGGTGCATTTCTGTGGTCCTAGCTACTTGAGAGGCTGAGGTAGGAGGATTGCTTGGGCCCGGGAAGTCGAGGCTGCAATGAGCTATGATTGAACCACTGCACTTCAGCCTTCAGCCTGAGTGACAGAGTGAGACTTTGTCTCAAAAGGAAAAAAATATATATTTATATATGTAAATGTATGTGTATATATATGTGTATGTATGTATATACAAAAAATTGAAATAAAATTTAATTTTAATTTTACTATTTTAATAAAATAAGTTCATTTTGGTTAAGTATATTTTCTTTTATTTGCCCCGCATTCACTCTCAATATAACAAGGGTACAAGACATTAAACAAGGAAAGATGACTCTTTTTCAACAAATTATATTGAGATAACTGGATAGGCATATGCAAAAGAATGAAGTTGCACCCCCTCTTCACTTCATTTATAAAATTAACTAAAAATGGATCACAGACCTAAATGTAAGACCTACAACTACATACTTCTTTTTTTTTTTTTGAGATGGAATCTCGCTCTATTGCCCAGGCTGGAGTGCAATGGTGTCATCTTGGCTCACTGCAACCTCTGCCTCCCAAGTTCAAGTGATTTTCCTGCCTCAGCCTCCAGAGTAGCTGCAACTACAGGTGCATGCCACCATGCCTGGCTAAGTTTTGTATTTTAGTGGAGACATGGTTTCACCATATTGGCCAGGCTGGTCTCGAACTCCTGACCTCATGATCTGCCCACCTCAGCCTCCCAAAGTGCTGGGATTACAGGTGTGAGCCACTGCACCCAGCTCCTACAACTATGTACTTCTTAGAAGAAACATGGGCCTAAATCTTCATGGCCTTGGTTAGGCAAAGCCTTCTTAGGTATGACACCAAAAGCATAAGCAATAAAATAAAAATATATGCAAATTGAACTTCATCAAAATTGAAAAATTTTGTGGTTCAAAGAACATCATGAAGAAAATGAAAAGACAACTCACAGTATGGAAAAAAATATTTGCAATCATATATCAGATAAAATACTTGTATTTACTTACTATTATTATTCAGTTGTAATTCTTACAACTCAATAAAAAATAATTATTACAACTCAATAATAAAAAGGCAAATAACAATTTAAAAATGGACAAAGGTGGGCATGGTGGCACATGCCTGTAGTCCCAGCTGTTTGCTGGGCTAAGGCAGGAGGATCGTTTGAGCACAGGAGTTTAAGGCTGCAGTAAGCCATGATTGTGCCACTGCACTCCAGCCTGGGTGACAAAGTGAGACCCTGTCTCAACAAAAAGCAAGGGAGGGCAAAGGATATGAATCTCCAAATAAAATATGCAAATGGCCAATAAACACATGAAACGTTGCTAAACATCATTAGTCATTAGAGAAATGGAAACCAAAACCTCAGCAAGATACCACTTACACACACTTGAAAGGCTATAATGAAAAAGGCAGGCTGGGCGCGGTGGCTCACGCTTGTAATCCCAGCACTTTGGGAGGCCGAGGTGGGCGGATCACGAGGTCAGGAGATCGAGACCACGGTGAAACCCTGTCTCTACTAAAAATACAAAAAATTAGCCAGGCGTGGTGGCGGGCGCCTGTAATCCCAGCTACTCGGAGAGGCTGAGGCAGGAGAATGGCGTGAACCCGGGAGGCGGAGCTTGCAGTGAGCCGAGATTGCGTCACTGCACTCCAGCCTGGGCGACAGAGCGAGACTCCGTCTCAAAAAAAATAAAAAAAAAAAAAGAAAAGAAAAAAGAAAAAGGCAGATGGCGTTTTGGCAAGGATATAGAGAAAGTAGAACCCTCATACATTGCTGGTGGGAATATAAAATGTCACAGCCCCTTTGGAAAACAGTTTGGCAGTTTTTCAAAAAGCTAAATTGAAAGTTACCCTTTGACCCTCTAATTCCACTCCTAGATATCTATCCAAGAGAAATGAAATATATATATGTCCACACAAAAACTTGCACATGAATGTTCATAGTAGCCCAAAAGTAGAAACAATACAAATGTCCATTAATTGATGAATGGATAAATAAAATGTGGTATATCCATACAGTGGAATATTATTTAGCCATAAAAATAATGAAGTATTGATACATACTACAACATGGATGAACTTTGAAAATATGCTATGTGATATTCTCACTCATAGGTGGGAATTGAACAATGAGGACACTTGGACATGGCAGGGGGGGAACATCACACACCAGGGCCTGTCGTGGGGTTGGGGGAGGGGGGAGGGATAGCATTGGGAGATATACCTAATGTAAATGATGAGTTAACGGGTGCAGCAAACCAACATGGCACATGTATACATATGTAACAAACCTGCACGTTGTGCACATGTACCCTAGAACTTAAAGTATAATAAAAAAAAGAAAATACGCTGTGTGAAAGAAGCCAGTCACAAAAGACCATATAGCGTATGATTCCGTTGCTCCAAAATTATCTAGAATAGGCAAATCTATAGAGACAGAAAGCAGATTAGTGGTTGCCTAGGGCTGGTTGGGTTGAGGGGAAAGTGGAGAGTGACTACTAATGGGTATGAGGTTTCTTTTGAGGTTCATAAAAATGTACTAAGGTTGATTGTGCTGATAGTTGTACAACTGTCAATATACCAAAAACCATTGAATTGTATACTTTAAATGGAGGAATTATATGTAAATTATGTCTCAAAAATGTTTTTAGAAAAGCAGTGGAGAATTAAAAAGTTGAAAAATATATAGTCAAATCTAAACAAGCATTGACTGTATGAAACAATAGTAACAAAAGCACTAATGGAGGTTCCATAAAAAGACGGAATTAAAATACTAGAAACAATGTGTGAGAGGAAAAGAAGAATAAGAGAGAAAACAACCTAAGGTCCTTATTTTGTTTGAAAGGAAACCAAGGGATATTGATTAACCTACAAGATTGTTGAGCAGTATGTTTGTTCAATTTTAAAGTAAATACGAAAAAACAGAAATATAATCATTTGAAAGATAATATTGATCAGTTCTATAAAAGGCAAAAAAAAAAGGAGAAAAAGAAAAAAATGTACAGAAAGCACAAAGCAAGGTTAAAGAATAAATCCACCACAGTATATAATCGCAATAATGTAAATGAACTAACTTTATAGGTTAAAGGGCTGAGACTTAATTTAAATAAATCCAGCCATATGTCATGTTTTTTAAAAATTGCATCTTGTTTGTTCCTGATAATTAGGATGATGTTGCATTCCAGTATTTCCCGTGTCTTATTCCTGAATTTAAATGGGATGTTTTTAGGATTTCACCACTGAGAATAATATTTGCTTTAGGGTTTGGTAGATGCCATTTGCAGGTTAAAGAGTGTTCCTTTTTTGTTGTTGTTGTTTGAGACTGGATCTTGCTCTGTCACCCAGGCTGCAGGGCAGTGGTGTGACCATGGCTCACTGCAGCCTCAACCTCCTGGGCTCAAGCAATCCTCCCATCTCAGTCTCCCAAGTAGCTAGGACTACGGGCACACATCACTATGCTCAGCTAAGTTTTTAAAGTTTTTTTAGAAATGGGATCTCATCATGTTGCCCAGGCTTGTCTCGAACTCCTGGGCTCAAGCAATCTTTCGGCTTTGGCCTCCCAAAGTTCTGGAATTACAGGCGTGAGCTGCTGTGCTCAGCAAGGAATGTTCCTTCTATACCTAGTTATCTGAGAGAAGTTCTATTTAGAGTGTTGAGGGAAAATAGCTAACTTAGAATTCTATACACAGCTAAACTATCATTCAAGAATGAGGATGAAATAAAAAGACATGCCATTTACATTTATAGTTTTTAAAAAACTGTAAGTTATCTATAAATAAATCTAACAAATCACATGAAACTTTTACAAAGAAAGCTCTAAAACCTCATTGAAAGATAGAAAACCTCATTGAAGAAATGATGACATACACCCTGCTTGTGTATGGAAAGACAACAGCTTAACAGTAGCAGCTTTCCTAAATTTATACTATAAATTTAATAAATTCTATTCAAAATCCCTGGAGAATTATTTTTACTGACCTTGATAAGCAGATCAGAATATCCACCCAGAAAAATAAAGGGGTTAAGAACAGCCAAAACAATTTTTTTTTAAGTGACAGGATCTCGCTGTGTTGCCCAGGCTGGAGTGCAGTGGCACAATCATAGCTCACTGCAGCCTCTAACTCCTGGGCCCAAGTGATCCTCCTGTCTCAGCCTCCCAAAGTGTTGGGCTTCCAGGTATGAGCCACGGTGCCAGGCCACAATTTTGAGACAGCATAAAGAGAAAGGATTCACCCTAACAGATAGCAAAACTTATTTTTAGTTAATTTTATAAATGAAGTGAAGAGGGGGTGCAACTTCATTCTTTTGCATATGCCTATCCAGTTATCTCAATATCATTTGTTGAAAAAGAGTCATCTTTCCTTGTTCAATGTCTTGCACCCTCATTATACTGAGAGTAAATGTGGGGTAAATAAAAGAAAAATACTTAACAAAAATGAACTTATTTTATTAAAATAATAAAATTAAAATTAAATTTATTTAAATTTTTTGTATATACACATATATACATATATATACACATACACATACATTTACATATGTATATATATATATTTTTTTCTTTTTGAGACAAGGTCTTGCTCTGTCACTCAGGCTGAAGGCTGAAGTGCAGTGGTTAAATAATTAAATAAGTAATTAAAATATTTTGGATGCAGGGTGGTGATGGCGGCCACTGGGGCTGTGGAAGTGGGGTCCCCAGGGTCAGCCGTTGCCCCCTCGTCCACCCTGGCCTTGCCGCTCACCCTGGGTCATCTGTTCCGGCCCATCAGCGCCGAGGACGAGGAGCAGCAGCCCACCCAGATCAAGTCACTGTGCATGAACTTACCGCAATGGCATGACGCGCCTCCTGCTCACCAAGATTCCCTTCTTCAAAGAAATAATCGTGAGCTCCTTTTCCTGCTACCACTGTGGCTGGAACAACATGGAGATCCAATCAGCAGGCAGGATCCAGGACCAGGGAGTGCGCTACACTTTGACCCTCAGGGCTCTGGAGGACATGAACAGAGAAGTGGTGAAGACTGACCCTGCTACCACAAGGATTCCTGAGCTAGATTTTCAAATTCCTGCCTTTCGCCAGAAAGGAGCTCTGAACACTGTTGAAGGATTGATCACCCATGCTATCTCTGGCCTGGAGCAGGACTAGCCTGCACGAAGGGCAAAAAAGATGCCACAGCTGAAAGAGTTGATGAGTTCATTGTCAAACTGAAGGAGCTAAAGCAAGCAGCCTCCCCTTTCACTCTGATCATTGATGATCCCTCAGGGAACAGCTTTATGGAAAACCCACATGCTGCTCAGAAAGATGATGCCCTGGTGATCACACACTACAACCGGACCCGACAGCAGGAAGAGATGCTAGGGCCCCAAGCAGAAGCACCAACAGAGAAGCCAGAAGAGAAGATCTCAGAAACGAAGTGCTCCAGTTTAACACAAACGACCCAGAATGCAATGCCCCCACTCAGACCAACATGAAGCTAGTACGAATCCCTCACTTTAAGGAGGGACCAACTGCAAGAACTGCGGGCATCAGACCAATGAGGTGAAATCTGGAGAAGCAGTAGAACCCTTGGGCACCAGGATCACCCTCCACATCACAGGTCCCTCAGATATGACTAGAGACCTCCTCAAGTCTGAGACTTGTAGTGTGGAAATCCCAGAGCTAGAATTTGACTGGGAATGGCCATCCTCGGGGGCAAGTTCACCACACTGGAAAGGCTGCTGAAAGATATCTGGGAACTGGTGACCAAAAACCCTTTCGCACTGGGCGACATTTCCAATCCTGGCCAGACAGAGAGACTGCAGGAGTTTAGCCAGAAGATGGACCAGATCATCGAAGGTAACGTGAAGACCCACTTTATTATGGATGATCCAGCAGGAAACAGTTACTTGCAGAATGTGTATGCACCTGAAGATGATCCTGAGATGAAGGTGGAGCGTTATAAGCGCACCTTTGACCAAAATGAGGAGCTAGAGCTCAATGACATGAAGACAGAGGGCTATGAGGCAGGCCTGGCTCCACAACAGTAGCAGTGGGTGGGTCAAGGGCCAGCTCTCCAGCGCTGCTCATTCTGCAGGTTATTTATTAGTATTGGAAGAAGGCTGGGAGTGTCTTCCCCACCAGACCTTGCCCATGGTGGGGAGGACATCTTGTCTGAGTCAGAGATCTAGGCACATTTTCTAAACAGCTTGTGATGCAAGCACAAGCCTATTGTGTTACTTGACTTTATTTTGGAGGTTTTGAATTGGCCTGGGAAGAAACCCAGAAATGAACCAGTGTATGTCATTATCACTTTTTTCATATCAAGTCTTTACCCTCCCTCCACATAATGCTCTGTCCTGTAAGGTTGGAACTCTGTAGTTGGAGAAGGTGGAATAAAATTACACCTGGAAAATAAAATAAAATAAAATAAAATAAAATATTCTGGTATCAGCATTTGGCTACATAGATCAATGGGGCAAATTTTCTGAAAAAGTTAGAAACACACATAAGTAGGAACTTAGGATATAAGAGGTGACACTGCAAATCAGCAGGGAAAGGATGACTATTCAATAAATGGCACTATGACTATTGGCTAATATTTTCTAAAGGAAAAATTAGATTCATACCCCACTGCGTGAACAAAAATAAATTTCAGATGTGTTAAGGAAAAGCAGTAAACATTTAGACAGAACTATAGGAAAATATTTCTATGACATCCAAGGAGGGCAGGGTTTCTTAAACAATACAAAACCAAAAATTATCATGGAAAAGTGAGAAGTTGAAGTATATAATTTTTTTAAACTTCTTAATGACAAATGGCACTAACAGCAAAGCAAAAAGACAAACACAGACTTGGAGAAAATAGTTACATCCCACATTTCCAACCAAGGATTACTATCCAAAATATACAACTAGCTCCTACAAATAAGCAAGAAAAAGAGAAACAACTGAACATCAAAAAAGCTTAAGGATGTTAACAAGCAATCGGCAAAAGAGGACATTTAATGGTCTATAGACGCATGAAAATGTGCTCGCCTTTATTAGTAGTCAAGGAGATGCAAATTAAAACAAATAGATACTATTTCATGCCTATTAGAGTGGGAATTTCTTGAAAAAACTCTGACAATACCAAAAGTTAATGAGAACGGAGAAATGGACACTTACATCCACTGCTAGTGGGCATGTAAAAATGACAGACCCACTGTAGAGAGCGATTTGGCAACATCTGGTAAAGTTAATGCATAACCTATGTCCAAAACTTCTGCCACTATATGTCTAGAAGTTCCCAAGAGACACATAGGTCCAAGGAGATATGAACAAAAGCACATTCTTTCAGCACTCTGGGTAATAGCTTAAAAGTGGAAACAAGCTACCTGACCTTCAGGAGCAAAATGGGCAAATCAAATGTGGATTATTCATGCAATGCAATGCTGCACAGCCATTAAAATGAGTGAACTAGATCCTTATCGCCTACATGGATACATCTAAAATGTGTAATGATAAACTAGAAAGATGCAACATAAATATTTATACAATATAATTTACATAAAATGTAAAGTACATGAAACGATAGTATATATAATTTACTAATATGTTAAAGATACTCAGATCTTCCTGGTTATGGTTCACATATATGAAGGGGGGGAGAGAGAGGCCTCCTAAACCAGGTGTCCGAATATTACAACATCTAGAAAGACTCTTGAACTTACACTTCATAAAAGATAAAAAGAGTGTTTTTTTAAAGAGAAGCTGAGCTACAGAATTTGGCACTATTTATGTTTTTGTGTACAAAGAACCCTAAAGGACATTCGATGGGTTCTGGTATCAGTCACCAGTTCTTCTTCACTTAGGAATTGATGCTACTATCCCTCCGTTGATGGGGCTAAGAGAACAGTTCTGGCCTAGCTCCTGTCTCCTACAGGTCCTTCAGGAGCAAAATGGGCAAACAAAATGTGGATTATTCATAGAGTGCAACACTGGGTTATTCTCCCTCACCCAGCCTACTAGTTTGCCCAGAAAATCCCCATCCTGCTTCTGTTGGATTCTTTCCTGTGTTTCCTTTGCCACTTGCTGAAAGTACAGTGCCATTCTAGCATCCCAAGTTTTACCTGCTGATTTCTGTTGAAGACTCTACAGCCCAACTCTGCCTTTCTGATGGGTCTGGACCTGTGCCTATTCAATACATGTGCCTTTTCAGGGGAGATGCCTCCCTGGACAGGGTTAGCTTTTCTCTAGGTGCCATAATGCCGGGCAGAGGATCTTAAATCCCCTTTGGTTTGGAGTGACAGAACCATAATCCTTCCTGAGCTCCTTTTTTAAACACACATACATACACACATGCTTTCATATACATGCACATGTACAAACACACACTCAGACAAAAAAATGCACACACAAATACCTACACCACTCCCTTCTCTGCAACAGGAGTCGAGACTGCTTGGTTACTCTAAATCCAGTATTGTATAGGTATTGTGTGGCAGATCTGATTTTATAATGGAAGACAATGGGAATAATAGGATTTGCTATTCACGAACACATAGATCTCAAATATCAAAGGACAACTGTATGAGACCATTGGAACCACTATAACACAATAGCCATCTCCCACTTGCCAAGCTCAAAGCATATGACTTTTCTTTTTCACGTTGGGAGCAGAGTTGATTGAATTATACTCTTCAGTTCTTATCCCATTACCACGACTGTATGTGAGGTCCCTCTCTAGTTTTACAACTGTGTTTCCTTTTATATTCCCCTTTGTGTCTGATTCCACTTTCATTTCCCTCGCCCCCACCCACAGGCATCTGCTGGAATGGGTTTGATATTTGCCCAATTGTTATTTATCCTGTTGCTTTTCTACTGGGATGTCACGGCGAGAGGATGTTTATCTCTGATTCATTATGCTGATTCATTTTTATTAAGCAGCCATACAATTTCAGGTATAGTGCCGGAGTGGATCCCCCTGTGGAATCTCACAGCCAAACAATGTGAACTGAACATCTGTTTAATTTAAATGGTGGGTCCTGGGGTGTCAGTTCCATTATTTTGTTTGTATTACAGAACTTGGCTCACAAGATCACACTCTTGTTTAAAAAAAAAAAAAAGTCCTTTAAATTGGGAAAATGCTCATCTGTCCTGAATGAGTTAAGAGTGCTTCTGCCTGCAAGCAGAGTGTGCGGTGACTCACCGTCCCATGAAGACGCCTTCCCTTCTACCTTAAGACTGCGTCTGTCCCACAGAACCCCACGTGCGGGCGTCCCTGGAACCTGGCCCATAGGTGGCAGTCTCCCTTCATCGTTCCCGGACTACGAACCTCGGAAGAGCAGCCCGAGAAAGCAGTTGCTTTCGCTTTTTCTTCGGGTTTCCTAATATTTAATGTTCCTCCACTCAACTCCCCACTCCATCCCACAGAGAGTATAGAGATTGCCTCCCTGGAGGCGAGCAAACGACAAAAGAAGCTTCGCCTGGAACCAAAGTCGGACCTGGGTTGTGCCGACTCTCCATGCGATTGTTTTGGAATTTTGCTGAAGCTCTCTTGCAGAATTGCTCTGTAAATGGCAAGAAGAAATGCCTTTCACTATAAACAGAAAATAAAGCTTTCACAAGTTGTCATATTTTTAAAAAGCAATCATGCGGATGCAAGTTTTTATCCCCTCTGTTTAGTCTTGCCTCCCCTCCTTGCCAACACACCCCCACAGAATTTGGGATGAATCTTTGCGAGTGAAGTAAAGTAGGCATTCTCTCCAACACGTGCCCCTCCCCCAGCCCCTCACAGAGCCTATTCAACAAGATATTGAACAGTCATAGGCAGAGACGAGTGTGCGTACGCGTATGAGTGTGCATGTATGTGTGCGCGTGTGTGTGTGTATGCAGAGAATACTAGATGGAGAGTCAAAGAGAAACCAAGAGACCCAGAAAAGGGGCACCACCTTCTCACCTTCCTTCCACCCCACTCCTCCTCACCCGAGAAGGGAAGGCAGGTGGAGCGCTCACCCAGCCCCAGGCCCTTTTGGGCGAGCCTGCCCAATGGGTTTCTAATCAGCCAACACTTTGGGCAGGCCTCCACTGTTTATGCAGCCAAAGGGACTTTAAATCATCGGCCGGTGTCAAAATGCTTGAGGAATGTGCTAGCCTAGGAAGCCACATGGAGTGGTTCATCAGCATTTGTAAAAACCGCCTTGGCAAAAAGAGGTTGAACCCAGCATTGGGGGCGGATTGTGTGTATTTCAGTTGAATTAGGAAACAGAATACCTTTTAAATCTTAGCAACACCTGGTTCTGAAAAGGACGCCCACTAAAGAAAGGGTTGCCTTGTCTGTGCTGGAGGAGGCTTGCCCTGCCTCAAAGTGCTTCTCCTCCCCAGATCAGAGACCTCATTAGATGCTTGGTCCCTCTTCCTTCCTAAGATGTGCAGAGGGCTCGGAGATTTTCACCTGGACTTTGGGACAAAGCCAACACAGGATGTCCTGAGTTACAGCAAGCATTTCTGAATGGAGGAAGCCATTGGTCAGCCTGCTCTAAAGAAGGCCAAGTTCATGTTCCCCCCAAAGGACTAGACCCCGGGGTAGGTGGGGGTTTAGGGGCAGGGGTGAAGAGGGTGTGGGAGGTGGTGAAGGGGAGGGGGTAGAGGAGGGGGTGGGTGGAGGGGGCCTGGCAGAAGCCTGGTTCAAGCGTGAGCCAGTGCCTTCCTGGCCATGGCAGGTGGGCCGCTGACACACAGGAAGAACAGACTTACTGCCTTAGCTGTTTGGCCACTCTCCTGCACACACCTGGAATCACTGGGTATGTCTCTGAGGAACTAAAGCTGATCTCTCCTTGGTAGGCTGACTTCAGCAGAAGAGCTGAGGACATGCCACCTTTTCTCTCTTTAGGCCCTTTCCCTTGAAAAACTCTGTGAATTAGGATTTTCTCTTCTCAAAGGAAAAATAAAACTGCTTAAAAGCACCATCAAGTCCTCAAAATCCTCTTTTTTTTTTTTTTTTTAAATATTCTTGCTCTGTCGCCCAGGCTGGAGTGCAGTGGTGCAATCTCAGCTCACTGCAACCTCCACCTCCTGGGCTCAAGGGATTCTCCTGCTTCAGCCTCCCAGGTTGCTGGGATTACAGGTGTGCACCACCAAGCCCAGCTAATTTTGCATTTTTAGTAGACACAAGGTTTCACCATGTTGGCCAGGCTGGTCTCGAACTCCTGACCTCAAGTGTCCCACCCACCTCAGCTTCCCAAAGTGCTGAGATTAGAGGCATGAGCCACCACGCCCGGCCAGGTTCTCAAAATCTATAAAATAAAGCCTCAGGGGGGTATTTAAATTCTGCTGGAACAGGGGCCCAGCAGGCCTTCCTGCTTTGTCTCCCACATCTGCTATTAGACATCACTACTGTTTCAGCCCAGCCCTGGGCTCCTCTCATCCCACCCTACTCGTGGAGATCCTTCTCCCCCAGGTCTGTTTCAAGTCTCACTGCTTCCATGAACCTGATCCCTCCAGAGTCGGCTACCCAGCCCCACTCTTGCTCTCGTGGGCGCCCAGATGTCCCATGGTACCTGAGTGTGCACAGCCTCGTGGTTCAGCTGCTGTGCCCAGCCTGACGCTTTCCTCCAGGACTCGTATGCTTCCTGTGAGCACCCTCCAGCTCTCAGTGTATTTCCCCTAATACTCAGCACCACATCTCCCAGTCGGCAAAGCTTAACCATTGTTGGTGAGATTTGAAATCAAACCATGTTACCATATGAAAATAAATACAAGTATCAGGCCTCATCCGACTCCATTCAGTGTAAGAGGCACCATTCATTCACTTCTAAAAGAAGAAAATTAGTAATGTAAAACTACAAATGAATTAGCTAATGAGCAGAGGGACAAAGAATGTTCAGCCTCTCTAGAATGCAAAGACTTCAGAATTGTTTGTGAAAATAAGGAAATGCCAAATTTGACAAATCAAATTAACAAATTTAGAGGAAATTACATTGGTCACCACTGCCAGAGTCACAGTGAGACATGCACTCTGAGGACTGCCAGCAATGCAAATGAGAACAGCACTTCTCCAAAAATTTTATAAAATGTCTCAAGAGTCTTAAAAATTTTTAATTACACATGTGGCTCACATTCTGTTCCATTGAACAGTGCTGTATTAGACAACTGCATTTTTTGTAAAAGACAAAGAAAGCTGCTAGGTGAGGTTATTTCTGGTTCTAGAATTATGAGTGATTTTAGTTTTGTTCTCTTTTTTAGTTTTTATTTTTTTGATACATGGTCTCATTCTGTCACCCTGGCTGGAGTGCTGTGGCACAATCTCAGCTCACTGCAGCCTTGACCTTCTGGTTCAAGAGATCCTCCCACCAAAGCCTCCTGAGTAGCTGGGACTATGGGAGGCACATGCCACCACACCTGGCTCATTTTTTGATTTTTTGTGGAAACAGGATCTTGTTATGTTGCCCAGGCTGGTCTTGAACTCCTGAGCTCAAGCAATTCTCCTGCCTCAGCCTCCCAAAGTGCTGGGATTACAAGCGTGAGCCACCACCTGGCCCAGTTTTGTAGTTTACACTCTTCTGCACACTGTTTTCTCAATGAGCATTTATTTCTAATATTTCACGTCTTTTGTGGAGCCTTCCCCAAACTCCAACTGGTGTCAGATGCATCATGACTTTCTACACTTTTTCTGTGCAGCATTCATTAGAGTTGGAAGTTATATGCTGGCTGATCGTTTGATTCATTTCTGCCTGCTCAGCAGATCCTCAAGTCCATGAATCTGGGACCCAGGTCTGTTTTGTCCACTTTTGTGTCCCTAGCACTTAGCTCAGTACATAACATGTGGTAAGTATTTAATAAAGACTAGTTAAATGAATGGATGAATAAATGATTAAAGAAAAAAGTTACTTCCTAGAATCAGAAGAATCCAAGTCACTATAACTATAAAATCAAGGAAGTCATCACAGAAGAGCAATATTTGCAAACTTCAGTGAAGAGGTGATCAGCACAGATTTTGGAGCGGTCACAGCCATGAGATCTGCTGCAGGGAGTGCAGCTGATCAAGGGCCCCAGCTGCTGTGCTCTGAATCCATCAACACATCTGAGGCTGCGCTTCCCAGGGGCTGCCCCCAGCCAACCTCTCAGTGTAGCAGGAATAGGAAGGCACGCCTTCTCCTGGGAGAGGTGGGACTTCTTCTGATGGGCAATTTTGGCTCAAGGACGTTCATTGACCTTGTCAAAATTTCCTTCCCTCTCTCCTGTCTTCTCCAGTGTCAGACCTTCATCACACTCTGAGCGTTCTCCCCGTTGCCTCTGGCTCCATCCCCATTTTCCATTACAGATGTTCCCCAATAAATTACTTGCATCTCAGAGGACACAACACAAAGAAGGACATTGCTTCCAAAATTTAAATATATATTATCTACTTTTAAAAATGACCAATACATGCACATTGTAGAAAATTTGAACAGCAAAAAGTTTTTGAAGTGGATATATTATAAAAGGAAAGTTGCTTTTTTTTTTTTTTTTTTGAGACAGAGTCTTGCTCTGTCACTCAGTCTGGAGTGCAGTGGCACAATGTTGGCTCACTGCAACCTCCACCTCCTGGGTTCAAGTGATTCTTCTGCCTCAGCCCCCCGAGTAGCTTGGACTACAGGCACGTGCCACCATGGCCAGCTAATTTTTGTACTTTTATTAGAGACAGGGTTTCACCATGTTGGCCAGGCTGGTCTCGAACTCCTAACCTCAGGTGATCCGCTCACCTCGGCCTCCCAAAGTGCTGGGATTACAGGTGTGAGCCACCATGCCCGGCTGGAAAGTTGCTCTCTCATCTCTTTCCTCCGGCCCCTGATTACCTTCTAAATACTCTCCTTCCTCTCTCTGAAGTCAATCTCTGTCTACCCTTCCACACTACGCACTATTCTTATGTTGCTTTTGTGACTAAGAGTAGAGTATGGAATACTAGTCATGACCATACATACCACACATATATATTAGGCCTCATTCTTTATATGGCTCCACAGTATTCCATTGCATTTAACTGTTTCCACATTGACAAACATTTAGGCATTTCAAATCTTCACCATGACTACTGTATTGTTGTACATTGTCTTTTCATTATGTACATCTGCAAGATAAACTGCTAGAAGCGGGTTTACTGGATCAAAGAGCAAGGATATGCTGAATTTAACTGTCAAATTGCTTTCCACAGAGGTTAGAGCAATTTATACCCCATCAACCTGACTTCACACCGTCACCAACACAACGTGTTACCCATCTTTTAATCTTTGCCAGTTTGACAGGTTAAACATATAGCTTTGTGTTTTTCTAGTTATAGGTGAAGTCAAGAATCGTTCTTTCATACTTTTAGAAACTGTTTTTATTCCTTTTCAGTGAATTATTTCTTTACGTGTTCTGCTCACTACTCTATAGGGTTTTATTGCTCTTTTAAAATTGATTTGTAAGAGGTCTTTATACTTTAGGAAATTTATACTTTGGTTGAGATATCAATGTGTCAGATTTTTCCCTGTTAGAATTTGACTTGTTTTTACTTTGTTTGTGGTGTTCTCTTTTGTCAGGTAGAATTTTTTTGAATTTCAAGATTGTTTAAATTGATCTTTTCTTTTTTCTTTTATAGATCTACATTCTGAGGCATATTTGGACCTTTTATATTCTGAGATTTTTAAAAAAAAAATTATAAAAATATTTCTAAAAATTATTTTTAAAATTAAAATTTTTCCCATTTCTTCTGGCTCCCTCCCTTCCTCTCTTTTTTCCTTCCTTCCTCTTTACCACATTTTAATCTCATTCCTTTACTGTTTGTTTTGGTGCAAGGTGTGAGTGAGGGATCTGTGGAAGAGATGCCTAGTTGTTCATCAAATCCATCTCCCCTTCCTCTTGGAACACAGCTGGACAACATTTTCTCCCCTTCCTGTGCAGTTGCGTATGACCATGTGACTGAGTTCTGGCCAGTGGAATGTGAGGGACAGTCATGGGACCCTCCCATTTTCAAATCACCATAGGGAAGGCTCTGGAGAAGATTCCAGAGCAGTGGTGTTCAATAGAAATAAGTGTGAGCCATACATGAGAGACATAAATGGAATTTTACATTTTCTAGTAGCCATATTAAGAAAAATTAGGCCAGGTGTGGTGGCTTACGCCTGTAATCCCAGCACTTTGGGAGGCTGAGGCGAGCAGATCACCTGAGGTCAGGAGTTCAAGACCAGCCTGGCCAACATGGTGAAACTCCTTCTTTACAAAAATACAAAAATTAGCCGAGCCTGATGGCAGGTGCCTGTAATCCCATCTACTTGGGAAGCTGAGGTGGGAGAATTGCTTGAACCTGGGACGCGGGTGTTGCAGTGAGCCAAGATCGTACCACTGCACTCCAGCCTGGGTGACAGAGCAAGACTCCATTTCAAAAAAAACCCAAAAAAGCAAAAAGTGGAATTGTCAAAATATATTTTATTAAGCCCAATATATCAAAAATATTACCATTTCAACAAGTAATCAGTACAAAATGTATCAATGGGATATTTTACATTCTTTTCTTCATATCATATCTTCAAAATCTGATGTGTATTTTATACTCACAGCACATCTCACTTTGGACTGGGGCTAGTAACCAACACAATGGACAGCACAGCTCTAGAGAGTGTCCAGATGAATAGAGCTTGGCTCCCTGAATGACCATGAGAGAGACTACACAACCTGGTAACAGCCAACCATACATGACATACATAAGGATGAACTTTAATTACGTGAGACCATTGAGAACCTGGGGTTTGTTATAGCAGTTATGTGATTTTATATAATTCATATGAGATCATACTCTACTTTTTCCAGATGGCTGTCACTTATGAAATAATTGATCTTTTTCACTAATAATTTGAAAATCATCTTTCTCATGTTCTATCTCTATATGCTTTTGGATTTATTCATTGACTTTCAATTTAGACCTACTATCTATAGAAACTATGATTATTATTATTATTTTGAGACAGGGTCTCACTCTGTTGCCCAGGCTGGAGTGTAGTGGTGTGATCTTGGCTCACTACAACCTCTGCCTCCCGGGTTCAAGCGATTCTGCTGCCTCAGTCTCCCAAGTATCTGGGACTACAGGCACGTACCACCATGCGCAGCTAATTTTTTTGTTCTATTTTTAGTAGAGACAGGGATTCAACATGCTGGCCAGGCTGGTCTCGAACTCCTATAGATGTGAGCCACTGTGCCCGGCCCTGAATCTATTATTTATTGATCAATAAATATTGACCTATTTGTTCATCAGTGTCATACTGGTTTTGTTTTGTTTTGTTTTTTTGAGACAGGGTCTCACTCTGACACCCAGGTTGGAGTGCAGTGGCATGATCAGAGCTCACTGTAGCCTCAACTTCCCTGGGTCAAGTGATCCTCCTGCCTCGGCCTCACACGTAGCTGAGACTATGGGCATGCACCACCATGCCCAGCTAACTTTTTATTTTTTTATTTTTAGTAGAGACAGGGTTTCTCCGTGTCGCCCAGACTGGTCTCGAACTCCTGGGCTCAAGCGATCCACCCACCTTGGAGTGTCATACTGTTTTAACTGTTACCTTCTAGTAACTTTTTATTACTTTAGTAATAGTAATAGTAAGGTTATTACCCCCTGTGGTAGGCAGAATTCTAAGTTGATCCCCAAGAGTCCTGCTCCCAGGTGTAAACATCTTTTATAACCCCTGGAATTTGTGAATGATGAGACAGTTACTCTATTGATTAAGTTATGTTATTTAGCACAGCTGACTTTAAAAAAGAGCGATTATGCTGAGTAGACCTGACCCAGGTGAGACCTTAAAATAGAATGGGCTTTTCCTGGAGACTAGATTCAAAACATAAAGGAAATCAGTATGAGGGAGATTCTTCCTGGCTGGCTTTAAAAATGGAGTGGGGTTGTGTGGCCAGGAATGAGGGAGGCCTCTGGGGAGCTGAGAGCCCCTGGCTGACAGTCAGCAAGGAAACTGGGTCCTCAATCCTAGAACCACAAGGAATTAAATTTGGCCAACACGCTCAATGAAATGGGAGGCTGATTCTCCCACAGTCCCTCCTCCAGATCAGAATGCAGCCTGGCTGACACCTGGATTTCAGCCTCATTAGACCTTGAGCTGAGAACCTGTTCTTGCTGTGCTGGGACTTCTTACCTACAGAACTGAGAGCTAATACATAGGTATTGTGTTCATACACTAAATTTATGGTAATTTGTTATGCAGTAATAGAAAACTAATACACCTCCTTGTATCCTTTTTCAGATTTGTTTCTGGTTAGTAATTATTTATTTTTAGAATAGACTATACAATCAGCTTATTTAATTCCAAAAGAATATTCTGATAGTATTTTTATTGTCATTGTTTTACACTTATATATTACTGTAGGGAGAATTGACATATTTACAGTGTTGAATATTCCTACCCAAGAACATCATGTCTTTCTATTTTTTAAAGTCTTCATTTGCATTTTCAAGTTTTCTCTGCATAGTCCTTGCACAATTTCCTTTTAAACTTATTCTGGCTGTGGGCAGTAGTAGCACCTGCCTGTAGTCTCAGCTACTCCTGAGGCTGAAGTGAGAGGAGCACTTGAAGCCAAGAGCTTGAATCCAACCTGGGCAACACAACGAGACTCTGTCTCAAAACAAATACACAAAACAATTTGTTCTGGACAACTTACTTTTTTGTTCCTATTATACATGAGTTTTTTCTTCTGTCACATTTTAACTGGCTATTGTTTCTATGTAATTAGATTATTGATTTCCTAATGTTAACTCTGTAACATGCTTCTTAAATATTCTTATTGTTTATAACATATTTTTAGTTGATTGTCTTGAATTCTAAAGTAAATATTATCTACACAAAATGGTAATTTTACTTCCTACTTTCAAGTTTTCATACCTCTATTTTTCTCTTGTTTAATTATGTTGACTAGCATTTCCAGTTCATTGTTAAATAATAATACATATTTTCATCTATTTTCTGACTTTAATGGGTCTGTTTCTTTTATTCTAGATTTTTACAGCAATATTCATTAGGTAAGATTGGGCTATAATTTTATTTATTTTTGTTGCCATTTTGTTGGGTTTTAATATCAATGTTATACTGGCTTCATAAGAAGAATTTACACCTTTGATTCTCCTCCTTTGTTCTGAAACATCTTAAATAGCATTGAAATTACCACTTCCTTAAAAGTTTTATACAATTTGCTTAATAAACTATACGAGCCTATTGCTATTTAGTTATTAATATTATTAATAACATTTTCTAATTTCTCCATGTTAATTTGTCTGTTTAGCTTTCTGTTCTGATCAATTTTGGAAATTTATGTTTCCTAGAAAAACATCCATTTAGCCATTTATTTACATATAGTTAAGCAAAGTAGCCTTTTATGATTTCTTCACTTCATTTGTTAAAATTTTATATATTTGTGCTTTCTCCCTATTTTCTTGATTCGATTAATTAACATCTATATAGTTTTTTATTTTTCCCCTAAAGAATCAGTTATTGGATTGATTTTTTTTTTTTAGTTAGTATTCTTTCCATCTGTTTGCCTTAGTGTTATTGTTCTTTTAAACTTCTAGAACTGGATACTTCATTTATTTTCTTTCTTGTTTATTGATTTAGCAATATCCCATAGATTCTGATTATATATGTGTTGCTGTTACTTTGTAGATTTCCTATACTTTTAAATTTCCTATTTGATCAAAAAGCTAATGAAGAGTTTAAATGCTCTAAATGATAAGGTTTTTAGATTTAAAATTATTTAAAAACTAATTTCCATTTTGTGGAAATTCTGCCTGAGAATTTTACCTGCACTATTTCTCCATTTTGCAAATTAGTGAAGTATCATTTCAATCTAAGAGTAACATTTTGTGATTATTGCATGAGTACTTTAAAGAAGATATATTCTGATAAAGCATTTGAATATATGTTCATAAAGTCTATCTTTTAAATTACATTATTTTAGTCTTCAATATTCTTATTTTTTTGTACCTGTCAAAGTCTCAGGTAAAAGAATTAAAATCTTCTACCATTAGTATTTTTCTATTTCTCTTGAATTTCTGTAGTTTATGTCTTATGAATTTATCACTATTATAACTTACTATATATCTATTTGTAACTGCTAGGGTTTCATTGTGGTTTACACTTTTATCATTACAAAACATCATGCTTTGTCTTGCTTAAAACTTCTAATAATTTAATAATACTTCTCTAAATTCAAACTTGTCTGATTTTAGAGGTGCCAATCCCTATTTTTTATTTGCCTTTGCTTTGTATGATTTTGTCAATCCTTTGTTTTTAGGCTTTCAATAACACATAGTTTTACATGGAGTCTTATGTATAGCCCATGAGGCATTTTTACTTTGAAGTCTAGTTTGAGTTTTTTCTTTTATCTAAACAGAAAGACTGGCCACTTCCAACCAGATTACCAGGACGTTCTCCTCCCTGCCTCCAACACCAGCTCCCCATCGTTATTTCTGTTCTGCCTTCAGGTGAACTAGAGTGACAGCCTCCCTCACCAGGCTTCCTACCAGACCGTGAGAAACACCTTCTGAGCCCAAGTCAAAATGCAGGACACTTACTCAAGAATTGAGTATAAAAGTGCTATGTATTTACTCCTCCCTCAGTCTCATGAGCATGTTACATAAACCACACAATATCAACATGTTCACACATCTGTTTTGGGTGGAGGGACATTGTATTTCGGGCTTTTAATTTGTAGAAGCCACTGAAATTGACATCATTGACTATTAGAGTAAATAGAAACTGTTAGATACTATATAGATGTATATTTGAAACATAAGACACAAGCACCTGTTTTTTCATAACAGCAGTTACTGCAAACTGTGTGTTCTGATGAAAGTACATCATGACTGATAGTCCAAATATCTGCTGCTGTGTAACAAACTATTCCAGAACTTAGCAGTAAAAGATAATCATTGTATTAT
This sequence comes from Hylobates moloch, assembly GCF_009828535.3. Taxonomy (NCBI): domain Eukaryota; kingdom Metazoa; phylum Chordata; class Mammalia; order Primates; family Hylobatidae; genus Hylobates; species Hylobates moloch. Next base: position 126,524,654 of record NW_026652277.1, on the reverse strand, counting down.
GTTCACAGATTCTGTGGGTTGGAAATTTGGCAAAGGCAAGGTGGGGACATATTGCCATGGCTTTGTAATGTCTAGAGTCTTGATTGGCAAGACTTGGAGGCTGGGAGCAACTCAGTCATGAGGGACAGGAGTCATCTGGAGGCAGCCTTACTCATGTGTCTGGTAATTGACGGCATCTGTTGGCTGGGATTTCAATTGGGCCTATTATCCAGAAAACTCTCATGTGGCCTTCGATGTAGCTGAAACTTGCTCAAAGCTTGGCAACCTTGGACTTCTTACATGACAGCTTGGGGCTGCAAAGGCAAGTATCCCAAGAGAACCAACTACAGCAGTGTTGCTTTTTATAACCTAACATTGTAGACATTTAGGATAATTTTTGCCTTATTCCATTGGCCAACCAGTCACTAAGGTGGGTCAACAAATAACTAAGGCCCAGATTGAAGCGGAAGGATACATAAACCTACCTCTCAATGGCAGAAGCATCAAAGAATTTGCAGACATGTTTTATTTTTTATTTTATTTTTGAGATGGGGTCTCACTCTGTCACCCAGGCTGGAGTGCAATGGTGTAACCACAGCCCACTACAGCCTCGACCTCCCAAGCTCAAGGGATCCTCCCACCTTAGCCTCCCGAGTAGCTGGGACTACAGGCATGGACCACCACACCCGACTAATTTTTTTTAAACTTTTCTTTTTTAAGAGACAGGGTCTCACAATGTTGCCCAGGCTCGTCTCAAACTCTTGGGATCAAGCAATCCTCCTACCTTAGCCTCCCAAAGTGTTGAGATTATAGGCATCAGCCACCAGACCTGGGCAGTTGTGGCACTTTGTAAGCAGCAACACCAAAATTTAACAAGTGAAATATGTAACTTATTAACTAATAATATATAGTTATTCCAATTCTTAAAACAACTACAAAACACAAGGACAGAAATTTTGAATGAAGTCCCACAAGCTAAAAGCCTGGAGTCCTCAGGAGAGGACAAATGTTTGACTTTCTGTGGGCCTGGCTGGCTTAGAGCCTTTCTGTCCTGCTCCTCCAACCTGCCATGGCTTCCACCTTCCTTGATGGAGGGATTATATATCTTTTGCTGAAAATTACCGCAGAATGATGAAGTGTGTCCTTTCTCCCTAATCCCATGACTGCTACCTTTGCTGCTGTCACACCAACCTCCCATCCATTGCTCTCACTTTATTTCCCCTACTCCATAATTCATGTAATGGACAATTATCAAACACTGACCACGTACCAAACTCTTGAGGAAATACCAGAATGAACAAGGCCATGAAGATATTCTTTAATGCTATCTTTGAGAAGCTTTACTGTTTATCTTTCACGTTTAGGTCTATAATCAATCTGAAAGTGATTTTTGTGTATAGTGTAAGGGGTCAAGTTCATTTTTTCTCAAGTATATATCTAATTGACTCAACACATTGTTTATTGAAAAGCTCATCTTTTCTTCACTGCACTGCAGTGGCACCTTTGCTGAAAATAAAAGACTGTATATTTCTGGGTCTGGATTTTTTATTTTGTTCCAATAATCTATTTGTCCATACTTGAGGTCATATCATTCTGTTTTAGTTACTGTAACCAGAAAATAAATTTTCATATTTAGTCATGTTAAGAAAATGTTTTTTCTTTTTCCTGAGAGTCTTTGCTATTCTTGCACTTTTACCTTTCCATATAAATTTTGAAATTAGCTTGTTACTTTCCACAAAATCTGGGCTTTCTTTTCCATTGGAACTGTACTTCATTCTGTCAGGGATCCTATCTACTCCTTCCAATCCCAGCTGCCTTGACATTTCTCCATGCTATCGAAAAGCTGGGTGAAGTGTAGCTTTTATGGTTGTTCTTGACAAGAGGGCCATCTGATAACCAGTCACTCCATTATAGTCAGAAGCAGAAGCCCTTTGCAAGCTTTCCACAATTCTATAAAAAAGAAGTTTCATGATAAGAAATCTGTATGACAAACTTTTATTCTGCATACTGTTTGTTTAAAATCCTACTTTATGAAACAAGATTCATTCACCTGCAGTTGAGAGAAGACATGACCCATATTGGGTTAAACAAACAAAATATATTGGTTCATATAACTGAAAAAATTCAGGAGAAAAATCAACATATACAAGATTCCAAACAAATTTTACCAGGATCCAATTTATCTCCATCTGTTCCACTTCCTGTTTGTTGAAGCCAATCTCAAATCAGCTCATGACCATAAGATGGTTGTCAGCAACTCCCAGAACTATACCGTCTCAGGTCCACATCCAGGAGAAAAAGAGTGTCTGTTTCAGGATACCTGGGAAAAGTCCTGTTGGCTCTAGTTGGGTCACTGCCCATTCCTGAGGCAATCACTTTGCCAAGGTAAATTTGATGGATTCATTAGCTTAGGCCCAGGTCAGGTTCCTGTTCCTGAGCCAGCGGTAGATTCAGCTCCTCTAGAAGTCCATGGACTGACAGTGTTAGTGGAAGTTCCCAAGCAGGAAGCTGGGGCGTGATTAAATGGATGCCGGACAACTAAAAAAGCAAAATTCCGCTTCACAGCCACATCCAGTGTCTAAATCCACATCACCTAAAAGTACCTGGAAGATCATAGGCTTGCTCGTCAGGTCCTCCAAGGCCACTTCCATGATCCTGCTTCTAGGACTGGGACCCCAGCCCCTTCACACGGCCATGGGCTCCACACTTGTGGTCTGCAGGACATGCACAGCTTTCCGGGCCTAGCATGTGCCCATCCATGTGTTCTCTTCTTTCTGTTACCTGAAGTCTTGGCAAGGGTTGGGCATGAGGGACAGGGGGATGAGCTGGGTTTTATTCCTTCATTGTTACCACTTTCCTTTGCTCTCACTATCTCCTCAACAGGACAAGAACAGGATGATCAGGCTTAGCTTCCTAATGCTACCATTTACTGCTATGATTCTGAAAAAGTCACTTTGCCACTCTGAGTCTCATTTCCTCAGCTGCAAATGGGGCTGACCATGTCTATGCATACTTTACCTCTTTCCAGGCAATCTCTCTAAGAGTTCTATAATATAATGGAGGGAGGATAAGAGGTAACAAGCCTGGAGACGATATCTTTTTGAATGGCTGTTGAAGTTGCTGGTGATGCTTCTGCTATGGAAATCTCAAATGCGGAGTTTTTTTCCCCCCAAGCATTTCAATAATTGTGAAGGTTAAGTGAAATAGTCTGAAAATGTTTGATAGACTGAAGCTCTAAAGAGATGCTGAATTGTATTATGGGTCCCAGACAGATCATTGTAAAGCTCTTGTTCCACCCCAAGTGTTGTTTTGTGTAACACGTGTCAAGGGTTTCCACTCTAGGGAACAAAAGCACAAAAGTTTCACTGAAGTCCTTTGGCCTAATCCTCTTAAGAGCTGTTGAAGCCTCCCTGAATTGATCAGAGGCAGTCAAGTGCCTTCTTAAGACAGGAGGCTCTTTCAAGTTTTCTTACTGCTCCTAGTTCTGACAAACTCACTCAAGTTTCCTTGCTACCCCTTCACCATCACCCATACAACACTTGGAGCCAGAGATTTTGCTCAAGGTCACAGTGGGCAGGAAGTGGCTGGGCAGGGATCTTTCTAGAATCCACTCTCCTTCCACAAGGCCAAAAGGAGCTAAGACTGCACAATCACAATGGGTGCAGGCTGCAGAGGCCTCTGAAACGCAGGTTTTGACTGTACCTTACAGGAAGAACGGGACAGTGTCTGAGCAAGAGGTGTGTGTATGAGAAGGAGTGGCAGGTCTGGAAGCGTAATCAGGAAAATCAGCTGCACCTCCTGGCACAGGTGCATAACCCAGGACTGAAGTAATAAGACCAAATGCCCTAATGATCTTTGCAATTCAGAGCCTAGCACAGTGCCTCATTTAGTGGCTATTCAGCTGAGTTGATAGTTGGGGTGGAAAGGAACAGATAGATTTAAGAGAAGTCTGGACAGCAGGCACATAAGATGTAGGGCTGGTTGAAGGATGAGGATAAAAAAGAGTAAACTATGGCTTTAGACACAGATACATCGGCAGACGCTAGGGGTGGGGAGGGAGTCCAGATGAAACCCAACTGTGGGTTATGAGGAACAACCACGTGGCTGTGTTGTCACAGGTCTTTTCCTCCCCAAATGCAAATACGCCCATTAGTAAGGTACCCTTGGCCAGAAGCCAATCTGGTTCCACCCATGAAACTTTGAGCATCATTTCCACAGTGTTGTCAGCCTAAGAGGTGAGCTTCATTTTGCCAATAGCTTCTACTGAGATAGAGTTTGTTACTCAGGCATCTAAATAGCTCTATTTCAAAGATATATTGATTTTCTGCAGATTAGTTCAGCTGATGTATTAGGTAGCCAAAAAACCTCTAAAAAGAGTAAGAAAGAAAAACCTCAACCCTTAATTCTACAGCTCCCTTTAAAAAAGGAAAAAAAAAGAGATACCAAATGATCCAAGCTCACCGATCTTCCAGCTCACTTGATTTACTTGGAACAGACTCACACTCAAGGGTGACCCCTTTCAGGAGCAGCCTCTGGATTTCTTCCCCACCCTGGAAGTCTCTGGTACTTCAGTGTTCTCAATTGTGTAGTGGAAACAGAACACATTCAAAAGTCTCAGCAGGCTGGGCGCGGTGGCTCATGCCTGTAATTCCAACACTTCGGGAGGCTGAGGTGGGAGGACTGCTCGAGCCCAGGAGACCCAGACCAGCCTAGACAACACGGCGAAACTCCATCTCTACAAAAAAATTTAAAAATTAGCTGGGCGTGGTGGCACGTGCCTGTAGTCCCAGCTGCTTAGGAACACTCCAGCCTGGGCAACAGAGTGATACCTCGTCTAAAACAAACGAACAAACACTTCTTAGCAAACTGTGTGACTGTGTGCAGGCATATGCAGAGGGACGGGCAGAGCTTAGAGACTGGCTGTAGATAGTGAGTGAGTATAGACAGACACTTCTCGCCCTACCTGGGAACGGTGGAAAGTCTGAGTTGAGGGAATGCTCAGGGCCTTCCCCCTCAGCGCCTAACAGTACAGCCTCACATTTACAGAGCATTTCCACTTTTCATCTCACTCATTCTCCCCTTTCCTAGATTGCTGCTGTCAGTCAAGAGCCCTTCCTTAGCTCCAATCCCACATGGTGCTGGAACCTCCATGCCAGTCCCCACAAGGAGGTCAGGCTGCCACTGCCTGCATATCTGACAAGAAGCTCACCACCTGGCAAGGCCTCCTGCTTCCATTTTTACAGCTAAACTCTGCCTCCTTTTAGTTTCATTTGCTGGATTAGCTTTGGCCCTGCAGATATCCACCTGGATTATGCACTTCCTCATCCTCCTCGCCATTTATTTCTGTGCAAACCACCATCATGTCAGCCCATTAAGTGTTCTCCTTACAGGCCTTAAAACCCCTGACATAGACCATGATTTCCCAACCATTTACGCTAGTTCCAGTTTGTCAATAACCTTATTAAGCGCATGCTTACCGAACCCAATGCTCACCTGGCCGCGCATGCAAGCCCAATGTTGTTCCTTGTCCTAGATTCTGCACTTCTGTTGGGAGTGCCCATGGTTGTACTAACTTCTTTGTCAATCCCCATTCATATTGAGACTTGAGTCAATTAAACCTCCTAAATCTTCTCCAGCCCAAACCTCTGTATTCCCTTTCCCAAATCCTTTCAACAAGTAAACAAGATGTGCATCAAGAACGAATGCTGTCACTGGTGCAATGTTTGTTAACCTAAATACAATTCCATGCATTTACCTTAGACATTTCATCTAAATATTCCTACAAGTCTCAAGGTCTTCAAGAAAACTTATCTGTAATTGTCATTATTAGCTACACTCTAGCTTCATGGCATTCACAAACTTGATGGGCGAGCTTTTTATTTCTTTATTCCAGCCACTGGTACATTGCAATAAAACTTGGCTGTGTGTACCAGGGAGGTGAACAGATGTGATCAAATCTGTTTTTACAGGTTATAGACCTTGTTTGCTCAAAGTCACATGATGGACCTATGTACTGTGGAGCTGGCACTAGAACTCTGATCTCTTAAAAACCAGAGTAGAGATTTTCCCACAGTGCCACAGGCTGCTGCATGGGATGTTTGCCTCCCCCAGGCCTGGCCACACTTGAGTGGATACTCATCATCCACTCGGCAGGTAGGGGCTTCACACCATTTTCAAGGTGAGCAACTGTATTTATTACCGTGTGTTGGCTGACAGAGGGCTATAGCTAGTAACAAAATTCTTCACTCACATTCACTTCGACACTTCAAGCATCTCTGTCCAAACCCAGCTAGATCCTTCCCCTCTACACCTGCCTGGCTCACCAAGATGGGATGGACACAGTCAAACCTGGGCATTAAGAGACTTGGGTCACAATGCTGGTTCCACTGCGTTAATTCTTTGACCTTGTTTGACAAAAGCCATTTAATTTCCCTGAGCCTCAGTTTTCTCACCTAAAATAGGGGACCACACCACCCTACCTTACAGGATTGATTTGAGCATCAAAGGAGACAATAAATACAAGGTGGTGTTGTTGTTGTTGTTTTTGGCAAACTCCCCAGTACTTTGCAAAGGTAGGTATATTGTTATTATCAGATGGGTATGGAGAACTCTCAAATGAGTCAGTACCACTTAAAACTCCTTTTTAAAGCAGTTCATTGCAACCTAACCTATTTATTCATTTCTCTTTTTTTTTTTTTCTTAAAGTCCCAACAAAAACTTAATATGAAGACTGCATGCAGGGATAGCACTGAATACAAATTAACCATTCAATGTTCTTTAGTCCCTCTGGCAGGGAAATGATCCACCTATTAAAACACCCAGTCAGAGCTGGCACACACAGTGCTGATAACCCCAGCAGGCAATGACCTTGGCACCATTACAAGGGCAATATTTTCAAATGGATGAACTATTCCTGAACAAAGTGTCCAGTGTACTAGGAATAAACAGGCTTTTCATCAACCAAGGCTGTGTGTTTTCTGCTTCCAACAACCTTTCCCAGAGACAGTGCTGGAGAGGACGGGGCACCAGGAAGCAGCACCTCCTCAGCAGCCTGCCCAGCCCGCTCATCCCTCCTCCAGAATCCTATGACTGGACAGGCCTCCACACCTCCATCCTCTCCTCTGATGGTTTCATGATTGCTTTTCTGCACTTTTGCAAAAGGAGAACCCGGTGCTGCCCTTAGTGACCCTGGTCAGACCTCAGCAGATGGAGGATCAGCCCTCCCCGTGGTGTAAAACGGAGTCCTGGAGCCTCATGAACAAGAATCTGTGGTAGAGAGTCACGTACAATGTCACCAGGTATCTGCGAGGCCAATTCTTTAAGAAGATGGGTGAATCATCCAGGACAGTCCAAAAGAGGTCACACAAGAGGCAGACAAAATCCTTGAGACAAAATTCACAAGGAGAGGAAGGATGGACCCTGGATCCACCAGAATGGAAGTACATGTGCAAAATGCAACTGGAAAAACTTGCTTCTTCACCTAAGCCAAGAAGGCTGTAGCTGGCCCTTTCAGCTGTTTGTTCTTTCATTCATTCTACAAATGTTTATTGAGCACCTAGTGTGCACCCAACACTGTTCTATGTTCTGGAGACACAGAATAAACAAGACAAAGTCCCTGCCGACCTTACATTCTGGTGGCAGTAGACAATAAAGTAACTGTCTAGGTAGTGGTAAGTACTAAGGGGCACAGGGAGTGTAGAGCACGAGCTGACATCAGGGAAGGCCCCTCTATTAAGGTAAATTTGACCAAAGGTTTGAAGGCAGTGAGACAGCAAGCGGTGATTTTCTGGGCCAGCATATTCCAGGCAAGAGCGGGATTCAAACAGCAAAGAAGAGGGTGTTACAGGAATGGATTGAGCCAAGGAGAGTCCAGAGAGATGAAGGCAGAGGGGCAACAGGGAGCCTGCCAGCCATCTTCAGCACTTTTAATTCTGAGTGATCAGGGAAAATACTGGCGGAGGGGGAGGGTTGATACAGAAAAGTGAGACAATCTGATTTTTGTGTATGAAGCTCATGCTGGTTGCTCGATTAAGACTATAAAGAAGGCAGAAAAGAATGTGAACAGCGAGACTGTGAGGAGGAGAACAGGACAACCCAAACAGGAGATGGTGGCGGTGGCTCAGACCACGACAGCAGCGTAAGAATGAGCTGAGAGTCTGGATGTTGTTAGGGTGAGACCTGCAGAATTTAATAATAATAGGATATGGGAAATCAGTGAGACTCAAGGATTAGTCCACAGTTTCTTTTACTGAAGCAACTGGAAGGAGAGAGTTAACATTTACTGGCAAGAGGAAGGTTATGGGTGAAGTAGGGTGAAAGGCATCAGGATATGGTTTTGGGTATGGTTTGGGATACGTTAAGTTTGAGGTAGCTATTAGACGCCAAGGGGAGATGTCTAGTAGCCTGTGGATCAAGCAAGTCTTGGGTTCAGGCTAGGGATGTAAGCTTGGAAATCATCACTGTAGAGAAGGTATTCAAAGCCAAGAATGAGATTGATGTTAACAAAGGAGTGAGTACTGAGAGAGAAGAGATCCAAGGACTAAGTCCTGGGGCAATCTTACACAAAGAGGACTTAGCAAAGGATACTAAAGTGAGTTAAATAATTTTTCTTAAAAAAACAACCTAGAGAATATATAAAGAAAATTTCTCAAAAAGCAACCATTGATCAACTTTGCCAAATGCTGCTATTTTGTCACAAGTGACAATAACTAAGAATTGACTATTGGATTTAGAAATTTGGAGGTCCCTGGTGACTTTATTAGGGCAGTCTTATTTCTCCAATGAATAACCCCTGAATCAATAACTTAGTACAATAAAAAGCTTCTAGCTCACTCATCTCACAGGCCAGTCAAGTATTTGGCAGGTGGCCTTCTTTGTGATTTGGGTACCAGGCTCTTTCCATCTTCAGTGCGCACCTGCCATGGTTCCCTTGGAAAGGGAAGGAGTGGTCCATATAGAAGCACACCTGAGCTCTGGTGCTTCAGCCTGAAGCTGGCACGTTGACCCCACTGGAGTTCCCATGAGAAGAACTAGTCACACAGCCTCATTTAGAGGCAAAGTAACTGGGAAACATCATTTGGTTGTGTGCCCTGGAAGAGGAAGTGGTTTGGTGACCATCTAGCCAGTTTATCTCACAATGACCTTGGCAAGAGCACTTTTGGAGGAGGGTGGAAACCAAAGACTGACTGAAGGGAGTTCAAGAGAAAAAAGGGAAGTAGAGAAATAGGCTGGTAGCTAAGGCAGGTTTGGGGTCTAGAGAGGTGTTTTGTTTCTGGTTTTGTTTGTATGATATTGGAAATGATCCTGTAGAGAAGAGACAACTGCTAGAGTGATGTCCTTGAGCAGGTGACAGAGAAAGGGACCTAGCTCAGTGCCATGCATAAGAATGCCTTGGAGAGCCCACTGAAACAGATTCCAGGGCCCCAACTCAGACATTCTTTTTTTTTTTTTTTTTTTTTTTTGACAGAGTCTTGCTCTGTTGCCCAGGCTGGAATGCAGTGGCAAAATCTTGGCTCACTGCAACTTCCGCCTCCCAGATTCAAGCGATTCTCATGCCTCAGCCTCCCAAGCAGATGGGACTATAGGTGCGTACCACCACACCTGGCTAATCTTTGCATTTGTAGTAGAGATGGGGTTTCACATGTTAATCTCTAACTTCTGGCCTCAAATGATTCACCTGCCTCGGCCTCCCAAAGTACTGGGATTACAGGCATGAGCCACTGCGCCTGGCCCCGCCCCAGACATTCTGATTCAGTAGGTCTGGACTAGGGGTGGACAAGCTGCATTTTCTGACCATCCCCCAGCTGATACTGATGCAGTCAAGATTCAGGCCCACACTGAGTATTGCTGACAGGCGCTTGGGAAATTCATTCCTTGTCCAAGGCGGGAAGGCAGAGCGGGTAGGCACAGATGGAGGTGGGAGTGCAGGCAAGGGTGGGAAGATGGGAACTCGGTAGCCAGTTATTTTACTATCTCAGTGAATTTGGAAGCAAGGTCATCAGGTGAGGGTGAAGCCAGGGGAGGACGTGTTGTGAGTTTGAGTGGAGAAAAAATATGAAATCACTGTCTTTGAGATTATGAGAATGAGTGGTGCAGGGAAATGAAATAGGAGGGCCACCAAAACACCAGGACCCACCTGCAGCTAGTGAGGCTGAACTTAGAGTGAGACCAGGCAGCTGCACACACCCAGGCAGGTGCACACAGTGGGCAGACAGTAGGATTCAGCCAGGACTGTGGTCTTGCCAGGCAGGTACAACAAAAGAGAGGGGGTCAAGGGAGTTGACTGTACTGATGGGAGGGATGAGGGCCCCAGATCGCAGCATCTAAGTGGGTACAGAGGGCAGGGAGGACTTGCAGGTAGCAGCGAGGAACAGTGAAAAGATGGCAGATCCGTCATTTGTGGGTCCCAGGAAAGCTGAAGAATCACTGGAGAGGGAAGACTGAGTGGGACGGGAACTGTGTTAGGAGAGTGGGATGTTTGAAGACAAGATGGTACAGACAGCACAACTGGGAGTAACGACAGAGTCAAGGGAACGGCCATAGGGGTGAGTGGCCGCAATGCCATAAAGGACAAGATTGGTGGAGAAGAGCAAGGAGAGGAACCGGGAGGCTGAGTATTGGAATGATTGTGTCTGTGGATAATGAAATTGCCAAGGATCATTATCAAGAGTATTATTGGAAAGAACGCTTAGAGCTGTTGTTTCCAAACTCTCCTTCCAGAACCTAGTGCTCTAAGGAAGGGAAGAAGTTCTGAAATATCAGCTTTCAGGCCCCAAGCAAAAATATCCCGAGTCTCCTTCAAGTGCTAATTGCAAAATAAACAGAAAGCCAGCAGCGGCTGCCTGGGGAGAAGTGGAAACAGCAGAGAAGAATCCCCTAGTTGGCCAGTGTTTGCCTCCGAAGAGCCCGGCTTCCCCAGCTGCTCTCCCTGCTTAATGTGAAGAATTAAGAGTGGTGGCAAGTGGCTGGGGGCCCTAAGGTGACTCATCACAGCCAGCCAGGCCTCAGTACGTTTCTGCATGCATTTTAGGTGGAATCCTAGGCTGCTGGTTGATGACATCTTAGATTTCATATTTAACTGCCGTGCGTGTTCTAGTGCAGAAAAGACTAAATATAGACTTGGAATTGGGAAATCTCAAAGGAATAGCAAAGCAGCCTCAGTGGCCAGTGCTGGAGGGGGTGTGAGGAGCTAAGGACGTGGACGCGTGGCCAAGAGGACATTATCTCTGTCCACTCCTGCAGAGGACCCTGCCCCAGGACAGGGGTGCCAAGAGAGAAAATAGCAGCCCCAGCGCACCACTGAAGATAAACAGCTTCCCTCCCTTCACTTACCAGAGTGGGGCTGCGGTTCCCCGGGTCCTCCCTGTGTGGGAGCGGCAGTGGATTCTGCCCAGAGCTGTGGAGGCAGTTCCTCTTTGCCAGGTCAGACCCAGCCTTGAGACAGAGAGAGGGCCAGGCTCCCTGTTAGCCTCTCCCTTTACCCTCCAGGCCCAAGAAGCCCAACAGAAAAACTGGCCCCTTCCCCTGTCAGTCATGGCTGCAGATCAGTGTCTGAGAGGTGGGGGCAGTGCAATGCTTGGATCACACGTGAATCCCATCAGCAGCATATATAGTGAGAGTTAGAGGCGGGAAGGACCGGCAGGAGGGACTTACATCCAAAGTCACCTGTGGTTATCTCTGGGTGATAGGATTATGACGACTTTTCCATTTTCTTATCTGTATTTTCTAAATTTTCTATAATTAGTATGCGTTACTAACATATGTACAAAAACAACTAATAAGCTTGTTTTGTTTTTTGTTTTTGTTTTTGAGACAGAGTCTTGTTCTGTCGCCCAGGCTGGAGTGCAGTGGCGTGATCTTGGCTCACTGCAACCTCCGCCTCCTGAGTTTAAGCAATTCTCCTGCCTCAGCCTCCTGAGTAGCTGAGACTACAGGCACCTGCCACCACACCTGGCTAATTTTTGTATTTTTAGTAGAGATGGGGTTTTACCATGTTGGCCAGGCTGGTCTCAAACTCCTGACCTCAGGTGATCCACCTGCCTTGGCTTCCCAAAATGCTGGGATTGCAGATGTGAGCCACTGTGCCCAGACTGTTTTGTTGTTTAGAAAACACTTAAGTGGACAAGGGGCACACCAGCCTTAAAAGATCATTCAGCCAAACACACAAAGACTCACCTAGCACACAGCTGGAACTGAAATTCAGCATATGGTGCATAACACAGGCACCAAGGATTCGGGGTTAGCATCACCTGGCGGTCACATCCTCTTCACTTCCCAATTACAGACAGCTGGAGCCCCCAACCCTGTGAAGACAGAAGCAGCATGGGAGATAGTGGGGTTCTCAGGGAAGAGGACCCTTAGCATCCCCCCAAGTCTGTAATTCTCTCTCTCACCTCAGTGGTATTGACTGCAGCATCTTGTGCGGTTTACGTGCCTTGTGAGCCAAGGCCAGTCTACCTTGCTGCTGGCCAGTGTAACAAGGGGGACCTTCACCCAGCCTGAACTAGATTTCATTTTCCCCACCTGATCTGGGTTGTCATATTCGGGTGCAGTGCTGCAGATGCTGCATTAGCCTTGACATGAGGTTTGAAATCAGGTTCAAAGACCTGCAGTCTAATATAAACACAAAATGACCTCGGATAAGGGCAGGCCCTAGATAAGACTGTTAAAGAGGCCAGGTGCAGTGCCTCATGCCTTAATCCCAGCACTTTGGGAGGCAGAGGCTGATGGATTGCTTGAAGTCAGGAGTTTAAGACCAGACTGCCCAACATGGTGAAACCCCATTTCCACTTTAATACAAAAAAATTAGCCGGGCGTGGTGGCGCACGTCTGTAGTCCCAGCTACTTGGGAGGCTAAAGCAGGAGAATCGCTTGAACCTAGGAGGCAGAGGTTGCAGTGATCACACCACTGCACTCCAGCCTGGGTGACAGAGCAAGACTCAGTCTCAAAAAAAAAAAAAAAAGCAAACCTGTTAAAGAAATAAAACATATCTTTGGACATCTCCCTAAAAAGGAAAGAGTGACTTCTTAGCAGGGCACCTCACTTTCTAGGGCTGCATGCAAATGCCCACTGCAGTACTTTCCCATCCTGGGTCCCTGTCCTTAGGGGGTCTCTTCCTGGATGAGTGCCCTAATCTGAGAGACACATTCCAATGTGGCAGTAGCCACGCGTGTTCACACCTAGCCGCATAATGAAACGATATCTTAACCCAAGGCCTCTTTCTAGAAAGACAAGGCCTTACCCCAATAAACAAAACACTAACGACAGAAAGTTTAGATTGACCTGTAGGATGATAATAGGGAATTTTTAGGATAGAGTGACGGGTTAGGAGTCCCCCTAAAATAATGACCCTTTACTTAAATATGTCTCTGTCAACAGGAACATTGAGTCACTGGAAGATTAAACTACCTCAAATCTTTATGGAGCAACAAGAGATTTTTAAATGAAAAAAAAAAGGAGGAAAGAGAATAAAAAAGGAAAAAAGAAAGAACTAGTAAGATAGGGGACTGATTTTTATTATTTTTATTTTTTATTTATATGGACATAGAGTGTGAAATGAAAGGGGACTGTTTTCAAAACACACATCCACATTCTTTCATTCGCTTTTCTCCTTCATCCTACACATGTGGCAGTATGATATGGTATTTAGCCTTCCTTGAAGATGAGCTTCAAGTCTTATATTTTGAATAGTATTTTCTAGACAGCCGTTGTCAAAGTGTGGACCAGGGAACCCTGGGGGTGCTTGAATTCATCTTTTTATTTTTTTTTCATTTTTTTAAAAAGCTTTTTAAAAAATATAGAGATGGGGGGGTCTTCCTATGTTGGCCAGGCTGGTGTTGAACTCCTGGGCTCAAGGGATCCTTCTGCCTCAGCCTCCCAAAGTGTTGGGATTACAGGTGTGCACCACCATGCCTGGCTCTCGAATCCATCTTAGGACATTCTTGAGGTCAAAACTCTTTTTATAATAATACACAATTTGCCTTTTTTCTCAATTGAGCTTTCCACAGGGCACATGATATGTCATGACATCATTGCATCAAAAAGGCTTCTATGGTCCCAAAAGTTGGGGAAATGTTTTAGACTCTTTAGAGAATTTATAATGTCTATTAGCATATTAAAGGCTCTGAGAAGTTCTGTAATATAAAACCTGTTTAACTTGGTTTAATGTAACTGCAAATTTATTTGGCCATAGAATTTATTTTTGTTTTGGTTAGTTTGTTCAACACCTGTTGCTATCATATTTTGGGAAATGCTCTTCCAGGGGTAAGATATTAAGCCAGTATTCCTCTGACCAAGGAGTTTTATTAGAGATCTCTCATCTGGACCTGATGTAAACAAGTCAAAGAATGGGTATTAGTGTATCGGTATAGTGGAGTGGTCAAGGACAGAGCCGGACTGCCTGGGATCAAATCCCAACTCTGCCACTTACTATCTGAGACTTTGGGCAAGTTATTCAACCTTTCTTTGCCTTACGTTCTTCATGCATAACATGGGAAGATTTTATATATACATTAGAATGGTGTCCTGCACATAGTAAATGCTATTTTAGAATCAGCTCGGCCAGGCACGGTGGCTCACACCTGTAATCCCAGCACTTTGGGAGGCCGAGGCGGGCGGGTCATGAGGTCAGGAGATAGAGACCATCCTGGCTAATACGGTGAAACCCTGTCTCTACTAAAAATATAAAAAATTAGCCAGGCACGGTGGCGGGGGCCTGTAGTCTCAGCTACTCTGGAGGCTGAGGCAGGAGAATGGCGTGAACCCAGGAGGTGAGCTTGCAGTGAGCTGAGAACGCGCCACTGCGCTCCAGCCTGGGTGACAGAGAGAGACTCTGTCTGGAAAAAAAAAAAAAAAAAAATCAGCTTTAATCTATTACTAATCCATTATTGTGACAGGCATGCTGGTTTAGGATCAGGACTAAAAGCTGGGCCACTAACTAGTGATATGACCTGAGGCAGGTCTCCAACCTGCCATCGACGTCAGTTTGCCCATGCTTTGAACCAGAAGGTAAGACAGGGCCGGGCGTGGTGGCTCACACCTGTAATTCCAGCACTTTGGAAGGCTGAGGCAGGCAGATTACTTGAGGTCAGGAGTTTGAGAGCAGCCTGGCCAACATGGTGAAACCCTGTCTCTACTAAAAATACAAAAATTAGCTGGGCGTGATGGCAGGCACCTGTAGTCCCAGTTACTCAGGAGGCTGAGGCAGGAGAATCACTTAAACTTGGGAGGTGTAGGTTGCAGTGAGCCGAGATCACGCCACTGCTCTCCAGCCTCTGTCTCAAAAAAAAAAAAAAAAAAAAAAAAGTGAGATGAGACAAGCTTGAAGCCCCTTAGTGCCGATATTCCCTGACTGCACAGGCTCCCTACAGAAAGCAGCACTAAACTGCGGCATGACAGGAGGAAAAACAGAGGGATCAGGCAGCCTAGGAGCCCTCAGGTCCTGCACAGCATCAGCAAGAGATGAAGGGGCTCACAAAATGGAATGCTTAGCCTTTGAGAATGGAGTTTATTGACTCCAGAGTTCAACCTCCCACCAACCAGCTTCTCAAACTGCCCAGATGTGAAGGAGAAAAAAGGCGGGGTTAGCTTTCCCCACCAACACCATACCACCCCCTCATGGCACAAGTTAAACTGGCTGCTTGCAATGAGGGCCTGGCTACAGAGAGAAACTGGCTTTTCAAGAGGGCCACCTTTTGAAGACACTCCCACCTCCACCTCAGCCCCAGAGAAACCTTTTGGACACCTAACCTTGGTAAGACACAAGAGTGGCTGCCTCTAGAAAAATTCTTCCAGTGTGACTTCATCACAGTTGGGGATGAAGGGAATGCATGCAGGGAAAGAAAACTGAACATATCTGTATAAGAGAGAGCTTTGCATTGCTTGCAGCTGTGGGCCAAGGTAGAGGAGCCCAACATAATGCTTATGAGGCTAAATTGGGAACACTTGAATGCTTGGTTTTGTGCTTAAAAAAGCAAGTAGCAGCTCAACTGCCAGATGTTGGAGAACTTGGACATGTAGCTCGTGGGCTTTGGTATCAGCAACACTTTGGCAGGTGACCACACGTCAAAGAGAGATGATGACTTGCTTTCCTAAAACTGCTTCTAGGGAGGGAGCCTGGTGGCTTTCGTGTTTCACTTTCACTGAAGAAGTTATATTTGGGAACACCAAAAAGAATCTCCTAACTCAGAGAAGATTGGCTCTAGGGCTTGTCAGCAAAGGAAGAACTCCTGAGAGCTGGCTTCATAAGAGCTCAGCTCCCTGTTACTCAAGCCTGTGAATAATCACTGAACTACTCTCTCTCTAACACAGTATATCAATTAGGAATTGCTTTCAGTTGCTAGCAACAGAGAACTGACTATAGCGGCATAAATGCATGAAGGTGTTATTTTTGTCATGTCATGAGAAATGCAGACATGGGTAATTACTGGCATTGGTTTGGTGGCTTGAGAAAATCAGGGACAGGTATTTGTAATTTTTATATTTTTATATTTTGATACGGAGTCTCACTCTGTCACCAGGCTGGAGTGCAGTGGCACAATCTCGGCTCACTACAACCTCCGTCTCCCGAGTTCAAGTGATTCTCCTGCCTCAGCCTCCCAGGTAGCTGGGAATACAGAGGTGCGCCACCACGCCCAGCTAATTTTTGTATTTTTAGTAGAGACGGGGTTTCACTATGTTAGCCAGGATGGTCTCGATCTCTTGAACTCATGATCCACCCGCCTCAGCCTCCCAAAGTGTTGGGATTACAGGCATAAACAACCACATCTGGCCTGTGATTCTTTTAGTCTTTTCTTCATAGCCTCAATATGTGTGTTGCAGCTCCAGCCATCACATCCACATTTCAAACAACGGGAATCAGGAAGGATGGAATGGCAAACAAGGCTTTCCTAGAAGTCCCACCCAACAACTTCTGCTTTTATCTTCTGCAAGAGAACTCATCTTTTCACTGGATACGTGCTAACCAGGATAACACTGGGGCTCTCTAACAAAGAGAGAAGGTGAGGGTGGATATCGGGTAGGAAGCTGGCACTCTCTGCATGGGGCTTTCCAAAGAGATGTGTTTAGAAAAGAAGTTGCTGTCTGAACTGGTCCTTCTGGGAGAGCTTGTTATGTGAAAGAGCAGGTATCTGAGGGAGCCTCAGTTTACCCATGAAACTGACCTCTAGGTCTCTCTCACTCTGAGAGAGGTGAACTAGCTTCTGTTCTATGAGTGCCCCTAGTTCCCAAGTCAAGTTGATTAGGAAAGGAGAGCATTGGGAAATGGAAATCTCTGTAAAGCAGTGGATTCATTCCTTGAGCAAAGGCATGGTGGTTGGCAGCAAGCATAAAAATATGAATGTGTATATTGACAGAGGAGGTACCCAGCTACTACTTGTCAATGTAGTGAGACAGGGGATGGATAAAGTAAACATGCTTCTGAACCTTCAGAATCTTGCAAATTAGAAGAGAGCAACACAAAACATGAAAACTAGAAAGTGGGCCGGGCGCGGTGGCTCACGCCTGTAATCTCAGCACTTTGGGAGGCCAAGGCAGGTGGATAATGAGGTCAGGAGTTCGAGACCAGCCTGGCCAACATGGTGAAACTCCATCTCTACTAAAAAAAAAAAATACAAAAATTAGCTGGGCATGGTGGTAGGTGCCTAAAATCTCAGCTGCTCGGGAGGCTGAGACAGGAGAATCGCTTGAAACCAGAAGGTGGAGGTTGTGGTGAGCCGAGATCATGTCACTGCACTCCAGCCTAGGCAACAAGAGTGAAACTCCGTCTCAAAAAAAAAAAAGAAAACTAGAAAGTTATACAGGCTAAGTGGAAGTCAGCCCCTGGCACAGAGAAGGGGGCAGTCGTTGCCACCAGGATGCTCCCAAGGGATTTCAAGAGGAAGGGGAAGATGTGAGGCTTGCTGGATGACCAGGGGGATTACTGGGGGGCCGGGGAGTGGTGGTATCTCCTAGCCACACAGCAGGGCTCCCTCAACTGGCAACAGAAGCAGCCGTTGGCCTGAATTTCCAAGGACCACCATGGATTCCCAAACAAAATGTCATCCCAATGTTTCCAGCTCTCTATCCAGCCTTGTAAAACAAAGATGTGGAATTTAACAAGATCCAACAAAAACTGTGGAAGGGCACAATATATAAAAATACCATAGCCAAGAATCAAAACACTAACTTCTGTCACAGGATGGGGAAAAGCTCTTGCAGATGCATGGGGGGATGGGCTGAAGAAAAGAGGACATTTGTTCCTGGGCTTTCTTCATTTTTGGGAGCGAAAAAGGCTAGCAAGACAACAGCATTCTACAGAGAAGCCAAGTGGGGAGGTATAAGGGTGGCTGGTTTTTCCTTAAGTCTACACGTTTCCAACTGCTATTTCATGCTTCCAGCCGTTACCATATGTTCTCAGATTTTAAAGTCACAATAAACGTCAGGGTGAGCAGCTGTGGAATAATTCACACTTTTGTTCATTTTCCAGCACCCCCCATCAGATCGCATTGCTTAAATAATGCCCCGCCCTCCCACCACCTGTACATCAAGGTCACGGTCCTCCTCCATTAACAACAGTGAGAACAGCCAGTTTTACTCTTGCAGGAAGTTGGCAGAATTGCAAACTTGACTGCTGAGCTTCAGATGGGTCAAGAAATTTTTAGTCTCTAAATCTTGCTTTTCCAGGGGTTAGATATTTAAAACATTTCTTCTTCCTAATGGTATCTTTCAATCATGCAAATTACCACAAGTACACAAGAGCAAAGACGATCGCATTCTGTGTCAGTGTTTTGTTTGCATTGTGAGAGGCTGATAATGTGGGTGGAAGTTTGTGTAGTGACTGTCTGGGTTCAGATCCTGGCTCTGTCACTTATTTGCTGTGTGAATTGACAAATGTAAACTGATTAGTATGGTGCCAGGAACAGATGCTATTATTATTCAGCAACTAGCCTGAATGTAATCATGTACTTGTTTACCTTTGTAGCTTCTTAAGGGCTAATCCTTAAGGTTTAAATCCTGCAGGGATCTGCTATGTGTTTGCCCAGTTAAGTTCGGGGCAAGGAAAAGGCCTGAGTCTTCTGGGTGGCTCCTTCACTCTTCCACCTATACATCCCATAACCAGCATCTTCTATAGTGCAGGGGACAGGCCTACTGGCCCATGGTTAGTTGCTGGCCCACCTGTGAGAACGCAGGAAAGTCTGAAAGATGGCAGAATTGAGAGGCCTCAGTTTGGAGCTTTTCTTTTTACTTTTCTGCAAGGTTGGTAGGATTGCAACCTTACAGAACTGCAGTCTGTCAGAGGCATCCAATTGTTCGTACATCTGCTCAAAAAGCAGCTTGCTCTTGGGGAAAGAGATGAGCAGGCCTGGTCCGGCCCTTTGTGACACCAAAGAGGCTAGCACTGCTCTTGGGAGCCCTGCCCAGTGGTCTGGCCTTGGGAGCTGCCAGCTACACGGAGAGGGTTGGATCCTCTCCATGTAATGAAATTGACTCAAAAAGAACAAACTTGCTCTCAACACCTGCTCACCCTCGCACAGCTCTGAAGGCCAAGAGGGGAATGGGTAATTGCAGACCGCAGGCAATGACAGAAAAAGAAGGGGGAAAAATCAGCAGCCACTAGTTTAGCATATTCCCCTTCATCTCATGGGGGGAGATCAATGCAGACCTCACCATGACTGTCTCCAGAGAGCTGGAAACAGTGGGATGGCTCAAAGGGCAGCAGGAGAGAAAGGACTGAGGGATCTGGAAAAGCAGGCCCAGAATGGTCTCCTTTTTATGTAAGCTAGCTTGGAATGGGTTTCTATGACTTGTACCCACTCTTATTTGCAATACATTTTGTGAGAAAGGCAACATGGACACCTTGGCACAAGAAGAACAGCAGCCCACTCACCATTTCAGAAGAGCTGCAAGGTGGCTTCAGGGCTCCTGGGGCACCACAGCCAGCCTAGCCCCAGTCACCCATGGAGCCCTCCAGACTACTTTTGCTCACTTTGTTTGGCTGCATTGCCCAGCAGTGGCCAACCTCCATGGAGTCCACATGATCAAACTCACGGAAGGCAGCAAAGATGGGGACACTAGGAAAGGAGGTCCTCAAAATTGAATCTTCCTCTTTGGCTGACTATTGTAATCACACCACTAGATGTTGCCAAATGTTTGTAGAAGGCACTTCTCCTGATACCTGCCCAGCTCACACCCACAGGGATGGACAAAGAATGGTGAAGTTTATTCTATGTGACCCCTATCCATATTCATGACTCACTGGACAACACGTGTCCACACCCAGCCCAGTTGAACCAACTGAATTAGGACCTGGCGTAGACGTCTGGGCTCATGGCTTGAATGAAGGCTATGTAGTCACAGGAGCCATGCGGTATCCCTGCTTGGCCCTGCAAGCCAGAACAACGGAAGCCACTCTGGAGAGACAGACAGAGATGAAAACAGATGGAAAAGCAGCGAGAAGCCACAGGAGTGAGCTGCCTGCATTCCCCGCTCTCCAGACCCCGGTTCTGGATCCAGCCTCACCTCCTGCCATAGTTTCTGAGAGGTATCCCAGTCTCCTTTCAACTCAGTGTCTTCCTTTTTGCTTACTTGATTTGATTGGGTTTCTATTACGTTCATCCAGAATAGTTTCCACTAAGGCAGTGATTCACAGTTTACTGAACGCTTTCACATGTTATCCTGTTTGGATTTTGCTTCGCACGCTACTCCAGGGAGAAGGCAAGGGAGGCATCATCATCATCTGCATTTTATGGTCAAAGACGTCCAGGCAATGACTGCTCAAGGTCTCCTAGGCAGGGAGGCAGGTCTTTGACCCAGACACAGCATCATCTCCACTGCACCACACCCTCTTGACATTGGAGGTGTACTTCCAGGAAAAGGGACTCTGGCGCCAAGGTATAATTGGAAGAGATACGCTGCATTCCTAAGCACAAGCGCATATTTCAAGGGGAAAATAGGAGCTTCAACTTGATCATTCATGCCACAGCCTTCATGAGCCTGACTCTGTAAACAAAGTGCATTGAGAATGGGAAACCAGGCGTGGAATTTGTGGTGGAGAATACTCCCCCTTATAAAAATATGTGAAGCTTATGATACTGATATCGTATTATTTTAGCATTTGTCATACTTCTTTCTCTCTTCCTCGAGGGACCAGTGAACAACGGACAGGTAGGTTACATTTCTCTTCTCCACCTTTACCTAGTCCTCACTGACAGTTTCCACCCAAAGTAGATTAGCTAGGAAACTGACACTCTTTCCACACACACATGTGCGTGCGAAAGTACTCCAACACACGTGCACACACACATGCTTCCTTGTGGATACCACCTTCTAAAAACAGCTCTATTGAGATATAAATTCAGATACCATATAATTCTTTCATTTAAAATGCACACTGTGATTTTTGGCATATTACATAATTTAAAATGGTTACATAACATACAACTTGCCATTTTAACTATTTTTAGTGGTATTAATTACATTCACAGTGTCATGCATGACATTGCAATACAATTTTTAAAACCATCTATTTCAAAAGGATACTATTTTTTTGATCCCTCTCTTTTTCCCTTTCTCTCTTCCTCCTTCCTTTTTCTTATGTTTATTTTTCAGTTTTTTAGGAGACAGGGAAAGTCCATCTCACCTCCAGCCCTGGCCTTCCCCATGCATGCAAATCCCCACTGCTCTTCTTGACACTCCTCTACTTATCCAACCTAGGCTCAAACTGGAAGGCAAGACCTGACCATATGACCTGATCATATGTGAGTTTCTGTCTGCACCCAAGTCTCTAGGACACAGAGGGAACATCTTGCTTCTGGGACATTCCCCGGGTGCTAAGCTCCCCTGCCTGAAGGGAGCTGCTTGAGGACTGAGCTGTGCATCCTCATTCTGGACCCTGGTCTTTGCTACAGGGGCTCAGTGATGTCTGCACAGTGGCCTTGGGGGCCCCTACATTGTCTGGCCCAGATGCAAGCACCTGCTGATGTTCCACAAGGAATCTCTCTCCAGCCCAATGTTAGGTTTGGATGTTTTCTTCTTTCTCGTCATCTCCTTTGCTTCCTGTTACTTTTTACCCATCCTAACAAGTGTGAGAAAAGAACCTTCTGAAAATTCCATCTGATTGGGTCTAATAAGAGCTCAGCATTTGATGCTTTCCCCCCATGGCTGGTGGGGGAAAGTTCGCTCCTGAACAGTGTTAAGTGCTGGACCCTTATTTCTGTGTTCTAGGAGGGCAACTCCCTGCCCCACCCACCCAGTAATCCACTCAGAGGGAAGAGAAGGAAGGATGAATGGCTTTCCAGAAGAGAAAGCACAGTCCTCAAGTGGAGCCTTGGGTCTCTCTACGCAGGACTGACTGACGAGCCTATCTACAGAGCTCCTACTAAGCCCAGTCTCCTGTCTCCTCCACCACCAAAAGGCATCCTTTGGTGATGTCATTACTGTCATTCACCATGAATATGGACAATCAACAGCCAAGGATCTTTTGTGTAATTAAATGTACTAGCTTGACAGCTCCCAAATGAGGGGGTAATAGTTCCTGGATGTAAAGTGGGTTTTCTCTAACCCTGAGTGATGGCGTGCTGTTGCTAGGTGCCTGTTTTTCTGTCTTTCAAATATAAAGCGACTAATGGGGTATATTTCATAACACATCTGCAAGTATGTAGTTCTTCTTATACTTTGATGCCCTTTAAAATATTATTATCTGCCAACACTTGGACTATGTGCTTGTATGCAAATTAGACATAATAAAGGAAGAAGGGAGAAGTTCTTTGCTCTTGAAAAATCATATTTATAAGGTTAACAAGATTTATATATTACATCAGGGAACTGGGGTTAGAATGCAACACTTTATCAATGTAACTTGGCAACAATAAAGATCCTCTGGTGTTTTCCCCTGTATGAGATTGAAACTTTTTATCTACACTGAGGTTTAATTAATTTTTTAAATTCTCACAAAATCAAAATACATAGAATCCAACTTCAGGAACAAATCAGATATTCTAAGTTGAATGTTTTTGATTGGCAGTGCCAAGAACAGGAATAGTGTTTTAAAAACATATCACTTTGCATTTAAAAAATCAAGTTAAACCTTTCAATGAATTATCCATTTAAGCCAGGAAAGTGGGTACTCCTATTTTCTGGATAAAAAGGAAAATACCAGGAGAATTCAATCTAATAAAAGGAAATTCACTAAGAAGGAAGGATTTACAAACACACACACAAATGTACACATGAACTACTTTATAAACAAACAAGAAAATATTCTGGATTCAGTTTGCTCAAATAATGGGATATGATCTAGCAAATATTCTGTTTATAGGGAATTCTGTCTTGATCCTAGAGCATGTATCTAGTATTAAAATAGAAGCTTAATTAAGTTTGTACTTGCTGAACAATCAGATATCAGCAAAATCTACTCAACACGAAAGCAATTCTGATGAGTAAGTTATTGGTGATGACTCAAAGGCACTTTAGGATCTTGTAGCATTGGGGATCATTATTATAAACATGAAGTCATAACTATCTTTGTAGTCATGCACCAGTGATAGAGTAACAGAGTTCCAGTTGACAGGATGTTGGGTTCATCAAATTTAGATGTTCTTGAAAGGTTTCAAGCAGCCAGCAGTCGGTGGATTCACCCAGCATATCTAGGAAAGGGCAGAGTCCGTGTCAGTTTTGCTTCTTACTGGGTGCACCTTGGCACAGTCCTGGGCATATAGTACACATTGGATAAATGTTTGCTGCATAATATGAATGAATGAATGAATGAATGAATGAGTGAATAGCAGAAAGTTAAGCTGAAATTTTTCTGTCTGAGAATTTCTCCTCATGACCAAAGCTGAGATGTGGAACAAGTGGCCCCATATTCTAAAGAGAGATGCAGCTTACCAACCATGCAGGACTGGTTAAGAGTTGGCCAAAACAATAGATAGATACAGATAGAAGTATAGAGATGTGGTTTTGGATTGATTGTAAGGGATTTCTAGTAAAAAGCACTGTGCATTTATTTTCCTTTTCCTCTCATTGAGTGAGCTGGTAGAGGTGGGCTGCTTCTCCGTCCCTTGAGCCAAGTAAAGATAGCTTCAGGAGAGTGTGGGAGTCAGAGCAGAGTTTAAAATCTCCCTTTCTGGTAGATGTTTGCTGAGTTGCAGGGTCTTGGCCTGCCCTGGTTGCCACCATCTTGGGGAGCAAAAAGCTCTCGGCAAGGCTTGCTTTTCACAGTTTAATAGGGGGAACATATTTTCATGGGTCACGTGAACTCTGAAGATGGGAGTTGAGCTTGAGTCCTCTTATAGGTCCCCAGCCATGGGCCCTGACTGCCAGGGCCAGGTGAACCTGATATGAGATGGCCATGTGGGGTGTCCCAATGACCCTTGGGTTGAAGGGGAATCCTAAGAATCTGCCAGGGAGGGTACTCTTCCAAGTCCAGGCGCTGCAAGGCACAGGACCTGGGGTAGGGGGATGGGGTCGCTCCAAAGTACCTGACTAAAGTACCTTATAAAAACCAGTATTTCAGCATCTGTATTCAAAGAATGCCAATGGCTAGACAACAGCAGCTGGGAGCAAAGGAAAAAGACATTTTTGCTTCTTTCCCTCTCCCCCAACTCTCTGCCCTATCCTGGGAGCAAAAATCAGCTAGTGAGTGACAAGAGACAGAGCAATAATAAAAGACAGACTATGCAATCTTTATGAGCTTGGGTCAGGCCTGAGCTCGGGGGAAGGGAAAGAGCATGGAACCTGATGGGAAACAGTTTTACACTGTTTTAATACTAGGCTTTTTAAAACACTAACATGAAAACAGCTCAACATAAAAGGGACTGAATTGTGTGGGATCTGCCTGAGATGTTTACTAGTGGAAGAAGATCTGACAGGGAAGGTTGGAAGGGCAGTGATGGGAGTTGAGGGAGAAGAAGCTGCTATTTCCTGGCTATGCCATATCAAGTTCAGCCCATGCGATATATTCGATTCCATTAAATAAGTGAATGAAAGAATGAATAAATGAATGAACTTCTGTATAATTTGGTGCTATGGCCACCTGTCCAGTGGCCCCTGCCCACCCTACATACGACAAGAGTCCAGATGATGTCTTCACCTCAGCACAGGCAGAGGGCAGGATAAGGCCTGTCCACCAGCTTTGGAGGTGAAGCTGTGAAGTCACCAAGTCAGTGAGTCAGGGGAGGCTGACCTCAGGGCACTCTGGACTTCTCCCAGGTGTGCTGTGGGTTGATGATTCACTCTCACCTTATCAAATCTCGCAACTGCTGAGTATTACATCGGCCCCAATAAGAAATGACTTTCAGGGGCAAATTAGCAAAGTATCCAGGTGTGATATCACCTTCTGTTTGGTACTGAGGTAAGGACATCTCCACTTTGGACACTCTCTGGACAATAAGCCTGAGATTACTGTAAGAAGTATAGACACTTCTCCCCCATGGCTCTCTGTGTTATGGGGGACCAATCCTGTGCAAGATGGGTGAATGTTCCCAATTTAACCATTTCTCCCTAGATGAGCACAGCACAGGTTCTTTCTTGGAGACATCAGTGAAATTAAGTTGGCAAGAAGGTCTCTTCTAATCCTGCTGTTTTAGCACAAGGCTTCTGGTGGGCCCCATGGCATCATCCTTGTTTTTCTTTTGTAACCTGATTGTATTGCCTTGGAACTGACTGATCACTTGTCTGTCTCTTCTTCTAGGGCAGGATCTTTACTTTATTCATTATTCTACCCTAAGGGTGCCAGGCACAGAGTAGACCCTTGGTAAATGCTGGTTAAGTGAATGAACTTGATTTGCTTTGATGGGTCTTCCTGAGACAAATGGAGCTACATACCAGACCCATTTTCCAGAAGGAGTCACTGAGGCAAAGACAGGTGGGGTGGTTTGGCCAACATCCCATGGTGAAGTAGTTGGATAGATGAGACTAGAGTAGGCTGACTGCAAAAAATAACTATGAAGCCAAATGTCTCAGTCAACACAAGCCAAAGCTAGTTGCCTAGAGGCCAGAATACACTCTCTAAGCATAGACTCTTAGCACAGAGCCCAGACAGTCATAATGCCACCATCGCTGGCATTTTGCAGGTTACCGAATGGTTTCATAGCCATTAACTTGCTTACTCTTCACAGGGACATGGACAGAACCATGACAGACATTACTGTCCACATTGTACAGGTCCAGAGAGGTTAGAGGATGTGCCGGAGGATGCACAGCTATTAAAGGAGGAAGGCATCATGAACTCCAATTATGTGATCTCAAATCTGTGAGCTTCCCACCAAACCTGGTCAAACCCAACCAAACAAGAGCACACGGAGCGTCTTCAGGATCCACCCAGATGTCCCCTGTTAGTTATGGATCAATGTCAGGAGCGACGTCTTTCGATTTTCATGTATGTTTTTGAGGTCCTTCCACTTTGCCCCATATGAGTTCACCTTGGCTAGGCAGCACTCTTGTTCCCAGGAAGAGTGATGACAGTCCCTCCTCCTGGGTCCCTGGTTGTATCCTGGGAGCCTGTCTGCAGAATCCAGTTCTAAGTTGGGCCGCCACAGCAGTGCTGTGCCTGGGCAGGGAAGATTGCTGGGATGCAGAAGTGGCTCTGGAGTGAACACACTTGCCTCTGGGAGAGGCTACTGTGCCAGCTGTCATTTACCACTCAATATGTCAGGCAAGAAGTGAGGCCGACAGCATTCTTCCCTTTGTGTCTCAAATACACATGCTTTTGTTTCTACTGGCAACATTCTATATAGTTAGCTCTCTTTGGAGGAGTATCTCGGCATTAAGATAAAGGAGCTCCTGAAATTTGGCAGATTCAAGGGTCTAATTTACGAAGTTGGGACCAGAAGATGAAATGGCTTTCGAGGTTTTGTTCAAATTGTTCAAAGAGATGCCAAAAGATGTCTTTTTATGTACAGCTGGCTTCATTTTTTAATGTCAATACCAGCTTACTGTTGAAGGTAACAAATGACACATTGTAATACCTTGCCCAGTTAATTTTTAAAAGGAAATTCAGGAGGAGAGCCTAAAACTACTTTTTTTGTTTTTTAATGACAAAGCATATTTAGACAGACTAAATTTGGCAAAATAAATAAGCAAATATAAGCTCAGCGACTTCAATTTACCAAAACTTATTTTAAAAGCAAGAGGAGACATGAAAGGCAAAAATTCTACTCAAATCCAAACAGCTTCCAAGGAAAATTCCTGTAACCTTGAAGAACAATAAAGGCTCACGGATATATTTGGAATTTCTGAATGGGAGAACTGTTTCCCGAGAGCATTTTTAACATCCCAAGTGAAAAATGAGAACAAGGCTTAAATTGTTTGGTAAAGAGCAAAGAACCCTTTGGTTTCAGAAAAAAGAGAGGGAGACGGCAAGAGTCAAAATGCTGTGAGGGGCTGGAGTTCTCTATGAAACAGGAACACTGGTAGCTATTGCCAGAAAACTTTCTCATGCAAAGAGTGTACTTTGCCACATGCAAAGAGTGTACGTTACAATCATCTTTCCTTTCTTCCTTTCTTTCTTCCTTCCTTCCCTTGCTTCCCTTGCTTTCTGCCGTCCCTCCCGCCCTCTCTCTCTCCCTCTCTCTTTCTTTTTTTGACAGAGTCTTGCTTTGGCTCAGGCTGGAGTTTTGTGCCCCAGTCTCAGCTCACTGCAACTTCCATCTCCTGGGTTCAAGCGATTCTCCTGCCTCAGCCTTCTGAGTAGCTGGGATTACAGGCATGCGCCACCATGCCCAGCTAATTTTTGTATTTTTAGTACAGATGGGGTTTTGCTATGTTGGCCAGGCTGGTCTTGAACTCCTGACCTCAGGCGATCTGCCCATCTCGGTCTCCCAAACTGCTGGGATTACAGGCGTGAGCCACGGCGCCCAGCCTACACCACACTTTAATGTCAAATAAATGAAGGGAGAAGTGCCAAATAACTTCTACAATAGGTTCAGATTTTGAACTTTTCCCCTTTGGCAACGTCATCTCAGTTGTTTAAAACAAAGCAGTGACCTCTACCAGCGATTTCTGGCTCCTCTTGTGACTTCAAAACAGACCCTAGCCTTGTATCCATCTTCTTTCTCCCTTGCCACCACTGCCAGCAAGCAGCAATCAATAGAACTTGGTTGGGCCTTTTCAGATTTTATTTAGTGAGAGTAAATGTGGCCTCCTCCCCTTCGCCCTACCCCACTGGAGTTTTTCCTCAGTGGCCAGGCTGCAAATCCTGCCCCCAATCCCTTTGTTCCACCGACCTGAGGTTGCCTGAGCAAAACCGATACTTCACCAGAGACTAATTTTAGGTGTTTTACTACGACCACTAACTAACTAACCAGCATCACAAATGGGATCAGTTTGCTAATCAGAAGCCCTCGGCTTCTAGAGCCCTGGGCTGCAATCATCCCCCATGGCCTCAAGAAATGGGAAAGAGGTGCCACAGACCCTGGATGAGGGTGAGGGGACCATTTGTTGGACCCCATTCAAGCCTCCTTCAAAGACTGGAAAGAGAAAGGCTGCACCAAACTACAGCTTCAAGAGCGGGCTGGAGGCTGGAAACCTGAAACACCACTCAGAAATAGTATGTCTTGGGGCCGGGTGCGGTGGCTCGCGCCTGTAATCCCAGCACTTTGGGAGGCCAGGGCGGGCGGATCACGAAGTCAGGAGATCGAGACCATCCTGGCTAACATGGTGAAACCCTGTGTCTACTAAATAATACAAAAAAATTAGCTGGGCGTGGTGGCAGGCACCTGTAGTCCCAGCTACTCAGGGGGCTGAGGCAGGAGAATGGCGTGAACCCGGGAGGCGGAGCTTGCAGTGAGCCGAGATCGCGCCACTGCACTCCAGCCTGGGCGACGACAGAGTGAAAGAGCGAGACTCTGTCTCGGAAAAAAAAAAAAAAAAAGAAATAGTATGTCTTGGATTTAAAATACTTAAACTTAGTATTTCTTGGATTTAGAACATTTAAACATAACCAACAAGCATGTGTTACTATGTGCTAAGCACCGGGTTCGATTTAGAGACTCGATAATGTGTGTATGTGTGCCCCTCCTAGCGGGCCCTGAGTGTTGTTTCTGCCTGGCACCACAGTAGATTCTGTCCTCTCCCTTCCCTGAAGTTAGGATCTTGCAAACTGCAGGTGCCTGAGTCAACTTTGGAATCCCACGATCCCAACACACACAGACATATACTCAAGTGCTGGAATA
This sequence comes from Hylobates moloch, assembly GCF_009828535.3. Classification (NCBI taxonomy): domain Eukaryota; kingdom Metazoa; phylum Chordata; class Mammalia; order Primates; family Hylobatidae; genus Hylobates; species Hylobates moloch. The sequence goes on along the minus strand of NW_026652277.1, from coordinate 126,495,527 downwards.
TGGGTCTCACACCTAGATGTCATTCAGATGTTTGTAGAACTCTTAATTATATGCCACCCCTGAAGAGAGACTTAGATAAATGAAGTCTAGCCCCTACACTCCAGAAGGCTGTATAATAATGGTGGACATGAAGAGAAGAGCTAACATTTAGGTAATAGGACCTACGACCTAAGCAAAGGAGGAAGTAAACAAATGCACAGTCATGCAATGGGTTTGGCAAAACTTTGCTCTGATGGGCAGGGCAAAACTGCTCACAGGACCCTAGACTGAGGGCAAGGACTTCTTTTCCATACTTCCTCCCCTTCTGGCAAACTGGAAGAGAAAGAAGAACCCGCCTCTTAGCCTGCAGCAGAAGTAGATGCACTTGGACACTAGCTCTTTCCTCTCTCCCGCCCCATCTCTGTGGCTCTGGCAACAGGGACATCCATCCTCATAGTTTTGCTTAGAAACATGGAAAAAGTCAGGACACTGGAGTGTCCTGGGGACAGGTACACTGGGAAGAATATGATAGGAGGAGATTGATTTTCAGGGACAGTTCACAGGTAAAGCTGCAAGTTTTCAGAACTTGCCCAACATTACATACATATACACACACACACACATGCACACACACACAATCTATCCATCCATCTATTGCCCTTTCCACTTTGATTTTAGAAGTAAAAATTTAAAAAACAAACAAACAGAGGCCAGAGTATTGTGGGACGGAAGAGGGCTTCCTGTTTGAATACAAACCGTCAACCCAGGATCACAGTTCTCTCCTCACACTGCCTAGAACACATCCCCCCTCCCCTCCTCAATGTTCAAAAGACCCTGGTTTCATGGAAAACAAAGCACACATTACATACGATAATGCCATCTAATTTGAGTTTTTGAGTAAGTACAGTCAGTCCTACACTCCTCGCCCCTACTCGACTCCCCCACCCAAGACTTTCTAATTTTAGAGCTAAGAGTAGAGAACTTGACACTGAGTATGTTTCCATTTACCATGAAAGGCATGTTTCTCCACAAACAACTGGAGGGCAGGCTTGGAAAACAGGTTTACAGACCAGACTTGTAGAACTGTGGCACGGCAATTCTCTGGAAATATCTACTATCCCATCGAGAGGCAGGAAGTATTGAGAATGAATGTGTGTTCTGGCTTCTTTCAAACAAAATGATTTAATTTTAAGAGTCTCAATTCATAAAATAGCCCAGCTAATCTTCCAAGGAAAATGGGCATATTTTGTTTTTCTTCATTCTTCAAAGAGTATTTGGGCCATGAAAAGAATTTGTACTGAATTTCTTTAGAAGACTTAACTGGGCAATGTGCCTTATGAGGGAATATAGAATTGTTACAAAAAGAAAAATTTAATGGGAATATAAATTCTTTATGGTTTAGAAATTAGAACCAGTTTAACTTCTATGATAGCCACAAATAAAACACACACACACACACACACACACACACACCAGTTTCTTCCAGTTCCTTTAGCAAGCTATAGTCCATTTCTATAAGTTTGTAGATTTATAGATTTAGGAGCTACTTCTGCAGAAGGAAAAGCAAAGTCTTCATTTGTGAAGCTGACATTTTTGGGGGTTGTTTGTTTGGTTGGTTGGTTTTTGTTTTGTTTTTGAGATGGAGTCTCGCACTGTCACACAGGCTGGAGTGCAGTGGTGCGATCTCCGCTCACTGCAACTTCCGCCTCCTGGGTTCAAGCGATTCACCGGCCTCAGCCTCCCAAGTAGCTGGGATTACAGGCGTCTGCCGCCATGCCCAGTTAATTTTTTGTATTTTTAGTAGAGATGGGTTTCACTATGTTGGCCAGGCTGGTCCTGAACTCCTGACCTCATGATCCGCCTGCCTCGGCCTCCCAAAGTGCTGGAATTACAGGCGTGAGCCACTGTGCCTGGCCTAAAGCTGACATTTTCAAACCTACATGTAGATCCTCTTTGCCCAAACTATAGGTCAGGTCCTTTTATTGCCACATATATAACCAAGTTATCAATATTTCCCTTGAATCATCATCTTATAACAAGAAAAGCCAGAAAGCATTCTTGATGTTTTAAAAAAATCACACAGGACTCCCACCTGTTCATTCTCCCCATGGCCTTCCTCTCACCTGCCCACCCCTCTCTCACTTGTCCTCTAGGTGCACCTCATGTCTCCTGGTACACAGACACTGGGCACTTGACCTGCTTTTCTTTCCATTCTAATACTCCTACCCCCAACAAAGAGCATTTTTTTTTCCCTCATGATCTGTTCTTGGGCAAGACCCAGTCTCCCCAACTCCACATTCCTCAAAACAAGCAAATGAGCAATTGGTTTCCCTGTAATTCAAAAGACTTACTGCCAATTCCTTTGTGAAAATCAATGGCGGGTGCCAAAAATAACAAGTACAAGGAAGCTATGAAAGTTCGAGGAATCTCCCCAAGGTCTCCAAGGTATACCCTAGATTGGACCCTGATGTTTTCTTTCTTATGTGACCTCAAGGAGCTTCTCCCAGTTGGTGTTGGATTTTGGGCCAACCTGTAGAGACTGGAGGCCACGTTACATCTGATGTGGGTTCCGTGCTGGAAGAATTGATCTCTGAATTCTTGTCTAAGGTACACAGACCTATGATGCCAGGCGCGGCTGCTCCTCCATCCTGTGCCTGCTGCAGACTTGGCTGAACAATCACAGATTTGTCTCCTAGAGCCTGGATGCTGCCCCAGCATCCTTCTCAGCAAGGTGCTATCAGTAGCCACGAACAGCTCTTTGGATTTGGCAGGTGAGACGGACTTGTCATTCCTGTTCTCCCTGTCCCGTATCCTACGGTCTGAGTGAGATACATGCATCAGCCAGTGGCAAAGGCTGTATCCAGCTTCCAGCAAACACTGGCTGCTTTGCCTCGTGCTTCAGGAAGGATCAGCCAACAGATAGGCATTTGGCCAACTTGCCCCAACTCCTACCAGGTGCGTCAGGACTGAGGCTTTTTGTTTGATTTTAGCAAAATTTAACCTTTACCCAATTAGTGCATACAAATTAGGCAGGGGCTAACTACTTCCCTATGAGGAATTTGAGACATTTGGTCTCAGCATGGAAGGTGAGTTTACCTGATGCAGATGGAACAGTTTATTCAAGTTAATAGGGAAGGTAGATGTGCCCACTTTCTATGGAATCCTCTTCAGAAGACTTGGTGGACTTGGCGAGTCAGGCTCCTGGCAGGTATGAAGTGGTGGAGGAAGTGACTGAGGTGGTGAGTTTCCTTCACGCTCACGCCCTGTGCTGTGGCCAGTTTATGGGGCACTTGGAAGAAGTTAAAGCAGAGTGCGCACATCCAGTTTATTTTCATGCAGGCAAAGGGCTGGGCTGTCAAAACCTGGAGAGATACACTAAGCAGCGTCCTCAGACCCAGGTCTTGTCAGAATTTATTCTGACGTGGCTCACAAAGCTGTGATACAGGAGTAAAGAGGCAATTACTTAGGCAGATAGTGAGGGTATGGAAGTCCTTGGTAAGGTTTTCCTTTAAATGAAAAGCAGCCCCAAATCATTTTCCTTTCCAGCAAAGAGCAGCCTATAAAATCGAGCTGCAGACATACATGCAGGCAGTTGTGCCAGCCATGTTCAAAATGGCGGCTCCATCTTCCCTTCTCTGCCAGCCACCTGTACAGTAAGGAGCAGAGAAGATGGCACCAGCTAAGGGGAAAGTTGATTTGCCTTATAAGATTAGGGTGGGGCGGCCATCCTTCCCTGCGCGCTATGTAAACATCGTACCTGATGGAATCAATCTGTGAGCCCTATATAAATTAGACACCACCTCCTCAAGCCTGACTATAAAATCCGGCACATCCATGACCAACTGGCTCTTCTCTGGTTCTTTTTCCTCTCCGAAGCCCTCTCTCTCTAATTAGAGAGAGCTGTTTTCCTTTCTCTTTCTCTTTCTTTTGCCTATTAAACCTCCATTCCTAAACTCCTCATGTGTGTCCGTGTGTCTGTGTCCTAAATTTTCTTGATGCCAGACTGGGAACCTCGGTTATTTACCCCAGACAACTTAGAGGCTTCAGTTGTACCTTCTTGCTATGATACAAATTGTCTGAATGTGTCAAATTGAGGCTGCTAGGGAGAGGAGGGCCTTTCTAATGTGAACACAGCAGTGTAGGTGTCCACATTCACATGGGCATGGGGTTTGAAAATGAACCTAAGAGAGCCTTCCTGTCCCATTCCTGAACTGCCCTGGGTGCCACAGAGTCACAGATTTGAAACACTGCAGAGCCATTTGGAGAAAATGAAGTCACAATTTAAGAAGGAGTCACAGATGAGGCAATATGAATCATGCATAAGTTTCTCTAGCTGCCTCTGGAGTTTGAGTGTGAGGGTGTGGCTGTGTTATCAAGCATCTGTCCCATGAAGGTGACTCAGTTTCAGTGGATTGACCACCTAGAAGACACGGTACTTCCGGAATTAGAGATACGTTTCAGAATCAGTACTGAATTGTCTGCTATGAGCCAGACTCCATGCCTCACTCATCACAAATCAGCTGGAATGAAGTTAAGTCATCTCCAGTAAAGCTAAAAAGCCAAAAATGAGGCATGTTTTTGATTTACTTAAATCCAATAATTGAGAATAGTTCCGACTTCTAAATATCAATAATTTTATTTTTGTTTTTTCTTTTTTTTTTTTGAGACAGAGTTTTTTGCTCTTGTTGCCCAGGCTGGAGTGCAAATGGCGTGATCTCAGCTCACCACAACCTCTGCCTCCCAGGTTCAAGCAATTCTCCTGCCTCAGCCTCCCGAGTAGCTGGAATTACAGGCATGTGCCACAACAGTGGCTAATTTTTGTATTTTTAGTAGAGATGGGGTTTCTCCATGTTGGTCAGGCTGGTCTCGAACTCCCGACCTCAGGTGATCCACCTGCCTTGGCCTCCCAAAGTGCTGGGATTACAGGCGTGAGCCACCGCGTCTGGCCCAATATCAATAATTTTCTTGGCCTGACCACAACTGATTATAAACTAATTCTAGGCCAGTAAACTGTATACTATGATCTGAAAAAAATTATTTGGACTGCTTTTGTGTTACAGATACACATCTACATGTCTGAATAGCGAAACCTTTGCCATAGAAAATGCCATGCATGTCTTGCCACTGAGCTTAAAAAAATTAATAAATAAAAAATAAAAATATCATGCAGCAGCATGCACAGATAAGGATTTCTGATAGAATGGCTCACAGATGAAAAAGAAACACTCCTCTCTTAGACCCTTGCCTGGCCCTAACCTCTCTGGAGTCTACATATTCCTGAAGTTAATGTATTTCTTTCTAACTTACCTTTCTTTTAATTTCCAGTCAAATAATTTTTATTTAAATTCAATATGTCCTCAGGCTCAGGGTCCTGATTCCAGTGGGAAAAGTCCCTCTGGGTTCCCTGCTATTTGCCAAACTGGTATGATTGACACATCCTACGAGTAACAGAGGGCCCAGCCTTTCCCATTTCAGATCCTGAACCCCTTCTCTGTCCCGCTCAAGTTTTCTGCAATGACTCACTCCACTTCTCTCAGCCTTCCCAGCCCCTACCCCCTCTCCCTGCAAGTGATCTTTTGAAATTACCATCATAATGGGTAAAAAGAGAAGGAAAAAAAAATAGAACTTCTCTAGCACCAAGGAGAGTCTTCTGAGAATATTCTCTTTTTTTGAGACAGAGTCTCGCTTTGTTACCCAGGCTGGAGTGCAGTGGCGCGATCTCGGCTCACTGCAAGCTCCACCTCCTGGATTCACGCCATTCTCCTGCCTCAGCCTCCCCGAGTAGCTGGAACTACAGGCGCCCGCCACCGCGCCTGGCTAATTTTTTTTTTTTTTTTTTTTTTTTTTAAGTAAAGAAGGGATTTCAGCGTATTAGCCAGGATGGTCTCAATCTCCTGACCTCGTGATCCGCCCGCCTCGGCCTCCCAAAGTGCTGGGATTACAGGCGTGAGCCACGGCACCGGGCCGAGAATATTCCTAACAGGAATACCTCAGCTTTCCTTCCGAATCCTCCCAGGGACTGGAACCCTCCAGTAGCTCTTTCCTTTTGTGCCCTGCCACCATGCCCTCCGTTCCCAGGCATTTGAGTCCTGGCCTGCTTCTCCCACCCAGACGGGGTTCTCTAGCTTTTCTCTGTGTGACACTCTCTCTGCCAAATAGGCCTCAAGCCTCCAGAAAATCGGGCCCCTTTTCCATCCTTGTATATAAGAGGAAGAATGGGGAAAAGAGAGAACTTATTGAAAAAGAATCCCGGAGAGTACATTCCTCGATCTTTGTCCTGGTGATGCATTAAGAAGGTCACATCCACCGTGTCTGGTTTCACTTCCTTATCTCTCCAAGAGGGGTGGGACCAGAAGACTTCCAGGGCCCGCCCAGGTTTAGAAAGATTAGAATCGACCCTCCCTCGGCATGCCCTGGAAGTTGGCCTCCGTGGAGCCTACCCCTCCTGGCGATGGGGACTGAGAGGCTGGTACTGCCCTGAGGATGGGGTAGGAGGAGCAGTGAGATAGAAGAGCAGAGTTACAGAACTGGTGGGGGAGAAAACCAGCACTTGGAAAAAGGACAGATGAAACAATAAGGGCAAACGTGTCTGGAGCTTCCCAGTGTAGACAGGCTACCGCTGACATGATCTCCTTTAAAAGCAGGAAGCACTCTGAGCACAGTCCCCATTTTACAGACAGTAAAAATGAGGCTCAGAAGCTAAATAAGCTGTCTAAAGTCACATGACTTGGAAATTCTAGAGCAGAGCCTACAGTCTGCCTTTATTTTTATTTTGTAATTTTTTTTTTTTTTTTTTTTTTTTTTTTAGAGACAGAGTCTTGCTCTGTTACCTAAGCTGGAATGCAATGGAGTGATCATAGCTCACTGCATCCTCCATCCTCCCACTCCTGGGCTCAAGCGATCCTCCTGTTTCAGCCTCCAGAGTAGCTGGGACTACAAGCTTGTACAACATCACCTGTACAGACTGCCTTTAAATCCAATGCCCTTTCCACTGCACCGGGATGACTAAGTTCCTCCTGACTACTTGGCTGTAAAACTCCTGACACTGATTGCCCTGGGGCAATGGTGTGACCAGGTCCCGGTGACCCTTACCCTGCCACACTACCATTCAGGCCACAGAATGCTTTGTGGGGACATCTCTCTCTCTCTTCCTTTTTTTTTTTTTTTTAATACCTTTTTACTTTAATTTACTGTTATGTTCTTTAGTTCCATTTATCAAAACTTTTCATCATATTCTTATAACTCAATTTCACTTTTGTAAGAAAAGTCACAGCAGCACTTGGGGCTTGGAGAAGGAGAGGCATCACATACGGTGGGATTTGCCTTCTGCATCCCTGAGTATCCCAAGGTGAAGTATGTGTTTATTAGGATCTGAAGCCGGGGCAACATAGATACAGCAGCATTTCTTAAACTTGGCTCTCTGTTTAAAAAAACAAACAACAAAACCCCTCAAACCTCTTAGTATGGATTTAAATTATTTTCACCATGTTTGTTTCTTGAATATGTCCAAATTAAATATAAACTAGATATGACATTTAATAAAAACTCCTTAACCCTATGGCTCTTAGGTAAGTGTCTGGTTTTGCTGAAACTAAATTGCCAACACTGAATTAAGTGGTCAATTTAGCATGAGTCTGCATCTGTTTCTGCACTGGACTTTAATAATGCCGTTAGCAGAGGATGCCTATGCACCCAGGTACATTGTGGAAGTTAGTAACTTCAGGGCTATTTTTCCCACTTCAGGGATGTCATACTCATACTTAACCAAAGCTCTGCTAGGAGCAATCCTTGAGAGCCAGCTCTGGAGACCTCTGCAGCCTTTGGAGACCTCTGCCTTTTCTATTTGAAGACATAATTTGGGTCCTGTTGGCCAATTCTTGCTGCAAACTGTTAGATGAAAGTAAAGTAAAACGGGTCTGTGTGCGACATGTCTGCATACATGTGAATGAGGCCTTTGAGTCTGGCAGGCTTCCCTGCCACATGCTCCCACTTCACTGGGGTAATGCCTTTGCATACACAAATGCAGCCGTGTGCCCTAAAGAGCAGGCAGCATTCAGGTCTCCATTGCCACCTGGGTGATCTAGTAGAGGCTCATATAATTTTTTTGAATCATCTTTGCAGTAATCCCAGTACTGCACAGACCTGTTGAGAAATAATGGTATAGAAGAGTCCTATCTTGGGTCAAAGTCCTTCTCCTGCTTTTTGATAACTCCATCACTCAACCACAAGTCATCTAATGTCCCTGCACTTCAATTTCTTTGTCCAAAAAATGGAAACAATAATGCTTGCTATTCTAATCTTACTGGATTGCTACAATGCAATAGTTCCCAAAATGTAGTTCCCAGGCCAGCATTACCAGCATCACCAGGAACTTGTTGAAAAGGCAAATTCTCAGGCCCTTCCAAACCTGCAGAATCAGAAACTCTGGGTGAGGCCCAGTAATCTGTGATTGCACAAGTCCTCCAGGTAATTCCAATTCCCTCAAAAGTTTGAGAAGCACTGCTATAAAACAATGGGATAATGAATGCAAACAGTGTCTACAAACTGTAATGCCTACATCATCACTTTGAGAGCCACTGCTCTACACAAGTGTTGGTTACTATCTTGTCACCCAGGCTCCCATTAAAATGCAAATACCCCCAGGGTGGGTGACACCTTAAGCTTTAACAGGTGTTGGTTATTCTCAACAAGCATAGCAGGTGGTTAGCTAAAAATAAACCCTTTCTAGAATAGAAAATTAGGAAGGTTAAGAGTATCTGTAGGGTGAACAAGGGACCGAGAGAGAAAAAGGAAAGGAGCATGGAGTCACACAGACTTGCGTTCATGTTCTCGTTCTACTTGACCTTAAGCAAGTTACTTAGAGGACATCGTAACCCTATGATGATGACCTCCATAGAGTTATTGGGAGGATTAAATGGCACAACACATGCAAAGACATAGTGCAACCTGTGGTTCATATAGGTATTCAATAAGTGATGCCTATCATTAGCTGCAAGGTGTCCAGACTACTTAAGACTACCACCTGGGACTCGTCCTCACTCCCACACCGCTCACCGTCCCTCCAGCCACCCTAGCTATTATTATTATAATTATCACCATCAACATCATTGCCTCTTCTGCCAGAGCTTCCTGACCTTAGGCTTAAAACTGCCACCCTAAGATTAACCACTGAGGAAGGAAAGGGGAAAATTCCCAGAATGGCACAGCTGCCTCAAGGTGTAGGCTGGCTCATGCTTTGGTCCCCAGAGATGTCACTGGAGTGTGCCACATTTTGACACCTGAGAGATGGCAGGCAACCAGAGGGACAGGTTCTTCCTCTCCATCCATCCTTGGACTGAAAACCCCCAGAGGGTGGGCCCAAGGGAAGTGCTGGAGCAGAGAAGCCTCTGGAAGGCAGAGAGAGGAGGCACGCAGGGCCAGGACCAAGCCCTCACAGAGGCACAACAGGGCAACCCCTGCAGGGGCAAGGAGGGTAGCCTTTCCTCTAGGGACAGGTGACATGGGCAGAATGGAAACCTGGGTCCCAGTGAGAAGCTCCATTTCGTTAGAATCGCAAGCTCTACAAGAGGGGGTGAGGCCAGAAGTCTTTCCTGAGAGGAGAAGCAGGTTCCACAGTATAGACCTTTGGGGGCTGATCTGGAGGCCTCCCTGAGTACTGCTGCCTGCTGCTAACTTCCTGGATCTGGAGGTGTGGTAGGCACGGCCTTAGGTGGGCAGAGTGGACAGGTGGATCCAGCCCCAGGCCCGCCCAGATGTTATCTCTCGGGTGGCTCCAGGTCCCTTTCTGTCCAGGGCAAGGCCTCTAAGATGGGTCATGCAGGCTTGGCCTTTCTTCCCTTGATGACTCAGGGCCGGCTGGCCAAGAGTCACCCTCAGCTCCCCTCCCACTAATGAGAGGAGGCTGGATTCCTTTGGATTTAGTAAGGTCACTCCTTGAGGGTTGCCTTTTGTTACCCATCCACAGTGGGAATGCTTCCTTAATGAGCAGAGAGCCACACCCTTTCCCAGCGAGCGGGCAGGGGGGGTGTAGGGTAGCCTTTTCAGGTGGCACGTGAACAGGGCTGATTTCACAATGGCCAGCCCACAGGTGAGGCACCAAGGACAGGCCTGCTTGGTCAGTCCTCCCCAGCTCTCCTATCCAGGTGGCTACTCCTCCAGACCCCACCTGCCCAAACAGCTGGAGGGCGAAGCTGCTGCAGGCGTGGGAGGCAGAGGAATGGTGGAGGAGCTGGGGTGCTGGGCGTGCAGTAGTGCTTGACTGGAAACCGGACGAAGCTACAGATGGGAAAGGCACTGCTCAAACACTCCTGCCGCATCCATCACTCCGCGCTCCTCCTGCAGCGCACACGGTCTCACTTTGATTTTAATCCCACCAATAGCAGGAAGGTAGTATTAGCCTCATTTGCAGCTCAGGATGATTAGGGGACAAGTCTGGGGTCATGTGCTGGTGAGGGAAAGAATGTGGACTCAACCTCACGTGGCCTGGCTCCAAAACCCGTCCATTTGCTAATTTAGTTAAAACCGCCGGTTTTTTAACTTAAAAAATTTTTTTCTGAACATCGAAAATGAATATAAAATTCGATGTGCTTCTCTGTACTCTCTTAGCAACTTCCTGTGAATCTACAATTATTTCAAAATAAAAAGTTTAAAACAATCCTATGTGGAGCCTGAATGTATAAAATGTATCACTGAGATGCTGTGACAGGTCAGGGCAGTGGTTTCTTTCTGGGGTGGTGTTGAAAGGCAGCAGTGAGGGGCACCCCTATTTCTGGATTTGGGTTGGTTCTGCAGGTGTGTTCTGTTTGTAAAAGTTTATCGAGCTGTGCATTTGTGATTGGTGCACTTGTCTGTATAAATGTGAAACTTTAAAAGTTGAAAATATGTCAAAATGGAGATGCTCTAGTTGAACAGGAAGAGGGGTTCAATGTGCTCAGCTTCTTCCCCCACGCCCCTCCACTTAACCCTCTCAGGACCCCAGGGTTCTGGGAGCATGCTCTGGAGTCTGGGTTCTGATTTCTCTTATATAATACAGGTGGCTGGGTCAGAGGACCTCAGCTCTCCAGTCCCTGCCCCAAGTGTTCTATTGCCATTTCCCATTATTCACTTACAAACCATAGCCCATTGATGGTGAAAACCACCATTCAAATGCCCAAAAAGAAGAACATTAATCCTGGGTGTGGAGGACCCCACACAGGCCGCTGTGTGTAAAAGAGACAGCAGGCTCTTGGTCTCCCACTTGGGCAGGGCAGCCTTATACTGAAAGAATAAACTTCAAGTGAAGAATTCCCAAAGACAACTCAGCAAGAAAAGGCTTTTATGCCTTGAAAGGAATTGGATCAGACTTATAATCACAGAGAGCTGGAAATCACATCCATTCAGCATGTTCTGCAAATGAAAGGCAACTGACAATGTAAAACAAACAAACAAAACTCACTCGCATTCTCAGTTGACATGTCCTGTTTTCACCTCATTTGGCTTCTTGGAAGATTTCTGGGTTGAATGTGCACTTTGGAGCAGCATGCCTGAGCCACGTCGTTTTTCCCCTCCTGCTTGGAGGATGTGGCGAACATATTTTCCTTTCATTCGCCGAGTTAGTTTCTGATGATACCTGCCCACTACTGTACCTGGAGTCAGCAGTAGATGCCAACCCATAGCTAAGGGCAGAAGTTAGCCCAGTGTGAGGTTAATTGGACCAAATTAAAGCCATTACAGTTTAACAGGCTCTCTATTGGAGGAATGCTTAAGTGGGCTCCCCCAGGACTTGGGAAAGTTTGGAAGTGAAGTGGTTTTTGCTATTTGCAGTAGCTGCATCTCCGGTTTTATTTGTCAAACTGCTACTCTGCAGACTGCTGTGGGGTGAAGTTGTTAGAAAAGGAGAATCTTTCCTTTTCCTTTCTATTTTTTGAGACGGAGTCCGGTTCTGTCACTCAGGCTGGAGTGCAATGGCACGATCTCAGCTCACTGCAACATCCGCCTCCCGGGTTCAAGTGATTCTCCTGTCTCAGCCTCCCAAGTGCCTGGGATTACAGGTGCACACCATCACGCCTTGCTAATTTTTGTATTTGTTTTTTAGTAGAGACAGGGTTTTGCCATATTGACCAGGCTGGTCTCGAACTTCTGACCTCAGGTGATCCACCCGCCTTGGTCTCCCAAAATGCTGAGATTACAGGCGTGAGCCACCGCGCTTGGCCAGGAGAATCTTTCATATGATCCTGTTTCTAGAAGAGGCTATTCTCTGAGGAGTTTAGGAAATGATAGAGTGAATCAGACTAATAACCCCACTGAGAAGATGAGGCGAGAGAGGAATAAGGCATGCAAGGGTCAGGGTCTCCTGCTTGGTGACATACCTTTTCCAGGAGGATCTTTTCAGTTCATTGCCACCCTACCTAATCCCAAGGAAAGCAGAATTTTAGTTCACTGAATTTTCAGGCTGAGTAGAAAATTCCTTTTTGATACAGCACTTGTTGCTGGAGAGCCACATACTCCGCGATGCTCTCTCAGGACCCTTTCCACCCTGGGTCTCCTCCTCTGCTGAAGCAGGCCTGGCAGTTTCCAATTGATCAAAGTATAAGTAGCCAATGGCAGCATACAACCCTCACGACGAATGCCAACCCCATCTTAGGTAACATTCACCAGAGGGTTGCATCGGGTTAGGAAGGTGATAGCGTGGTGGTCCCTCTGTGCTTTCAGGACACTGGGCTTGTGGGGTACAATCTAGGGTGGCTTTTTTTTTTTTTTTTTTTTTTTGTCTGAGGGGGGCTCTCCCTTTTTTGGCGGGGGTGGGGGGGGGGGAGCTCTGTCGGCTCAGTGCAACCTCCACCTCCCGGGTTCAAGCAATTCTCCTGCCTGAGCCTCCTGAGTAGCTGGGACTATAGACGCCCGCCACCACGCCCAGCTAATTTTTGTATTTTTAGTAGAGACGGGGTTTCACCATGTTGGCCAGGATGGTCTCGATCTCTTGACCTTGTGATTAGGGTGGCTTTTTAAAAAAGTAACTCTGACAGAATCCTTCCAGAAAACAGAACAGCATGGTAAAGCCTCTGGGCACTGTGTCAGCTGAAAAGAATGGGGATGTGCAGCCCAGGGAAGAGAGGAATTCTCTAGGAGGGAGGCAAGGATGTGGCCCCTGGGGGAAGAGCTATGACTCCAATGGGAGATGGTTCAATTCCCAGCTCCTACATAGGGTTTTCCTATGTCCTAGTCAGTAATTTAAACACAATCCCTACTATAAACTCACTGGATGCTCACAACCACCTTATGAGGGTATTGTGATTATTATCTTCATTTTACAGATGTAGAAACCAGCGCAGAGAAGTTAAATACCTCCCCAAAGTAACAATGCTATTAATGAGAGAGTTGGAATTTGGACCCAGCTTTCTTACTAGCCCGGAGTTTCTCAGCCTCAGTACTATTGGCACTGGAGGCTGAAGAATTCTTTATTGTAGAGGGTCCCTGTCCTCCCTTTCCTTGCATTATAGGATGTTCAGTGGCATCCCTGGCCTCCACCCACCAGATGCCAGTAGCACTTCCCCGTTTTGACAATCAGATGTCTCCGGACGTTGCCAATGCTCCCTGGAGGGCAGAATGGCCTTTAGTTGGCAAGCACTAAGTGTCTCTCGAGATGGGCCAGCCTGTCTCTTGTAGGAGAGGGAATGCCTGCTGCTGCCTTCCTAGTGCAGGGGCCACTGAGGCCCCCTACACTCTCAACACTTTCTGATATGCCTCCTAACTGAATGGGGGAGGGGAGATTTTACTGGACCCTGCTTCTGCCTAGAGACATTCTGGCCCCTAGAGATTGTTTGATTTTTAACATTTCCAACATTTCCTAATGTTATTGTCATTTGCCTCTGTGCCCCCAAATTAAAGGCCAAAGAATCATTCTGATTTTGTGGGGCAAAACCTGAGGGAAAGCCTAAAGTTTATCTAGCACTTTACATATTTATCCAGTTTAATCCTCACAGTCATCCTACTCAGGGAGATAACCCCATTGTAGAGATGAGAAAACTGAGGCTCAGAAAGCTCAGTAACTTGCCCAAGGTCATAGCTATAAGTAATGGAGCCAAGGTTTGCAGCCAGATCTGTCCACACCAAAATCGTTATGCTTTTATGAGGGGCGAGGATTAGGGCAGACACTCAGAGATGAGCTCAGAAACACAATGCTCACAGTGACACCAAGACAAGAAGAGCCTGAGCTGGAGGAGCAGGGATAGGGGACAAGAGGTGCGAGACAGCTTAGGGTCACAGCGCGTGACAAGGGAGGCCAGGGTTGAGGAGTGCATTTGGGGGCCATGTACGCAGGCCACTCCCTTGTGCCCCTCAAGCCCTGCCTTCCCTCCCCTGGGCTGCCATCCCCTTCTGCCTCCAAGTCCCCCTCCAGCTCCCAGAGCAATCTAGTAAAACCACAAATCCGACCACAACCCCCTGCTCTAAATCCTCCATCGCTGCCCTTCTCTCAGACCAAACGCCCAAATCGCGAAAGGCCAGACCCACCCAGCCCTCTGGGCTCCCTGGCCGTGTGCTCGCCTGTCCCTGTACACACTCCTCCTCCTTGCAGTCCTTGGAACCCCACACTCCTTCTCTAAGCACAGCTCTGTGTGTCAAATCAAGACTTTGAACGGGATATTTTTGAGTATATAAGTCTCACAGCCTTTCTTTATTGTTTAAGCTCCAGGTGGCCAAGTCATCTCCCCCCATCATCTATCCCTTGTGGGACCGCCATGGTGCCTGTCACATTGTAGGACTCAATCGATATTTGCTGAATGTGTATTTAACAAGCGTGTAATTTCTGTTGTCATCTAAGTCACAGTTGAAAATGCCAAGCAGAAGTAGGCCAAAGCAGAAGTAGGCCAAAGAGGAAGGGTAGCTGCCAGCAGAGAGCACCCTCTGGGTGATGTCAGGCCCCTCATCTGTACCACCTGGGTCATTCAACCCCCAGCGCCATCCTCCTAAATCTTCACGTGGCCCATGCACATTGGCACCTCCAAGTCTTGTTCACCAGGGCACCACACAAGTGCCCCAAATGCCTACTAACCTCCCTTCAGCCTATGACTACACACCCCTTTTCTTTCCCAAGCCAAGAAGCTTTAGGAGAGGAGAATGCGCCTAGTCTTGATGGCCCCTCTTAGCTTTTAGTAGTTCCTCTTCCTTAGATTCTCAAAAGCCTCTCATGATTTTACTGCTTGATGATTTGGCCCTTAGGAAACCAGGAGCAGGCTCTGAACAAATGGGCCCAGGACAGGTGGAGTTTTTTTAGTGTTATTAAGGCATGATTGGCATTCAACAAGCTGCAAAAACTAAAATTGTACATTTTGATGAGTTTTAGCAAATCACCATGATCAATATAGTGAAAATTTCCATCACCTCCAAAAGTTTCCTTGTGCCTTGTGTAATCTATCCCTGTCTGCACCCCATCCTCAGCAGCCACTCATCTGCTTTCTATCACTACAGATTAGTGTAGATTTTAAAAAACTGTAAATAAATGGAAACATACTGTGTGTGTACTTGGGGGTAGTGTCTCCCATCTTTGACTCAACATGATGCTTTTAGGATTTATCCACGCTGTTGCATGCAGTGAGAGTTTGTTTCTTTTTTATCACTAGTCACATTCGGTTATAGGTTATATTGATACACAGCTGTCCCCTCTTATCCACGGTCTCACCTTCCCTGGTTTCAGTTACCAGCTACTTTGAGAGAGAGAGAGAGAGAGAAGAGGCCACATTCATATAATTTTATTTATTTATTTGTTTATTTGAGACAGAGTTTCACTCCTGTTGCCCAGGCTGGAGTGCAATGGTGGCATCTTGGCTCACTGCAACCTCTGCTTCCATGGTTCAAGCGATTCTCCTGTCTTAGCCTCCCGAGTAGCTGGGATTACAGGTACCCACCACCATGCCTGGCTTTTTTTTTTTTTGGATTTTTAGTAGAAACGGGGTTTCCCGATGTTGGCCAGGCTGGTCTCAAACTCCCGACCTCAGTTGATCTGCCTGCCTTGGCCTCCCAAAGTGCTGGGATTACAGGTGTGAGCCACTACACCCGGCCCATATAACTTTTATTATGATGTATTATCATTGTTCTATTTTATTAGTAGTTATTGTTATTCATCTCTTACTGTGCCTAATTTATAAATTAAACTTTATCATAGGTATGTGTGTATAGGAAAAAACACAGTAATACACAGGGTTCAGTACTATCTGTGGTTTCAGGCATCCACTGGGGGTCTTGGAATGTAGTTCCTGAGAGAGCGACTGTGGCACAATTTGGCATCCATTCACCTACTGATGGGCATTTTGGGTTGTTTCCCATTTGGGACTATTTCAAATAAGGCTGCTATGAGCATTTATGAACAATTCTTCTGTGGACATGTTTTCATTTTTCTTAGGTAAATATCCATCTACCAAGTGACCCAGTAGAATGGCTGGGTCACTTGGTAGATGAATATTTAACTTTTTAAGAAACTACCAAACTGTTTTTCAAAGTAGTTGCACCATTTGGTTTTCCCAACAAGGTACAACAACTCCATTTGCCTCATATTCTTACCAATACTTAGCATGACATGCTTTAATTTTAGCCATTCCAGTAGGGTAATAGTGGCATCTTCCTGTGGTTTTTTATTTTTTTATTTTTTTTTTGAGACGGAGTCTCACTCTGTCGCCCAGGCTGGAGTGCAGTGGCGCGATCTCGGCTCACTGCAAGCTCTGCCTCCCGGGTTCATGCCATTCTCCTGCCTCAGCCTCCCGAGTAGCTGGGACTACAGCCACCACGCCCAGCTAATTTTCTGTCTTTTTAGTAGAAACGGGGCTTCACCGTGTTAGCCAGGATGGTCTCAATCTCCTGACCTCGTGATCCGCCCGCCTTGGCCTCCCAAAGTGCTGGGATTACAGGCGTCAGCCACTGCGCCTGGCCTCTTCCTGTGGTTTTAATTGCATTTCTGTGATGACTAATGATGTTCAATATCTTTTCATGTGTTTATTGGCTATTTTTATGTCTTCATGAAGTGTCTGTTCAAATATTTCGACAAGTTTTAATCGTTTTTTCATTTCGTTGTAAGCATTCTTTATATAGTATAGAAACAAATTCTTTATCTGATATATGTGTAATAAATAGCTTTTTTTTTTCCAGTTTGTGGTTTGCTTTTACATTTCTTATCAGTGTCTTTTGAAGATAAAAGTTTTAAACGTTAACCTGGGCAACATAGAGAGACCCCATCTCTCCAAAAAATACAAAACTTGGCTGGGTGTGGTGGCATACACCTGTGGTCCCAACTACCCGGAAGGCTGGAGAAGAAGAATCATTTGAGTCTAGGAGGTCAAGGCTGCAGTGAGCTGTGACCACACCACTGCACTCCAGGCTGGGTGACAGAGCAAGACCCTGTCTCAAAAAAATGTTTTTTTTAATTTTGATGAAGCCACTTTATTTTGTCATTTATGTGACATATCTAAAAAATCTTTGGCTACTCCAAGGTTACAAATATTTTCTTCTATATATATTTTTAGCTTTAGGTGTTACTAAAGCTAGGAGGGTCTATAGGCCATTTCAAGTTAATTTTTGTGTGTGGTGGGAAGTAAGAATTGATGTTCATTATTCTTCTGTATAGTAGTCAGTTATTTTATACCAGAAAAGTTGAAAACTTTTCTTTCTCTGATGAATTGCTTTGGCACCTTTATCAAACATCTCCTATCACTATGTATGGGTATATTTCCAGACTCCATTTTGTTCCATTGATCTGAACATTAATCTTTTCGCCAATACTAAAACTGTCTTGATGAACTTTTCAGTAAAAGTATTGAAATCAGGTAGGAAAAGTTCTTCTACATTGTTCTCTTTAAAGTTAGCTTTGGTTAGCCTATGTCTTTTGCATGGCCATACATTGTAGAATCAGCTTCTCACTTTCTACAAAAGATCTTCTTGAGATTTTGATGGAGAATATGCTGAACTTATAGGCCAATTTGGGAAGAACTGTCATTTAAACAATATTGAGTCTTTCAATCAATGAACACAGTATAGCTTTCCAGTTAAGTATGTCTTTTACATTTTTATCTGCAGTAATGTATAGTTCTCAGTGTAGAAGCTTTGGACATCTTTTATTAGACCTATTTTTAACTATTTTATGTTTTGTGGTACTATTATAAATGGAATTGCTTTTTTAAAACTTTATTTTTGACCAGGCACAGTGGCTCACACTTGTAGTCCCAGCATTTTGGGAGACTGAGGTAAGCAGATCACTTGAGATCAGGAGTTCCAGACCAGCCTGGCCAACATGGTGAAACCCCGACTCTACTAAAAAAAAAAAAAAAAAAAGTACTAAAATGAGCCAGCCATGGTGGCTGGTGCCTGTAGTCCCAGCTACTCGAGAGACTGAGGCAGGAGAATTGCTTGAACCTGGGAGGTGGAGGTTGCAGTGAGCTGAGATCGTGCCACTGCACTCCAGCCTGGGTGACAGAGTGAGACTCTGTCTCAAAAAAAAAAAAAGCAAAAGACAACTTTATTTTCCAATTGTTGCTGCTGGCATATAAGAATACAATTGATTTTCTTATAATAACCGTGTATCCTGCAACCTTACTAAATTCATTTATTACTTTTATTATTTATTTTGTAGATTCTCTGGGATTTTTTTTTTTTTTTAAGTCAGAGTCTGGCTCTGTCCCCCAGGCTGGAGAGCAGTGGCACCATCTCGGCTCACTGCAAGCTCCGCCTCCTGGGTTCATGCCATTCTCCTGCCTCAGCCTCCCGAGTAGCTGGGACTACAGGTGCCCGCCACCATGCCCTGCTAATTTTTTTGTATTTTTAGTAGAGACAGGGTTTCACTATGTTGGCCAGGATGGTCTCGAACTCCTGACCTCGTGATCCACCCACCTCGGCCTCCCAAAGTGCTAGGATTACAGGCTTGAGCCACCGGGCCTGGCCAATTCTCTGGGATTTTATATATAAACAATTATAATATCTGCAAACAGGAACAGTTTTATTTGCTCCTCCTTGATCTTTATGCCTTTCATTTCTTTCTCCTGCCTTATGGCAATGGCCAGGCCCTCCAGTACAATGTTGAATAGAAGTGAAAGCAGGCATCCTTGCTTTGTTCCTGATTTTAGGGAGAAAGCTTTCAATCTTTCACCAGTAAGTATGATGTTAGATGTTGGTTTTTTAAAGATGTCCTTTACCAGCTAAGGAAGTTTTTAGTTGCTGAGAGTTTTCATCATATGGGTACTGAATTTTGTCTTATTTTTTCTGCATTGATTGAAATGATCAGATGGTTTTCCTCTTTCACTAAAACAGGTGTAATTTTACAAAGATAAGAGAAGGTGTGGAATATGAGATCCTGCCAGGATGGGAAGCCCCAAACATCTTAGGGAATAGGAGTGAAGGTGCTGTGAAGATTAGAAAGAGCACCAGCTTTGCAGCCAGTCGATCTTGCCTTGGAGTCCTAGTTCTACATCTTATTATAAGCAAGTTAACTTAACCACTGTGAGCCTCCATCTTCTTCTCCTCTGTAAGACGAAGGAAAAAATACCTAACATAAAAAGTTGTGACAAAGATTAAATTAGAAAAATACATGCACAGTGCATAGCACATACATACATAGCACATGTAAATAACAGATACCATTGCATCTGGCGCTGAATGTGAAACTCTGGAGGCATTGCTCCTTGAGGATGAAGATAAAGTGGTAGGTACAACTGTGATGGCAAAGCCAAACATCCCAACCCACTGCCAGCAGAAAGTGGTGAAAGTTACTTATGGGAATATGTGGATAAAACCTTTGTTTCCACTTCTTTCCTGGATGTCTTCATGATCCTAAGTACCAGACAGATACTAGGTAAAAAGCCTTATACATCCAAAAATATTTTTTTTTTTGTAAAACAAAATGCTAAAATGATGAATCCAGAAGATATAAAATTCATCTTTTGCAAGAAGAGTTTAGGCCATGAATCTAAAAACTATTCAATCATAGTTAAAAAAGACTTCCTGATGACTAAATGCAGTCATGGAACACCCCATTTTGGATTTCTAATTCAATTTTAAAACAATCTTTAAAATTATCACAGCAAGTGGGTCATCCAATCCTTGGAATAGCCTACACTGAGAGTAGGGTAGTTTAGCATAACTGAAAGTGTGTTATGTCAAATCAGGGATATTAACAGTGTGACATGAATAAAAGTTTTCCAAGGTCAAACAAATGTGCAAACACTGGTTTAGTTATAGTTAAACTTTTTTTAAAGTCACAGGACTTGAAGATACTAATGTGCAATGTGAATCTACAAGGAGAATATATATATATATATATAAAATCATCTTAAAACTCAGGAGGGCTAGGGCTAGTGAAGAATATCCATGTGAACAGCCAGTGAAGGATTTCTGCCTACTTCCTTCCTAAATACACTAGTCATATGTGAGTAGTAAGGTCAACAAGGACTGGGTAAAAAGCTTTACAAATATGAAAGCTGTCAGGTTTGTGATCCAAGAATTTCAGTTCTGAGGACTGGGGAAAAATATATATATATACACATATACATATACATATATACATATACATATATATGTGTATATATATACATATACGTATATATATGTATAAAGAGACAGCAGAATTTCCCAAACATATCTGATTTCAGAATTCTTTCATAATTCACTGTCTCTTGGTTCCAAAAGGACACATTCTAGGAAAGCCTGATGTAGTTCTTACTCGTGTTTTGGTGACATCATCTTTCAGAAGTTTTAACCTCCAAATCAGACATTTTTAGAAGAATTCAGGTATATTCAATCCTTGCAGCCTTCCACAGAGCCCTTAGTAGGCTATGGATAAGTTGGATTATATTATTGTCAGGTATTATTACCCCATTCTACAGATAAGGAAGAAATCTAACATGGAATGCTAACCACTTTATGTATTTCATCTAAATTAATCTTCTTAACATCCCCGATATGTAGGCATCATTATCTCCATTTGACGGCAGTAGAAGGAACTTAAGTAACTTGTTCAGGGTCGGTCACACAGCTTGGGGAGGAATAAGAAGAGTGTCTTGCCCTCGGGCACCAGGGCAGGAGTTCATCATAGCTGCCTCCATCCACCTGAGGTGAGCTGGTCACTGGGGCAAAAATGGACAGAGATGCAGGTGCAAGTTCCTCCTGGAGGACACCAGCGTGCAGGTGCAGATGGCTCACCCCCACCTAACCTTCCTCACAGGTGGGGCTTCGGAAGAGGGAATGAACGTATGGATGTTTAAAAACTTTGAGCTCCCTGAACAAAAGGGCTTTGTTTTCTGGAGACGCCAGATATTTTCCAGAGCCAGTCATCACTCAGAACTGAAATTCTGGGCTCACAAACATGACAGCTTTCATATTTGTGAGGCTTTTTACCCAGCCCTTGTTGACCTTATTGCTTATTTAGGAAGGAAGTAGGCAGAAGTCCATCGGATATTCATGCGCATATTCTTCACTAGCCCTAGCCTTGCAGAGTTTTAAGATGATCAAGAGGGAGGATGGGGGAAAGCTCAAGCCTTGAAAATTCGGGAAATTGTGGGTGGAGGAGAGTGAAGAAAAATGTTAACCTGACATTCAAAGTTAAAAGTTGTTCAAAGTGGTTACTTGATTGTATTAATTGGCAAGTAATTGGCAGGGTGTGGAAAGGAAAAGATCTCATCGGAGGAAGGTAGGTGTAATTTAGCAATCCTACTGAGACATGAAACAGACACTGTCCTCAGATGTTTGGAAATCTGACTTTGAAGGGAGAACTCAGGCTTGCCTTTATTTTGAAGTCACTGAACCTTGCCACGCTATTCCCAGGTTTAGAATGGAATGTTTTAACACTGGGCAGGGGTGGGGAATGGGGAGGAATGGGCAGTGAGGTGTTAGATTCTCAAATAAATGATGCCATCTGTTTCTTACTGCAAAAACAGTTTGATAAATCATCCAGCAGTTTTCTTGGGTTCAGTGGTCCATATATTAATACAAAGACCACCTAGAGGGAGGGGATAAAAAGAGAAATCAGCTGGGCGCAGTGCCTCACACCTGTAATCCCAGCACTTTGGGAGGCCAAGATGGGTGGATCACCTGAGGTCAGGAGTTCGAGACCAGCCTGGTCAACATGGTGAAAACCTGTCTCTACTAAAAATACAAAAATCAGCCTGGTGTGGGGTGGTGCACACCTGTAATCCCAGTTACTTGGGAGGCTGAGGCACAAGAATCAGTTGAACCCAAGAGGCGGAGATTGCAGTGAGAGATTGCCCCGCTGCACTCCAGCCTGGGCGACAGAGTGAGACTCTGTCTCAGAAAAAAAAAAAAAAGACAAATCAAAATGAAAAATTAACCAGATTGTAGAAATAGACCAGTAAAATAAATGGCATCTATAATCCAAGTCAGTAGTTTGTCTTCTGTAGTCACAGGTTCACCTGGGAATCTGATGAAAATGGATAAAAACGCACATAACTTTATACACACCTAAGGTGCTCACTGTCCCTCCATCGCCCCACCTTGGACTTTCTGGGCATGTAGAGCCTAAATTAAGAAGCCCTACTCTTGTCAGAAACCAGATTTAAACTGGCAAGTGGCATTGCAATTTTCCTGTTTAGTTCTGAGATAATTAGCTGAGACAACTTTTAGAGCCATCTCTGGGACTGCTCCAAGAAATCATTTCACTTAATCATCTGAGGTAGTCTATTAAATATTGGCTGTTCTGAAAAATTGGCCTGCAAGCTGCCAATTCTTGTGACTTATTAGAATTTATAAAAGACTCTCACCTCCAGGATGAATCTGGATCCCATTAACTCCCCACTGGCTGTGGTGCAAATATTGAATAAAATGGCCTGGTTTAACGAGATGGGGTTTGGGATGAGATCTTCAAACGCCACCAACCATTGATTCCTGGAAAATTATTTTCGTCCTTGGCAAAACACACAGAGACAGGCTGGGTCTTTGCTATGCTCTATTTGACAAGAGTCTTCGTTTCCAGCAAACAGTTAGGGATTGGGGAGGGGAGGGAGGAAGTGAGGTCCTGGGGGCTGGAGGACTGAGGACCTCAGGATCCAGAGGAAATGTTTAGGGGAGTGTCCACCCTGAACTGGAGCTGCTGTTCTCCCTGCACTCCCAAGCTGGGAAGGTCAAACTGATGGCTTTCACAATCCACCTGTAGGTCTTGGCTGTCTTTGAGATAGTCCAAGTTCAAGGAGTGATGGTCACCAAGTCTCTTTCTCCTTCAACCAGAGCAGAGAAGGCACCTCCTAAACCTTCTAGATGCTGCCGGGTCACTCCAGAACAACACTGTCT
Source organism: Hylobates moloch (assembly GCF_009828535.3). Lineage (NCBI taxonomy): Eukaryota > Metazoa > Chordata > Mammalia > Primates > Hylobatidae > Hylobates > Hylobates moloch. Next base: position 126,472,292 of record NW_026652277.1, on the reverse strand, counting down.
GAGAAGTGTGCAGCTCATCCTAACTCCAAGGGGTTCAAAACAACAATGTTTTCTTAACCAAAATGGGGCTGGGGCACTTGTGGTCTGGAGTGCCATTGTGTATGCAGAGGATGAGAAGAGCTGGGGCTGGGTGAGTTCAGGAAGCTGAGGGCTAACATCACCACGCCTAGAATGGATTCTGGGATGGGATCCACACAGCATGCACAGGAGGGCATCCCGGCATACACAGGCGGCAGTTCCCAAGTTTGTTTTCAGGGTAGAGCCACTGGAGTCCTGCCATTCTGTGGCACACCTTCAATTATTAATAAGAAAACTTATGATAAGTCAGATGCATCTTATACTATAGATGCTAGTCCGCGCAAGTGTTTCAGGTGATATTTAAGAAAAACAAAACAAAAAATTTTAAAATTAAGGAAAATTATACCATTAACCTAATTTCCTTCCCTCTTCTTCCTCTCTTACTTCCCCCTCAACACTCCTCTCTAGCCCCTACCATGAACTGAGACAAGACCAAGTTCTTTGCCTTGGGAACAACTCACTCCAATCTAAGATGTGATGCAAGGGTATTCACTAGGAGCCACTGGTTTAAGGTTTTAAAAGAGAAATGAAAGAAATACACACACACATACACACACACACACACACACACACACACGAGACAGAGAGAGAGAGAGAGAGAAGGGAAGAATTGTTTGCATTGGTATTTACTGGATTAAATCTTAATTTTCTCTAATTATAGCAGGTATTTCCTTTCAGCCTGACTTCATGTTTTTCAAAAAAATCATAGTATCTTACCCAGCTTTCCATTAAGCCTAACAATTTCAATCTATTTCCAGCAGTCTAAATAACAGTCTACTGTGGACACAGTGAGATTTCTTTCTATCCAGATTTTCTGAAAATATTTAAAATGAGAATTTAAAAATGGTATTTATTCCTGGCTTCCTAGCAATGAGAGTGCTGGGGTGATTTTAGAAGGCCACAGCCATCCTCAGCCCATCAGCTCTCCTTCCTCTGGCTTCTCACACTGCGTCACACATTCCCTAATACAGTTGACCAAGATGTATTCCCAGAGGCAGTAAGGCCTATTGGAAAGAGAATAGGCTAGGAAGTGAAGCAAACTTAGATTCAAATCCTGTTTGCTCTATCATTTATTAGCTGGTAACCTTAAAAAATTATTTAGCGTCTCTAAAACCCAGTTTCCTCACTATATAAATGAGTGTAACAATATGCATTGGTTTTGATCTAAATCCTAAAATTGCCCATAAGTGTAACAGAAGATATAAAACAGGAGGAATTTAACGTGGGGAATTGATTACACAGGTGATTAAAAAAAAAAAAAAAGGTCAGGAAATCAACCAGGGGTCAGTAAGGCAACCCAGGGACCGGCAACAGCAGGAAGCCACCACTGCCTGAGGCTGAGGGACAAGGGAAGAGGCCGCCGACCAAGGCCACGCATCAAGGTCACTGCAAAGAAACTGCAGCCACAGTGGGAGCGGGGTCATGAGAGAGATGCAGCTGCTGCCAGAGAAGGCACCCAAGGCGGAGAAGGAGCGGGGAGAAGATGCCTCCTCCTACCCCATCCAGCCTCCAATCTCTGATGAAAGCCTCCGTCCATGGTTCACACCCAGCCGGCAGCCCGCAGGCCCGGCATCCTGGGAGGAGCATTCTTTAGGGCCCGCTCCCTGCCATACAGAGCAGAGGGGCGGCTAGGAACGGATCTGAGGCAGGTGCAGGGTCCGCACCGAAGACCCGAAGTCCAGCAGCTGCCCCGGCCTCCGCACACCGAAGCCTCGGGCACCCTCTTCGGGTCAGGGCAGCCTTCTCCCTGCTGCCTGCAGATCTCAGACACCGCCCCTGCTCTCCTTCGCTTTACCCTGTCACCACCCTCGGTCTCTCTATCAACCGGCCCTGGGGTAAACAGACCTGCCACTCTCTTCCTATGCAGTCTTCCTCGAGGGTGAACACACGGCCCCCACTCCAAGCACACGCGTCAGGCAGGGTGGCCCGGGCCACAGCCAGAGCAGAGACCTGCAGGCTTTCGAGGGTTACCAGGAATAGAATTGCCCGTGGGCCCGGGCGGAGGAGCCCCTGCTCTGAGCCCCACCTTTAAACGGCCAGGATTCCAAGAACCAAGGAGAACTGGCCGCTACCCCTTCCTCTGAGTGTCCCTGCCCAGACAGCCCTGAATCTGTTCACAGCCCCGGCTGGCCTTTTCCCCCTTGCCGGACCTTCCGAGCGCGCACCACTGCACACAGGACGCATCCTTAGACCTGAGGGCTGACCTCTGCCGGGGGTACGGAGGGAAGAGAAGGTTATGGTTGCAAATTTAGCTCACTCAGCACACAGGCTGGAGTGTGAGCATAACTGCATGTGAACCCCCTCATGGCAAGGGATGTCTCTAGCGGTGTAAAAAAAGGAGAGGCAGCTCTCCCCACGCTAGGATATTACGAAGGAGTAACTGTCGACGTGTTCTATTTACCGGTTGTTAGCTTGATTTGTTTTCCCGCCCCAGCCCCCACAACTCTGCCTGGGTCACAGTGGGCTGGTTCTTTTAAAAGCTGAGGTTGGAAAATGTATATTTCAAAATTGCTAAAAGAATAGATTTTAAACATTCTCACCACACACACAAAAACAGTAAGTTGGTAAAGTGATTGATATATTAATTAGCTTGATTTAATCTTTCTACGATGTGTACATATATCAAAACATCACATTGTACCGTATAAACATATACAATTATTACTTGTAAAATTAAAAATAAATAAAATTTTTATAAAGTAGAGTTGAGCCCTGAGAGGATGAGGCTCAGGCAGAGACGGAAGACACGCGGCTGCGAACTACAGATGCTCAGGGATCGGGGATGTGTGGGAATCTGGAAAAGCACCGAAAAGCTGAGTCCCGGGGTTCTGAATCTGGTGTCTGCAGCCTCCGAAGGGAACTCCTTTAGGCTTTGAGGGATGACACACTCTCTGATTTTTTTAAGTTAACATTTATTGAATATGGTCAGCTTTGTTCTAAACATATTTCATGTATTACCACATTTGATCTCTTTATGAAGTGGGTAGTACGTTTATCTCAATTTCACAGATAAGGGAACAGTCAAGGAGGTTACAAAACATGCCCAAGGCCACTCAGCTAGTGCGCAGCTCAGCCGGTGTCAGATGCATGAGCCTGCATCTCAAGCCAGGCTGTTACTCACCACTTTATCCTGCCTCCCACTCTGTGACAATTGTGTGTGTGTGTAGTTGTGTGTCCAGGGCTCCATCCTGTTCTCGAAGTCCCTGAGCCTTAGACGGTGAGGGAACACAGGACATTCTCCTAGACGTTTGAAGACAGCTCTCGTATCCTCACCTAAGCCTTCTTTTTTCCTGTTCCTCTTGTGATAGAGTGCCTAAATCCTTTAGCACCCAGCTTGCCCTGGCGTGGGATCACTCTGCCCTGCATCATTTGAAGTATAAGACCCAGAACTAAAACCCACATTCAAGTTGTCTGACCTACCCCATGTGAGCAGAATTAGGAAATCATTTCTGCCCATTGTTCCAGTGCAAATACAGCAAAAGATAGAATCAGCTTTGGGGCAGCGAAACCCATTCCACAGACATGTGTTGAACCTCCACATGAATGAGACAGCCCCTGCCCTCAAGCAGCACACAGCCCTGTCAAGGAGGGGGATTGGTCATTTTAACAAAATGTGGTGAGTACCACAAGGAAGCACAGACAAGTGTTCTGTGGCATCTCTAGAAGCTCAGGGGTGCAGCAGAGCTGGATTGTAAAGAGTGAATAGGAATTCTGAGGCAGGCAGACCGCTTGAGCCCAGGAATTCAAGACCAGCCTGGGCAACATGGCAAAACCCTGTCTCTTCAAAAAATAAAAAAATTAGCTGGATGTGGTGGCACAAGTCTCTGGTTTCGACTGCTCTGGAGGCTGAGGTGGGAGGATCACTTGAGCCTGGAAGTTTGAGGCCACAGTGAACCATGATCATGGCACTGCACTGCAGCCTGGGGCACAGGGACTCTGACTCAGAAAGAAAGAAAGTGTGAATAGGACCTCAGCTGGCGAGCTACAGGAGAAAGAGGTGAGACCATGTGCAGAGGTGCAAAGGTGTTCAAGGACATGGCAAGTCCGCAGCCTGACACAGGATTGGTAGCCAGCTCACATCTGGAGGAACCCCCCGATGGACACTAAGGAGGGATCTGGCATCCTGAAGGCAGAGGGGAAACATGAACTGCTTAACGTGGCTTGATTCCTATGAACTCATATTGAGCATTTAGTCAGCTAAAATCCTTCAGCTGTGTCACGGGTTTGTTAAACCAAAGTCCAGAACTTCCCATTTATTCCACTTAAATTTCTGGATCCTATTTCTGGCATCCACGCTGTTAATTATCCCCCTCCCCTCCAATGCTGTGTCATCTGCCCTTTAAGTTATTGATTAAAAATGTCCAAAACACAGGACTCAGAGCTGAGCCTTGTTGCCTACCACTAGAGACTTCCTCCGAGTTACTCTCTATCTGCATGTCTCAGGTTTATGCATTCAATGGGTTGTGAGTTCTACTTAAAAGCACCTCTAGCTCACAATTTTCCAATTTTGTCTACAAGGAAGTCACAAGAGACCTTATCAGCTGTCTTGCAGAAATCCAGATGTACCACATCCTCAACGTCTCCCTGATCTACCAGCCCTGCCACGCCATTAGAAGAAGAAATGAGGTGACACTGACATGACTTGTTTCCAGCAGTCCCATGAAGCTCTTCAAATCTGTGCTCCTATTTGTAAGGGGCACAAACTGTTTAATAGCATGCAGTACAATTTTATTGGGGCTCCCCTTCCCATTTAGTGGTTTGTAGTTTGCAGTATCTGAAGTGTTCTCCCTTTTAAAAACTGGGACTTTTGCCCACTCCATCCTTGGGGACTGTCTCACATTTGTTATGGTTTGTGAAAGATTAACAACAGCTGTTGAGCAATCTCGACATGCCCCAGCTGAGGCTGGGCAGTCACTGGTCAGGGTGAGGAGACCTGGACTCCCTTCAAACTCTGTCATGTTTCTTGGGCATCTTCTCACCAATCTTGGACCCCAATTCCAACTCAGTAGGGTTATTTTTCCCTTCCCAGACTGGACATCATTCTTGAAAGAGAAAAGGGAAACATGAGTTTGGCATTTGGTCGTAGTCTCTTTAGTGTTTTGTCTTGTATGCTAAAGAGTTTGAACTTGATCTGGCGAGTAGAGAAGTCAATGAAGATTTTTTGAAAAAGGAAGTGATGTGATTGTATTTTAGGTGGAGAGGATTAAGGTTTTGACTGGTTCACATCATTACTACATTGCCGTTTATCAACATCTAACACTTGCAATTACCTATAAGCAGGAGAAGCAGTGCAAGATAGACTAGCTCAGGTTGATCATTTTATCAACCTGAAAGGGGAAGCAGCTACGTGTAGGATTTGGAGTCTGAGAGACCTGGTTTTAAATGCCAGTTCAATTGCTCAAAGGCAGGAGAGCTTAAACAAGCACCTTACCACCTCTGAGCCACAGTTTCCACGTCGAAAAAAATGGAAATAATAATTGTATGACAGGGTGGTTGTGAGGCTGGAAACAATGAATGTAACGGGCCTAGTACCACAGACAAAGTGCTCAATAAATGCTCCTTTGTCCAAATCCTTCATCTTTAGGTGTTATGATTACACAGCAATCACGGCGCAGGATTCCCCAGCACCCCTAGACTGGGGACTTATTCCTGAAGCAGCCCGAAGAGAGTGGGGCCCTGATTAGACAGATGTGGGCTCTCAGCTGTCTGCAGCAGGCCCACCAAGGCCCCACTCCTGAGTGACCTGCGGGGGAGGCTGGCGCTGAATTCCTAGAGTCCCGATCTCTCATCCCACCCTAATTAGCTCCACCTGGGTGTGTGTTGTCTCAGGAGCTGCAGGGTTAATAGCTGGAAGAACCAGTTTTAAAATGCACCCTCAGGAGTTGGTGTGGAGCCTGGATGGGAGGCACCAGCCCCAGAAATGGAATGTGTCCCAGGGCCCCAGCCCAGGGCACCTGTAACTTCCTGCAGATGTGGCTGGTCACCTCCCACACACTTGAGCGCCTCCTCCCATCCAGCTGTGAGCGTGCAGAGAAGGAAAATGCAGCATGCCTAGGGGAGCGTGGTTAGGAAGGCACTGGCCATCCCATCATCCTCCTGTCATGCCACCTGCTCTTGGGTTGGACTTCCATAGGCTGAGCAAAATGCCCTCTGGCCAGAGAAAGGCCAGTTCAGGCTGTCAGCTTCTCCTGGCCAGAAGAAGCCACATTTTCACTGAACACATTGCCACCCAGATGCCCAGTCCTTTTTTGTTGCGGGGGGAGGACAGGGTCTTGCCCTGTTGTCCAGGCTAGAGTGCAGTGGTACAACCATGGCTCATTGCAGCCCCCATCTCCTGAATTCAAGCAATCCTCCTGCCTCAGCTTCCCAAGTAGCTAGGACTACAGATGTGCATTACCACACCCAGCTAATTTTTGTATTTTTAGTAGAGATGGAGTTTCACCTTTGGCCAGGCTGGTCTTGAACTCCTGACCTCAGGTGATCTGCCCACCTCAGCCTCCCAAAGTGTTGGGATTACAGGTGTGAGCCACCACGCCTGGCTAGATTCTTACTTCTTAAATGTGACATGAATTCTCCCACACATACATGCTTCAATGCTATCAAGGATCCCTGAACTCCCTAAACACAAACATAGCATGGGGCAAAATGCTAAGGGCTTTCATAGGATGGCTCTGTGCCTATGGTACTATTACTACCCCTCCCTCCCCCATTTTACAGATGAGGAAGCTGAGGCACTTGAGAAATCAGGTACCTCACCCGAGGTCACATAGCTAAGTCAGTGGCACAGACGGGATTTGAACTCTTGTAAGCTTGCTCTGCACCATGTTCTAGTTCCTCTCTTGTAATAGAAAGTCAGGGACTTGGAGACCTGGCAGAGACAACTGCCAACCACTGAGCCTCAATTCACTTTCTCTGGAGGCCCAGTGGTGGGGCCTATTATTCTCCGAGAAAAAATAACTGCAGACTCTCTAGTGACTGTTTAATCTGGGCTTCTAGGACCTCTGAAACGGAGGAGAGGCAGAGCAGAACTCCTCCCATCCCCCACCCTGCCCCATACATGCACAGACACCCAGACACACACACCTCCCACTCCTCCCTTTGGGTCTGGGCAGCAGCCACAGCCTTTGGACACTGCATCCTTAACTATGTTTATTTTTTCATTTTTTTTTATTGTGGTAAAAAATGTGAGTAGCATAAAATTTATAATCCTAACCATTTTAAAGTATACAGTTCCATAGTGTTTATTGTGCATCCAATATCTAGAACTTTCTCATCTTGCAAAACTGAAACTCAACACCCACCGAACAACTCCGCGTTCTCCCTCTCCACTGCACTTGGCAAACACTGTTCTACTTTCTGTGTCTTAAATTTGATTTGAACCTGGGTTTAAGGGTTTCATTCAGAGAAACCCTTCCTACGTGAGTCGTGTTTTCAGTGAGTGGTGAGTGGAGACGTTAGTGATGGCAGAATGTAAGCATCCTGTGGGCAGAGACTTTTGTCTTGGTCACCTTTTCCCCAACACTTGGCACACAGTAAGTGCTCAATAAAAATGTGTTGCCTCAACAAATGAGGAATTGAACAGCTTGCTAAGCCCGTGGAAAGCAGCCCCTCCAGGTAAACTGATCTGTAACTAAAGCCATTTGCAGACTTCAGGGTCCTAGATTTGGGGGTGAGCAGGCTTTTCCACTAGAGCCCCAGCCGTCCCTCCCTCCCTGCTAATGCTCTCAGCCACCCCTCCATTTCTGTCACCCCTCTCTCTTGAGAATGACTCTGGATTTTGTCATTCTGACTGGGCTGACAGGGAGAGTGCTTTAAAAGTTTGAGAAGTGATGCCTTAGAGGAAGGTTTTGGCAGTTGGTGATAAATTGTCGACCTTGCTTCCAGAAAAAAAAAAAAAAAAGCGTATCTCTTTTCGCTCCTCATAAGGGAGATTTTTAAGAATATCAGCACTTTTTTTGTGTGCAAACAGTGAGATCCAGCAGTTTGCAAACCACACCTCCAGGTAAAAAGCCTTCGAGATAGGAATGAGAATGAAGGGCTCTCACACAAATACAGACACAACAAAGGTCGTTTCTTCCAGTGTTGAATTAGCAGAAGGAAGCAACTTTGAGGAGACAGCGTGTTAGCCCAGTGCCACACTTTGATGTCCCAGTCAATAAAGACTCAGGGAGGCAGCACGTGCTGTGTGCCCAAGCTCTGAGTATTTTGTACATACTAACTCAGTTCATCCTCCCATCAGTCTCGAGGGAGGTAGTGTCACACCCATTGTACGGAGGGGAAAACCAAGCTACTGAGAAGTTAAGTCGCCTGCCTGTGGTCACATGCCTGGCTGGGATTTGAATCCAAGTGTCTGGTTCCAGAGGCTGGGCTCTTAATAGCAAACGATGCTGACGGTCTTTACCCATTTACCAAATCGTTTATTAATTGGTAACAAGCATACACAGAGAGCCCACTGCGTGGCAGGCCTTACTGCCAGCAGTAAACAAAACACAGTCCTCACCCGCCCGGAGCTTGCAGTCTGGGACGTTAATTCCATGAGGGGACGTGTCTTGTCTGTGAGGGCGGCCCAGGGAAAGGGGCAACCCAGACCCACAAATCACCAAGCCAAATTCAACTTCACCTCATGATGAAGACAGTCCTGACAAACAACTTCTTGGAGCCAAAATGTAATCTTCTTATTTGAGAAAAACAGCTCTGAGTGAAGGTGTGTTTTAATGGTGGCTCTGGCCTCGGGAGGAGGTTTGGAACACCAACCTGCTGTGCGACTGTTGACCCTGTATACAGTATACAGTGCGCTTCCTGGCACTGGCCCCACCTGCCAGCCTGGGAACCAAGTAAAGCCAAGATTTCCTCATGAAAATGTCAAATGAAACCATCGTAATATCGAATATTAATATCAGCTGGATTCCTGCATTGGCGGAGGATCAAAGGAGCTTTGGGTCTTGTTCCTGGCCTCTTTGAGGAGCCTAGCCAAGTAGCAGTTTCTCGTCAGCTTAAATACACCACGGGCTCTGTGTGTGCAAGCTTAAAAATCCAATGGCAAATGCCCTGCCTGCCACAGACATCCCACTTCCTCAGCTAGGGAAGGAGATGGACCACTTCTGTCTCCCCGCTGGAGGTGCAGCGGGCAGCTGAGAGCACAGGCCTGCGTTTCATCCTGGCTCTGCAGCTCACATGGGTGGATCACTTTCTATCCTTCAGTTTCCACATTTGTAAAACGGGATGACGGACTAATAGTCGTACCTTCTGCATAAGGTAGCTGTAAGAAGGAAAGGAGAGAACCATGTAGGGTACTTCGTAGAGGTCATGGCCAGAGGGACGAATGGGGAGTGTTAGCTATTGTCGTATGCAGTGGGTGTTATAATATTATATGACACACTATTTGCAAGTAACTTCATTGTTTTTAAAATTCATCACATTTAAGTAAATGTGCAAGAAGCACTTTGGGACAGTATTTCTCCTATTCTGTCAGAGTTAAAAGCATTATCCTTATCAGATACTTGGGAAGGCAGAGGCCCATTTTTTTTTGGTTTTCAGTGAGGTAGAAACAGGGGCAGGATCCTCGGTTTCCAGTTCAAGGTCTAGTCAGTAGCTCTGACTTCCTCCCTTCAGCCCCGGCCCTGGTCAATGTCTTATGTTCAAAGCTGGAGTGCTTGGCCCGCCCGACGCCTCATGGCTTCCAGCTCTGTCTTAGGTTGGCTTCTCCAGAAAGCAGACTTTGGGTACAAGTAACTGATTAAGGAAGGGATCCCAGGGGTAACCAGTAAGGGAGTGGGCGAAGCAGCACAGAGAAGGGGACAAAGCCAAGCAAGGGCAAAGTCACAGCAGAGGCTCTGAGAGTAGCTTTAGGCTGATCCTGCAAGGGACCCCTGAATGGACACACCTGAGTCGTCCCCAAGAGAAGGGGGAGGAAGCAATGGGATGAGGGTGGTCCTGCTCCCCACCATTCCCAGGGACCTACTTGGAGGAAGTTGTGCTTCCTGCTGCCACAACTCTAGGTTCTGTGGATCTAGAAGTCCTAATTCCCAGAAGGGAAGGGAGACACTTCTACCAGGGACAGAGTCCCAGGAAACCGAAATCGATGGCAACCACCTTGTCATTTGAGGATGGTCCCCTCATCCTGGCAGACCATCAGGCAAAGAAAGGAGTTACCATACTGGCAGGCATGATTGGCCCCAGTCAGTAGGAGGAGGCTCTGTCCCTGTTACAATGGAGCCGGGGGGAAGATGTGTGCAACGCAGGGCATCTCCAGGTCAGTCCCATGCCCAGTGTTAACTGTGACCAGGTCATTATAGCAACCACAGCCACGGTGAGCAGGAGCTTAGACTCCTCAAGGATGAAGGGCTGGGTCACTCCATTAGGAAACAACTAGCAGAAGTGCCAGCCAGCTGAGGATGGGGGGCCCAGGAGGGTTGTAATGAATATCCGTTTTGCCTCCAGACAAGCTATAAAAGGTGAGAATGGTGGATCATCCAACTAACTCTCCTCTTGTAAGCCTCCCCCCATAAATTGTGGCCCATCACCAAGATGAAGACTCTGTGATAGGAAAGTGTGAACTGGAATGCGAGATGTAAGTGGACAGTGTCTGTGCTCCACCCAGGCGCTCTTGGACCCCTTCTTGTGGTTCTTGTTCACCCTGGCTTCAGTGTGCCTTTGCTTCCCAGCCCCACTCCTGATGTCTAGTGTCTCAGGTTGGGATCCTGCTAAACAGGCCCCTAGCTGAGGCTTTGTGTGGATGTGATGTAAGGACCCTAGGAGAGGAGTGGAGGGGGCAGGGCAGAGCAGGATCTCAGGCCAACATTCTCAGGGCCTAATCCAGGGAACTGGGGAGTAAGTCAGTTTCCAGACTCTTCATCCATGCACACAAAGTGACTCCAGAGCCCCTGAGGGCTGTCTGCCAAAAAGCCACAGTGCTGGCTTTGGAAGAGAATGCATACCAAAACCCAGGGTACACAGAAAACGGTAAACTGGGGGGAATATGGGTGGACCACTAACATTTTCTGCTGCAAGTTTTATTGCAAAAATGGCTTTGGCATTGCATTGCTCCAAGTGAGAATGAATTCAGGTAAAAAACATGGAACCAAGAAGGCACAGGACATCTGTTTCAGCAGAACCAAAAGACCACATGTACCCGAGCTTGGGCACTGAAAGCCCAGCCTTCCCTCTGAGGACTGGCGGGGCGAGGGGAGGGGGTGCAGAAAAGGAGAGACACACAATCCTGTCCTCCCTTTCCAGCCAGCCTAGCTGGAGAGAGGAGAAGCCACCTGCAGACTTTTTAAACCATAGCCCCAGGCAGCCTATTATTACAGGTCAGAAGAAAGTATGTGCCCCAGGAGACTAAGGCCTGGCAAGGTTGCTCTGAACCCAAGGGGTGAAAAAACAAATCAAAATACACAGAGAATTGGCATTGACAAGTTCAAGACACAAATTATTTCTTCAAATTACACTTCCTTAAGTTTTGCTTGGGCTTAGAGTTGTTTTCAAGCCAGGCAGATTTCCAAAGGTCAAATGGTGTTTCAAGAGCAAGCACATTCATTGGTCCATTCATTGCTTCTTCCTTGCGGTACACATTGACGGAGTGCCTGCTGTGTAAACAGGCATTGTGCTGCACGTGGGATTGGTGAAAAAATAGCCACCAGCCCTACCCTTATGTAGTTTATGGTTTAGTAGAGAGAAAATCATTAAGCAAATAAGTACACACATAAATACAGAAATACAAATTGCAATGGATGTCTAGATGGACAAGCATGAAATCAGAGGGAATAGCAGGGTAACCTAAACTTGTCAGGAGAGATTCCTTTGCAGAAGTGGCACCTAAACTGAGGCCTGAAGGATGAGTAGGATTAAACCAAGCAGGGGAAGGAGGTGGGATGTGGAGTAGCCTTCCTGGGCAGAGAGAACAGCCTGTCCTAAGCCCTAGAATTGTGAAAGGTAGGGGCTGACTTGGGACCCAGGTGAAACCAGAACAAGCAAGCAAAATAAGGCATTCATTTTGCCCCAAGGATCGAAGCAAAAGTATCAGCATGTTTCTGTATGTGGGCAGGGGGCTTGGGGTTTCAGCAGGGGAACAGGGACCTGGAATAGTGGTACGAATTAGCCTCCAAAACTGCTTTGGGTCAGATACTTAAATCAGACAGAAATTGCCCTTTTGATTAAAGATGAGGCAGAGTGGCCTCAGGCTGTAGCTCCGCACAGTGCAGGGGTGCTGTGCACAGTGTGATGGATGTGGATGGAGCCCTGCAGCAGGCAGTGAGCAGCCTGGGTGGCAGCCGGAATGTGAACTTGGAAACAGATGAGCAGGAAAGAGGCTCTTTGGAGAAGTCAGTAAGATGGCTTAATCTTTGGAGAGAAAAGAGGAGCTTAGCCTAACAGTTGAGTTTTTGTTTTCTGAAAAAGCTGGCGACCAGAGAGGCAAGAGAGCAGAAACGGAGGTGTGGAATGTGTGGTGAAAAAGAGGAGATTTTTTGTCTACAGCAAAAATTATTTGTGGGGGCTTTCTGATAGAAAATATTGAGTTAAATAGGCAAGGTCCTACCCTGATGAGGTGCATTACAATCTAGTCTGGGAGAAAAGACACTAATTTAAATAATATAAAAGCAAATGTGGCCCGTTGCCGTGGCTCAGGCCTGTAATCCCAGCACTTTGGGAGGCCGAGGCAGGCAGATCACATGAGGTCAGGAGCTCGAGACCAGGCTGACCAACATGGTGAAACCCCGTCTCTACTAAAAACACAAAATTTTATTAATGCCTGGCATGGTGGTAGGCACCTGTAATTTCCAGCTACTTGGGAGGCCGAGGCAGAATTGCTTGAACCCGGGAGGCAGAAGTTGCAGTGTGCAGAGATTGCACCACTACACTTCAGCCTAGGAGACAGAGTGAGACTCTGTCTCAAAAAAAAAGCAAAATGTGCAGCTGTAACTTGAGAAGCAACTTACAAATGAAGCAGAGGCCCATGGTGGGGTGGGCGACCAGGGTCCTGACTAAGTCTGGGGACAGCTTCCCTGAGGAAGTTGTATTTGGGTTGAGAGCTACAGGAGGGAGCAAGTTAATTAGGAAAGGGACCGAACTGGGGCACTGAGAGTGTCCTAGCATCAGGAAGGGCATAAGCAAAGGCCCTGACTTGGGGACATCTGAAGAAATAGAAAAATCCTGGTGAGGCCGGGTGCGGTGGCTCACGCTTGTAATCCCAGCACTTTAGGAGGCCGAGGAGGGCGGATCACGAGGCCAGGAGATTGAGATCACCGTGAAACCCCATCTCTACTAAAAATACAAAAAATTAGCCGGGCGTGGTGGCGGGCGCCTGTAGTCCCAGCTACTCGGAGAGGCTGAGGCAGGAGAATGGCGTGAACCCAGGAGGTGGAGCTTGCAGTGAGCCGAGATCGCGCCACTGCACTCCAGCCTGGGTGAAAGAGCGAGACTCCGTCTCAAAAAAAAAAAGAAAAGAAAAAAGAAAAATCCTGGTGATTGGGACACAGAGAACCTAAGAGCAAGAAGAAATTGTTAGAAGGTTTAAGATGGATTAGACAGGGATTTTGAAGCCTTATCCTACTCCTTCGTAGAAGATGGTTTAGGGGGATGAGATAGTGGGGAGACTAGTTGGAAAGCTCTGGTACTGGTCCCGGGGATAGCTCTGGGTAGACTGGACCAGGATGGTGGCAATGGGCCTGGAGAGAAGAGGATAGGTATGAAACATGTGTAGAACATAAGTTGGGTAGGAAATTGTGATAGAATATATGTGTGGGATGTGAGGGAAGAGGGGAAGAGGTGTGGCAAGGTTTTGGGCTTTGCTGAGCTGGAAGGATGCTGGGGCCAATCATTAAGCTGGGGAATCCTGGAAAAGATCCAGGTGTGGGATGGAGGGTACTGATTCTGATTTTAGACATTTGGATAGATTGAATTTGAGTTGTCCTGAGACAACCAAGTGGAAGCAATTGGGTGAAACGGCCTGAACTTCACAGGAGCAGTCCAGACTAGAAATATCAGCTGGGCAGACACTGGTGTATAAGTATGGGTATGGATGAGGCCACAGAGGGAGAGAATGAAAGTATGAATGTATATAGAGATGTGGTGAGATGTTACACAAGGAATCTTCATTGGTCAAATTATGTTGGAAGACACCGGATAAAACATGCTTCAACTGATGTCTTTGCTGCAGGACTTCTCAGGGCCTTTCAAACGCTAATGAGAGTTTGTATTTCTGGAGGAGAAAAAGGGGTTGTGAGCGCTGGAGATCTCCGAAGGCAGAAAGGCATTTGGGGATTCCTAGGCTTCTTTGACCATGAAATCCTTTTATCACAGGGCATCTTACTGCACTAAACGAATATTTCTGACCATAAAATATGGTAACCAGAGCAATATTTTTTTTTTCCTCTGAGGGTAAAATAGCAATACCTCACATTCGAACAGCGCATCATATTTAACCAAGTGCTTTCATGTCACTTCTCATTCAACTCCCAAAACAACCTTGCAGAAGTAGACTTTGTATCCCTATTCATGAATGAGACCCAGATACACTGAGTGGCATGCCTAATGCCCAATATCTCCCAGCTGGTTAGGCATAGACCTTGAGCTAAAGCCATGGACAATCAGGTCACCAACTCCAAAATCATATTAAGTTATATGATCTTGACTGCTTCCACATGCAAACACACAGTTGTTAACGTCATTTATTTATTTATTTATTTATTTTTGAGACGGAGTCTCGCTCTGTCGCCCAGGCTGGAGTGCAGTGGCGCGATCTCGGCTCACTGCAAGCTCCGCCTCCTGGGTTCACGCCATTCTCCTGCCTCAGCCTCTCCGAGTAGCTGGGACTACAGGCGCCCGCCACCACGCCCGGCTAGTTTTTTTTGTATTTTTAGTAGAGATGGGGTTTCACCATGGTCTCGATCTCCTGACCTCGTGATCTGCCCGCCTCGGCCTCCCAAAGTGCTGGGATTACAAGCGTGAGCCACCGCGCCTGGCCTAACGTTATTATAATAATAATTATTATTATTAGAGACAGGGTCTCTCTCTGTCACCCAGGCTAGAGCACAGTGGCACAATGATGGCCCACTGAAGCCTTGACTTCCTGAGCTCCATTGATCCTCGCACCTCAGCTTCCCAAGTAGCTGGGAATACAGATGTGTGCCACCAAGCTTGGCTAATTTTTGTATTTTTTGTAGAGATGGGGTTTTGCCATGTTCCTAGGCTGGTCTCAAACTCCTGGGCTCAAGTGATTCTCCCGCCTCAGCCTCCCAAAATGCTGGGATTACAGGCATGAGCCACATTCAATATTAATAATTTACTAGTAGTGAGGCCAATGCTTGAATCCTCAGAGTCTTCATCCTGGTAGCTAAAAAAGCCTATGTTTCTGAACCAAGCTGCTGGCCTGCTTATTCTTCTTTTCTTTTTTTTTTTGGAGACAGAGTCTCACTGTGTCACTCAGGCTGGAGTGCAGTGGTGCGATCTCGCTGCAACCTCCGCCCCTCCGGGTTCAAGTGATTCTTCTGCGTCATCCTCCTGAGTAGCTGGGACTACAAGTGCACAGCACCACCACGCCTGGCGAATTTTTGTATTTTAGTAGAGACGGGTTTTCACCATGTTAGCCAGGATGGTCTCAATCTCCTGACCTCATGATCTGCCCACCTCGGCCTCCCACAGTGTTGGGATTACAGGCGTGAGCCACTGCGCCCGGCCCTGGCCTGTTTATTCTTAATAAGATGGCTGCACTGAGTCAAACCCAAAGTCCATCCACAGAGGAAGCACATGGTTTTCCTCAGGGAAGTCAACTTTACAGGTTGGAGCTACACTCAAGCAGCATCCAGTTTCTCTTTCAGAGTCAATTATGGATCTCACATCCAGGAATTTATCCAAAACTTAAAAAAAAACCTCTATTTATTATTTTAATCTTGTAGCATTACTTGGGATAATGAGATCTATGGGTTAATTCTTTCTGCTACAAAATCTTTCATTAATCTTTTTTTAACATTGATTGACAATTAGGCTGTTGGAAGAAATAAATTTCTCAAAGAGGAAGGTAGACAAATCAAGACTACCTTCTAACATGAGCACAAGACTTCTCTTTCTGTGGAATTAAATATATGCTTCTAGACTTAAAGATGACAATATGCATCCTTGACTTATTAAAGTTCAATATAAATTAGTACTTTTTTCAATTACTGGACTATGTTAAGGACATCGGAATGTGTCAACTCCATTTTCTTCCTTCTTATTTTTTGTGCATTATTTTAATTCTACATATATTCTAACTCTCTCAAGATATTATTTTATACAGTCTGTATTAATTTTGATTTTCCCATATGTTTACCCTTTACAATGCTCTTCATTCCTTTCTGCAACCCTTGCTTCCATCTGAAATTCTTTTCCTTTTACCTGAAAAGCTATTTAGTTTTTCCTTTAGTGTCTGTCAGCTACTTACAAACCATCTCAGTTTTTGTCTGTCTGGAAATCTCTTTATTTCACTTTCATTTTTGAGTGACATTTTTTCTGGGTATAGAATTTTAGGTTAGTTAGCTGTCTTTTTATTTGGGTTTTTTTGTTTCCTTTTTTGCCTTTACAGACATAATTTTGTTGCTCTTTGGCTTCCATTGTTTTTGCTGAAAAAAATAGCTGAATATTGTGTCTGTGTATAATGTATTTTTTGTTTCATTTTCTTTAACACTAGCTACTTTTGCAATTTTTTTCTTTGTTTTTCAGCTGTTTTACTATGATGTATATTGTAGTTTCATTTGTTTCTGGAGTTATTTCCCTGCTTGGAGTTTGTAGCACTTCTTGAATCTGTGGCTTTATGTTTTTGTCAGTTTTTAAATCCTCGGTCATTTTCTTTTCAAATATTGTTTATGCTACATTGTTTCTCTCCTTCTAGATCTCTAATTACACAAATGTTTACATTGAGTCCTGTATATCTCTTGGACTCTTTGCTGTATTTCGTAAATTTTTTATCTTGTTATAACTATAGTCGTCTGAATAAATATTTTCTTCTGACCTATATTCAAGTTCATGAATATTCTCTTCACTTGTGTCTAATCTGCTTTTAAGCCCTTCTACCAAGTTCTTAATTTCAGTCCTACAGTTTTCCTAGAATTTGGTTCTTCTTAAGGCAGATTCTAAAATCGTAACTTTTTTTTTTCTCTTGGTATTCAGTCATTTGGTCCTATCTCCTGGTATGCCTGGTAGTTTTTGAAAAGTTCATGCCAGAAACTATGCATGAAAAACTGTAGTGATAATTTAAGGTTCTAGCAGGTATCTTCCTCTAGAGTGAATTTACTTTTGTTTCTAGCAGGCAGTTTGCTAGAAGAATATCTCTTTAATCTAATCTGAAATCAAAATGATTCAGATCTGGGTTTCAGTCTTTGTTAGTCCTAGTCTATTACCAGACTAGCTTTATTACCAGCATATAGCCTTTCAAGGCTCCCATCTGAAAGACTGGGATGTTTATTAGGACCCCTCCCCTTGAAAATTCTTGAATCCCAACTTTTGTCCCCTCAGGCCTGTAAGGCTGCCAAGAGTTCTGCTCAGCTTCTCAGCAACTGTTAGTGCTTCAAAATCAGAAAATGCCTCATGGGAAAGTAGTTGCAGTTGTCAAACCATTCACCTCTCTGTTTCCCTTTTCTATAGCTCATTAGACATTATCTGGGATCTCAGATGACAGGGAATGCAGAGGCAAAAAGGTAATCTCCAAGCCTCAAACTACTTCCCCACTAGTCTTTTTCTCGGGGCACTATTAGCAAAATTAGTTACCAGCATAAGGCTAACAATAAACATGGTTTCCTTCCACTGTGTGCTTCCTAGTGGTGGTGATGAAATGTCTAAAGTAAATAACAGAGAAGTAACAGGAGAGGCAAGAGGAGGAGGATTTGAAATCAACAACAACAACAAAGAGCTTGTGTCAACTGTTCCTCGGTGTCAAGAATCAGCTTTATTTGCATTCAGTAGACATCAAAAAATTGCAGGTTTAAGCCACTGAAATGAGCTAAGTGACAGATTTGAGGCAAGAATGGAATGGGGGTGATACGGCATTTTTGGCCTAAGACCCTATCCAAGAGAAGTAAAGAGGAGATTTAGGCTATTTGCCCAGAAAAGCAGAAATATATGCCAAACACCAGCCATGGAACATGGAAATCCCACCTCAACTTCAGCTCTCAGCCAAACACTCTCCAAGGCCTGACACTCCTCACACTCTGACTCCTCTAGCCCAGGCAATAAACAGTGTGTTCCTCATTCTTGCTACTGGACCAAATTCTATTAGTTCCCTCTATACTGCCCCAAACTTCATTTCTGCCAGTCGAGGCAGTATGAGGTATGTGAAGCATAGTCTCTAGAATAAGCCTACCTTGGTTCAAATCTTGGCCCTGACACCTGGGTGACCTTAGGCAAATCATTTAACCTTTCTGAGCTTCAGTCTCCTCATTGTGAAATGGGGATGATGATAATAATAGTTTTCAAGATGACTTAAGATAATGCTAGTATAGTGCTTGAAAAAAAATAAAAGCAAATAAATATGGGCTACAGCTATTACTTAATTTAGGGTTCAGGAGTATATCTGAAGATCTTACATGGTTCTCACCTGTTGGTTCCTACATTTGAGAGGCAGCCTCAGGAGTGCTATAGGAGGGGAAAGGAGGGATAAAAAACAGGAGAGGTTCCTTGGCTTATAGATGCATGGGTAGGCATAAGTTCAATCCAACAATAATGAGGCTCCCCTAAGGCTGGTATCTAGACCTTTCTGGAGAAATGCTGTAAATTGATGAATATGAGATGTCATTAGTCAGGTGTCCTGTTTTCACTCTTCCCTGGGAGGAAGCAGCTTCTGTTTCAGGTACATCACAGGTCTCAACTTCCCCCACCTGCCCGCTCCAGAAACCCTGAGGCCAGATGGCCTTAGGTTGATTATGAAGTCAATGATGCCTCACCACCCTTATGGTCAGAAGGACACCTCCACGGAGCACAGAGGCCTCCTGCTCGTCAAAATCTCTACTCAGTAACAGTGCTAAATATCAATTATTTAGCTCTTAGTGTGAATTGACTGTATGTCATTTTACTTACATACATCTGCATTTTATATCTTACCTTCACTCTGGAATGAAAAGTTTGTGCCCCCAAGAAAGCCAAGAGACAGCAATAAGAAGGGGAGAGAGCCAGTGCACAGCCATCGTGTCCTAGGTCAAAAGTCTCATCCCCACTTCCAGTTCTCATAAGGTATGTGGCTTTGGGTAATTTATTTTCCCTCTCTTGTCCTCAAAACCCTAATTACAGGGTCTCTGAAGTCCCTTCCAGCCCTAAAAGCTGTTCCACTGATGGTGGTTTTAGTTGGAGGATCTGAAGGTGCCCAGAAATAACAGGAGGGCAGATACAGTCAGCCCATACCCCAGCTGACCCAGACAACTTTGAACACCCACCAGTGTGCCTCACCCCCAGCCCCAAGTGAGGCCCCCTTCACCCCACCTTCAGGGCAGGGCCTCACCTGAGCCAGGCTGCGAGGGTGATGGTATCCCAGGCCCCAGTCCAGCCTCACTGTACAGCCCCCTCCTTTACCCTCCCAATCCCATTTCCTGTCTAGCAGATTTATGGTGCAGTTCAAAGAAGGAAGGACGATATAACAGCTTTCCTGCTCCCTCCCTCTCCCAACTGACTTAGTCTAACTGGCTCAGTGCCAAGCATTTTGCTCTCCACAGCCTCTCATATGTAAAAATACTCCAGGCCCCAGCCCTCCTGCCTGGAACATGGCGTCAGCTTCCAAACCCACCGGTCAGGCCTTCACTGGTGGGCGGGAAGGAGGCTGCCCTGTGAGGCGCTGGAGTCTAATTAAGTGCTGAGAAAGCAAACCATGGGCTTTAATTTTAGCTCTGAAAATAGCAAGGGCCTAGGACTTCTCTCTCTGGCCTGAGCTGTGATGAGAGTTGTCTCCCTCTGCCTGCTCGGTGGAGAGGAGAAGAAAGGATTCAGAGGGTGACGACAGCGGGAGGCCAAGGAGCCAGGAAGCAAGTGGGAGGAACGGGCTTCAGGGAGAAGGGGACGCAAGGCCAAGCCTGGGTCAATGGGATATGCCACACCCGCCACGTCTGCTTTATCCCTACTTCGCATCCTAGCCCGACTCTAGAGTGCATGGACACTCAGAAGTTCCGAGTTGCGCCAAAAATACCTCCAGAGCCCCGCGTGGCCAAGAATGCTAAGCTCTGGCCAACGCTGAGGTAATTCCCTGGGAAGATAATAGAATACGCATCACGGTTCCATGCACCAACAACCTCTGAGGCAATGAGGGTAAGGAAAAGCATTGACAAATGGGCAGGTGATCATCAAAACTGCTGCGAACCCACCGAATGGCTCACTGGCCCAGCTGGATGTCACACGGGCTCCTGTGCATCCTCCTGCCCACCTCCCTGTGTGGAAGGAGAGAAGTCAGCCTGCCGAAGGCGACAGGCAAGGACACAACAAATCAAGCGGCAAGACGGGAGACAGTGCGCATGCCAGGGGGTGGAATGTGGAGGGGGCCATCGGCTTTGCCCGTTGGGTCACTTGTCAGTCACTCACCCTGTCCTAGCTCTTCTCACACTATATTATCATTACCGTCCCCCTCCCACATTAGACCAGGGGGCATAAGCTGCATCCTTGGGACAGGGGCTCCATGTTATCCCCTCCCTTCCCCACTCCCCAGCACATTCTGGGCATTTACTTGGCTGAAATGCTTTTGTTTCTTTGTTGCCTCCCCTTTGTAACAGCCGGCACCAAATTTGCTTTATATGGTCATGAGCCCTCTTACCTGCAGCATCAAATGGGAGGACATGAAGCCATGATAAAGAACAAGCAAAGTGAGTTCCGTGAATGGGCTTTCCCAGGCCGCCTTCTGCACACATGAGCCTACCCAGAGGGGACACAGAACAGGGATGAGGCTCCTCGCATCTGTGGGGGCTATGAAGACAAATGTTGTGTGTACCTAAAACTAAACCAGCACTCACTGCTTCCAGGAAGAGTTGGAATAAAAAGGAAGGAGAAAGTCACCGGAAATGAAACTCAAAGGCCAGGAGTGAGGGCGGTTACCTGCCACACTCCTGTGAGAGCCTGCCCATCACAGCAAAGCTGGAGAGTGGGCAGATCCTTTCCCAGAGCCCCTCCAAGTCATCTTGGAGAAACCATCGGACTTCCCTCTTTTCTTCAGATTTCTTTAACCACTCCACAGACATATTTAAAGCACCTGCCACAGCTGTCTGGTAGGCACAACGTGGGCACAGCCAACCACCTAGGGTGCTGGAGGGGAGACCACCGAGGGCCGAGGGGGACAGGGCTGACCCTGGGGGTCACGGAAGCCTCTGCCTCTAGAGGGGGTGGAGGTTACTGGGGCCTGCTCCAGGCGGAGCTGCCTCTCCCTCTCCCTCTTCTCAGCCTGGCATCTCTACCCACCATGGGTGCTGTCACTCCGAGCACCTCTCACTCTCCAGAGCACCCCTGGCACCCTGGTCTCCCTGCTTTTTGGCTCTCAGGAGTCTGCTCAGGGCCCAGCTGGCCCTAACACAGCGCGTTTCTCTCAGCAGAGTCTGAAGCCAGAATACAGGCGACATGTAAGAATAATGCCAAGGACGGGAGAGGATGGGGCGGCCGAGGAGAAGCACCACGTTACCCTCAAGCCCTACCCAGCAGGCAGCTGTCCCCACCCCGGCTGTGCTTGTGGAGACATCTCTGTGTGGCCAAACCACAAGGCCCCCATTTGGAGGATCCCATTTTCTAACCACCTTGGCCTAACATCAATAACAACATTGCCCCATAAGAAGCCGCGAGGCATTTCCTCAGGGAACCACCAGCGCCAGGGCTCAAAGACCAAGTTCAGACACTAGGAACTCCCCTCAGGAGTGTAAAACTGAGTTCAGAAACAAGAAAAACAAAGTTTCCAGCCCAAGTCTCCTCCACGGGAGACACCCTCAGCGCCCCTCCTCACAGCTGCTAGGCCTCCTTCCCGGGCTGGCCCCTCATTAGGAACTAACAGTCCCAGCCATGCCAGCCTCCAGGCCTCCTTGTTAACTCCTTGGTTTCCCTTACTGCTGCCAGGAAAAAATTAGACCTCAGAAATCCTGAGCAGTGCTGAGAGGCAGAGAGCACCTACCACAGATAGTTAATGGTGTGTACATTCTATGGTTTCTCTTAATAAACCAAATTAATAATAATTGCTGCCATTTACAGAGTGCCTCTTATGCTTTACCCACTTGCATTATGAACTCTTCTGCAGCCTCTCATGTTCGCAACAACACTAGAAGGTAGGAATTGCTTCGCCTATCCTATAAATGACAGCATGGAGGCTGTGTAGCTGGCAAGCAGATGTGTGGTTTAAACTCAGCTCTGTTCTCTTTTTCGCCCACCTTCTTACTTACTTTGAGCAAAACTGGATTCTAAAATGTGCAGATTAAAGAGCTGACCACTACCCTTGCATCGTCCATCTGCAGAAGTTTTATGTCTTTTTCTTTTTCTTTTCTTTTCTTTTTTTTTTTTTTTTTTTGAGACGGAGTCTCGCTCTGTCTTCCAGGCTGGAGTGCAGTGGTGTGATCTCAGCTCACTGCAACCTCCACCTTCTAGGTTCAAGTGATTCTCCTGCCTCAGCCTCCCAAGTAGCTGGGATTACAGGTGCTTGCCACCACGCCCAGCTGATTTTTGTATTTTTAGTAGAGACGGGGTTTCACCATGTTGGTCAGGCTGGTCTCAAACTCCTGACCTCAGGTGATCCGCCCACCTCGGCCTCCCAAAGTGCTGGGATTACAGGCATGAGCCACCGTGCCCGGCCAGAAGTTTTACATCTTTAAAACCAGAAAACACTGGGTTGAGAATGGGAAGAGTCAAGGGGTCTCCCCAGCCAAAGAGGCTTGTTGACTTTGAATAAGTACCAGCTGCCTTGAGCTTTTGAGCTTTGGCAACCTGATTTCAAAATGGTGCAAGTAAAAATAAAAATGTCTGTCTTTCTTCCCTCTTGGGCCTGTTCAAAGATCAAATAGATCCAGTCGGGCAAAAACATTGTAAGCTGAAGACAGCTGTGAAGATGGACGATGCCACCGGATGACTCCCCTGTAGGGGAAGCCACAATGGAAGGCTGAGGCGCTCACTCAGATGGCTTCCCAGTGAGTTTTGGGGCCTGGTGTTCCAAGGGCCCTTTGTTTTATTTGTAAAAGACAGGCGCTGCAGCATCGTGAAGACCTGGTTGTTTTATGATTTTGGAAGACCAGCAAGTTTGTCATAAGGACAAATATGGGTCCTCCATGGCTGACCTTGGACTGTTAAACAGATGGCCCATGGCAGAAACCATGTGTAGGCCATTTTCTTTGACCCACCACCTACTCCTTTTATCACATGGCCAATATATGAGATTCTCCTCTCCCAGAGAAAGGAATCAGTTCATTAAATTTGGATCATTGAGTTTATCACCGAAACCCAGAAACAACACAAATGTCCCTCGGTTGGGGAATGGATAAACAACCATGGTACATTTATACAACAGAATATCAACAGTGAAAAGGAATTAAATACTCTTACATGCAGTAAGTGGATGAATCTCAAATGCCTTATGCTAAGTGAAAGGAGTCAGATTCAAAAGGCTATGGACTGTGTGATTCCATTTATAAGACATTCTGGAAGCCTCAAAACTCCGGGGTTGGAGAACAGATCAGTGGTTACCAGAGGTAAATGTGCAGGAAGGGAGTGACCAGAACGGAGGAGCACAAAGGAATCTGGAAGACGGGATGGAACTGTTCTGTATCTTGGCTGTGGTGGCAGTTACACAACTCTATGCATTTGTTAAAACTCATGGAACTGGATACCAAAAGGAGAGAAGTTTACCGTATATAAATTAAAACACTTTTTTAAAAAAATTAAAAAATAAACTACTTTTAGAAAATTAAAAAAAAATGGATCAATGAGAAAGTAGAGCAATTGAGGAGGACAATTGAGGAGGAAGTCCAGTTGTATCACATAGTGTGGTAGGGGACAGCATGATACTGTGTAGCACAGTGAGCTGTGGTGTAAAGTGTTATGTGCAGCGTAGTATATTACAGTAATGTGGTGTGTAGTGTAGTGCACAGTCGTGTCGTGTTGTGTCATGTACAGGTATTTGGCTACTAGTCCTCTACCTAGAGTTGGCAACCATTACCTGGGGAAGGTGTTAAGAGTCCAGGGCCCCATGCCCCAGTGATCTGATTCACTGGATCTGGGGTAAGCCCAGGAGTCTGCATTTTAAACAAGCTTTCCAGGTTATTTTGATGCAGGTGGTTAATGGCCCACATTTTGAGGCCCACCATGAAGCCTTTCTTCATTATTTTGGGATTTATGCTTCATGAGCAGACTTCTTTTATTCCTTGGTGTTTCTCCAAAGGCCCCTTAGACTCTCATGCTTCATAGTGATCCCAGATGGGAGACATTCAGGTACGTGCTGGGAGCCCCGAGGGGTTGCCTGCATTCTAGCGGCAGTAGGCTTGGCGGCTTTAACCATCTGTTCCTCTGGGCCTGCATCCTGAACATCTTTCTCCACTAACCTGTAATCTTGGAATTCACCCAGCTTCTTGGGAAGTGGTAGCTTTGGCCTCAGGGGATATTGCTGAAAGGAAATTTTGTTTCTCTGAAATGCTTTCAGTTTTCTCGAAGAAAAAAAAAATCCCAAGCTAGAAGCAACGCCACTCTGGGATACCCCTAATTCTGAGCTCTAGAACCACTTTACAGAAGGCAGGATAACAACCTGGGTTCAAATCTCAATTCCATCACTTACCACTTGTGTGATGCTGGGCAAGTAATGTCATTTCTTAGAATCTCAAATATTTACACTCAAATTCTTACATTCAAATTTTTGATGTGTAAAATGGGACTGATATGCAGGGATCCCATGGGGCTTGAGAGATGCCTGTTGAGGTTTTGGGAGGGGACTTGTTATAATGGCTGAACTTTCTAAAGATTCAGCAAAACAAAAACATATGTACATATACATACATCAATCTATAAAGTAAATATGGCAACATGTTAAGAGCTGTTGAATCTGGCCGGGTGCAGTGGCTCATACCTGTAATCCCAGCACTTTGGGAGGCCGAGGCGGGTGGATCACGAGGTCAGGAGTTCAAGATCAGCTTGGCCAATATGGTGAAACCTGGTCTCTACTAAAAATACAAAAATTAGCCAGGCGCAGTGGCAGGTGCCTGTAATCCCAGCTAC
This sequence comes from Hylobates moloch, assembly GCF_009828535.3. Lineage (NCBI taxonomy): Eukaryota > Metazoa > Chordata > Mammalia > Primates > Hylobatidae > Hylobates > Hylobates moloch. The sequence goes on along the minus strand of NW_026652277.1, from coordinate 126,447,044 downwards.
TTGGGAGGCTGAGGCAGGAGAATCACTTGAGCCCGGGGGGCAGAGGTTGCAGTGAGCCGAGATCACACCACTGCACTCCAACCTGGGCAAACAGGGCAAGACTCCGTCTCAAAAAAAAAAAAAGAGTTGTTGAATCTAGGTGATGGGTGTATGGCTAGTCATTCTTTCAACTTTCCTATATGTTTGAAATTTTTCATAGTAAAATCAGAATAAAGAGATGATGAATATAAGGCCATCAGCCCAGTGCCTGTCACTTGATAGGTCTCATTTGGCTGGGGAGCGGGGGAGGTAAGGATGGGAAGGCAGGGAATGGAAGGGGACAGAGAGGAGAGGAGGAGGAGGAAGGGCTGCAGGCTGGCCCAGAGCTGGAGGAGCACTGAGGAGACAAGGAAGGGACCCAGGAGCCCCAGCAATGCCCACCTTTGGGAGAGTGTGGGTGTGAGAGCTGCCCTTCCTGTTCCCATCTTAAGGGGATCCAGGGGTGAGGGAGGGAGAGCCCCACTCTGGTTAGGAGGCTCTTGGGATGGTTCTTTCCTTTTCCTCGGGATTCTGGGAAGAGCAATTAGACCATCTTCAGGTGTTCCAGGCCCTCTTGGTTGAGATGAGAACATGATAGAGATGACAGAGATCCTTTGGGCCTGGGACTGTTTACAATTTACAGACACTCTGAGCCCCCTGACGCATGAGAGTCTTGCTCAACAGCTGTCTAAGCACTGGAGTGTAAATCAACAAGGAACAAATGGCAGAGGGAGGTCAGCAAAGCTGTGAGGACAATGCATGAGCTGTGCACCTGCTCCAACCCTCCCCCAACTCTGAGAGGGCCCCTCAGCCAAGGGCTCCCACCCAAGCCCAGGCCTGGATCTCAGGGCATCTTCCACTTCCGGTGCATGAATCCAGCCTGGTTTGAAAGGACAAAGTAGGCCGGGCACAGTGGCTCACACCTGTAATCTCAGCACTTTGGGAGGCCAAGGTGGGCGGATCACCTGAGGTCAGGAGTTTGAGACCAGCCTGGCCAACATGGTGAAACCCTGTCTCTACTAAAAATACAAAAATTAGCCAGGCGTGGTGGCAGGCACCTATAGTCCCAGCTACTCGGGAGACTGAGGCAGGAGAATCGCTTGAAGCTGGGAGGTGGAGGTTGCAGTGAGCCGAGATTGCGCCACTGCACTCCAGCCTGGGGGACAAGAGTGAGACTCCGTCTCAAAAAAAAATAAAGAGAAACGACAGAGTAGTTTCCTTTTGCTGCTGTAACACATCACCACAAACTTAGAGGCTTAAAACCAGCAAACATTCATAATCTTACAACTCTATAGGTCAGAAGCCCAGAATGGGTCTTGCTGGGCTAAAATTAGGTATCTGATGTTGGTGGGCTGTGTTCCTTCTGGAGACTCTAGGTGTTCTAGGCTCTGTGTTCCTTCTGGAGGCTCACCTAGAGGATCACACGGGAGCATGCCCTTGAAGTATCTACTAGTGTCTGTGCCACAGATACTTCCGGGGCATGCTCCCGTGTGATCCCCTAGGTGAGCAGCTGTTTCCTTGCATTTTCCCTCTTCTAGAGGCTGCCCTCCTTCCATGACTTGTGGCCCTCCCTCTGTCTTCAAGGCTGGCAGTGGCTGTTTGAGCTTCTGTGACCATGCCATCTCTCTGGTTCTGACTCTTCTGCCTCCCTCTTCCCCATTTAAGGACCTTTGTGATTACACTGGGCCCACCTACATAATCTCCTTATTTTTAACAAGTGTCTGTTGATTAGCAATTTTAACTCCTCCTTGCTATGCAACCCAACACATTCACAGGCTCCGGGGATTAGGATATGGACATCCTTGCAGGGTGGGGGCATGATTCTGCCTACACAGGGGATATTCTCAAATGGATGGGCATTTTTACCTTTGACCCTCAGGGATTCCAAAACTTGAGTGTACTTCAGAATCATGGGAGACAGTGTTTGAAAAGGCAGAATTTTAGGCCCTGTCAGATTCAGACTCAGTACTTCTAGGATGGGCCCAAGGAATCTGAATTTTTAACAAGCTCCCTCAGGCTTTCCTGATACACATGATCTAAAGACCACATTTAGAAAAATCTGCTTTCCTTTGGCTTCGGATAGGGCATAGTGGCTACATTTTAGAAACCTAATTACAAAATCTATGGTCTATAATTTATTGAGCAATTCCAGTGTACTAATAAATATAGCTAAGCTTATCAAGCACTTGCTATGTGCCAGATTCTGCTTCAAGGGCTGTCCATGCATCATCTCACTTAATCCTCTCAATAACACAACAAGGTAGGGTTATTATTGTCCCTATTTTGCAGATAAGAAAACAGAAACTCAAGGGGTTAGTTAACTTACCTGCGGTTGCACAGGCAAAGCCAGAAAGAAGCCTATCCATCACCTTCCTTTTCTTTTTCTAAAGCTTGAGTTTAACCATTAACTAGCACAGTGCTGGCACACAGTAGACCCTCAATAAATATATGGTGAATTACAGGGTGAATAAACAGATAGGGGCTTTGCATGCGCTAACTCTAATCCTCAAGGGAGACATTATCATTATCCTCTATGAAACATCAAGGACCCCGAAACTCAGAGATAAGACCCTATAACTATGTCTTAGCATACGTCTAAAGTCCATATGCTTCTTACCACATCAGGGGGGCTAAAAGCCACAATCTACATGCTCTCTCAAAAGATTGCTTTTTCACTGTGCATTTATACTATACAAAAAACTTCATTTGCTTTGAGTTCTGCAGTTAACAACGGGCTTCCATCAAAAAGAACTTTATTGTACTACATCAGGCCAAGTGGTGGCTCCACCACTCAGGGAAGATGTTTTTACTCCCCCAGAGGTGGAGCAAGCCCTGGGCGTGGCCAAGCTGAGGAGGGGTGGCTTGAACCTTTACACTCAGGGAGGCACAAGCATAGCAATTAAAGCTTCAGACCACCCTGGTAGGTTCTTTTTAATTAAACTCTTATCGAAACACCTGGGAGGGCCACAACAGTGCCCTGGGCAGGAGGGGTGTGCTGTGGAAATGCCATCTGCACTGATCAAGAGACGGCAACATCAGAGGCCTCCTCTCTCTCTCTCTCTCTCTCTCTCTCTCTCTCTCTCTCGTGCACACACACACACACACTCCAGAGGACAGTTTCCCTGCCTCACACAGGTGGATTCCAGGCTGTCACTACTTCCTTCCCCCTTCGAACTAGCAGCAAATCACTCTGGCCTCCTGTCTTCATCAGAAAGACCTTCCAGCTGGGCCACCACAGGCCCCTTATATCATTTCACTTCTTTAGGACAGAAACTGGAGAGACTCAGTGTAACACCAGCGGGTTCTAGCGCAAACATCTGTGTAGGGTGCACCACCTCCTCTGAAATGCTGTTCTCTCTCCACTCCCTTGCCACACCCATCATCCCCACTCCTCCTCCATCTCCAAGTCCTCTTCCTCTCTTCCATCCTTTCCCCTTTCTCCATTTCTTTCCCTATCCTATCAGATGCATCCTCTACCCTAACTCTCCCAACAGGGTTCCATGGCCCTAAGTGTCAGCTTTGGAGGCCTGGGGCAGGCAGAAGGGCAGGTTACAGCAAGTAACAATGAACCTTTGAGTCCACTTTGGATCTGAGTTTCCCTTCTGGAAAATGAATATATTCACATTTGCCAACTTACTGACTCAAAGCAGTGTCTGCGGTTCTGTTTCTTGCTTTGTAGTTCATAAAGTGTGTGCTCCCTTTCTGGGCTCACGCATCACGACCCCTTAAAAAGTATGGAATGTTTGTGAAGTGGACCAGGGAGAGGGAAATGACTCACTCAAGGACACATAGCTTTCAGTGGTAGAGTCAGGACTAGAAACAAGTCTTCCCACCCTCTCTTGCCATTTGAGTTCTTGGTGTTCATGACAGTGATTCTACGGGACATAGAATGGAAGCAGCTGAGCATGAGCACGGCTGCTGTCAACAGGTCCTGAAGAACATCAAGGAAAATAATAAGGGCAGAAAAACCTTACAAGTTGGTTACCTTTCATTTTTTTAATTACTTTGCAATCTAATTATACTAATGAGGTTCATTAATGTCAGATTAATTTTGTATGTTTTACGAGATTTAAAAAAAAAACAACCCATGGAGTGTGGGCCAATGAGACGTGTTTAAAGAGAAGAGGATGTTGATGAAGGGCTTGCTCCTGACCTGCTTGAAGTATGCTACAGATACTTCCGGGGCATGCTCTCACGGGAGCCTCCCAACCCTGCAAGACAGGCAGCCCTGTTTCCATTTCATAAACGAGAAGACAGAGGCCCAGAGAAGGTAACTGACTCACATGTCACCATTCGACTAATGCACTGCAGGGCTGGGTTCAAATTGAGGTCTGTCCCATTCCCAAGTTGAGTTTCCTTTCCCCACTCCATGGCACTGCTCCCCATAGAGACGTCAAGAGTGTCTTCTGTGACTCAGCTTCCTCTTCTGTAAAAGCCTGCCTCCTGGCTTCTGTGTGCACTGAGAGTGAGCCCTCCACCCAGGTGCCAACCTGCACAGTGGGGCAGTGGGTGGGTGTCGTGAGCGCTTCTCCTTTGGAGAAGCAAGTTCTCCCACTTGGGAGGAGGAGCCAATCAGACCCTTGAGAACCCCTGCTATGGGGACAGCTCTGCTCTGAAAGCTGGCACAGGCTCACCCAGGGGCACCCGAGGGCCAGGGCCTGGCACAGGAGGAGGGCTGCTCTCCCATGCCCAGCTGGGCTGTCCTCCAGCAGGTTGTGCAATCTCGCTATGAATAGGTCTGGGTGTGTAGTTTGGGGCCAAGAAGACCAGACTTGTTTCCTTCAGGGTGACAGCTCCCCTCTGGAATTGTGGGAGGTGAGGGAGCGCAGCTGTGAGGTCAGGCTTCTGACCCTGAAGCTGGGCGGTCCGAGCTGGTGGTGTGAGGGGTGGAGTCTGTGGCCAGACTGGATGGACAAGTTGTCTGCATGACTCTTCTGTGTGTGGAAATCACCTGAGGCCTTCTGCCTCCCCAAACCTGAGCCTCCCTCCCATCCTCCACCCCTCCTTCTCAGCAGTCCAGGCCCTCCTTACCTTAGGAACAGGCTTAAAACAAAAAAGTTTGGCGGGAGAGGGGAAAAACAGATTTGCAATTTTATTTCATTTGCAAGGAAAAAGCCTGGTCTGATTCCTAAGCCTGGGCTCTTTATAAAAAAAAATTTTTTTTAGACACAGGGTCTTGCTCTGTTGTCCAGGCTGGAGTGCAGCGGCATGATCGTAGCTCACTGTAAGTCCTGGCCTCAAGTTATCCTCCCACTGGGCCTCCCAAAGAGCTGGGATTACAAAGATGAGCCAGTGTGCTACAACTGCATTTTTAAAATATCAAAAATATGAGATTTTCCTACAAGACTGGTGTGAGTGGTGTGAACTGGCACACTGGAGGACAATTTGGTCAACCTTGATCAAATGTATACACCCTTTGTGACAGGTGCACCAAAATCTCAGAAATCACCACTAAAGAACTTCATGTAACCAAAAACCACCTGTTCCCCAAAAACGACTGAAATAAAAAAGTTTTAAAAATGTATATATCCTTTGACCCAGCAATTCCATGTTTGGGCATTAATTCTACAAAGATTCTTGCACATGTATGAAATACCAAATGTATAAGGTTACTAGTTGTAGTGTGGCTGGTAATAGCAAACATCTGCAAACAATCCAATGTCCAGTATCTACCAACAGGGGACTACTGGTTAAATCAATTGTGACACATTAATACAATGGAATACTATGTAACTATAAAAAGAATGAGGAAGCTTTCTATGTATTAAAATCTCCTCCATCTTGGGGAAAATCATTTAAAAAGCAAGATGCCTGTGTATATACAGCATGTATGATGTACATTTTGTGTAATAAGAGGGGAAAATAAGAATCTGTGTTTTTATTACTTGTAGGTACATAAGACATTCTGGAAGGAAACGTAAGGAATTCTGGGGTGGGAGGAACTAAGCAGATAGAGGACAAAGATGGGAGGAAAACATTCCCAGTGTGTGTCTTTTCATGCTTTCTGGCTTTTGAATCATGTGAATGCACTACCTTTCAAGATATTAATTTTAAAACAAAGTGCAACAAAATGAAGACAATTTTGTGAAAAAATGCCATGACTCAATTGTCCTCCTACAATGGACATGTGTCATTTTGAGGGCATGTCCCAGCATGAGAACTCCCTTCCTACTTGGAGTTACCCACCGGGTGCACCTTAGTGGGAGGAAGAGTCCCTCCCTCCTCCCCTATTGAGGGGGCCATGCCTTCCTGATCCCTCGCTGCTGCCTACTGGGGCTCAGGTGCAGCTCACATGCTATCCAACTCTGGTGGCAATACCAAGGGCCTGAGTGCAGTGATGAGAACCACAGAGTCCAGGACACAAGAATTATTTTTACATTTTACCTTTTAGCACTTCTCCCAGCCAGTTTTATACTACTAGGTATTACTTATATTTTGCTTTTCTTATATCAACATATAAGGTTACAATATAAGAGCAATAATTACCTTTCTAAACATGTGTCCAAAATGAGTGTTTTTTTTTACATATATGCATAGTTTTCACGATTACTGTTGTGATAGATGCATAATATTCCTTTCTTCTGATTAGGTACTTCCTATACTATGATATCCAAGATGTTGATAGGAGGAAGTTAAGGAAAGCCAAGGTGATGGAGATACAAATTTGTAACAATACTATTCATTTGTCAGCGAGATTCCTTCAACAGTATAGTCACCTCATCACTTCTACTTCTACTCCCCAATACCCTTCTCCCATCTTACTCCTTACTCCCTCCAGTCTGAGTCAAAGCCAGCCTCTCTCAATCGGTTTTTAGAAGCTATATTTATCTAAGTATAATACACTCCCACTTTGATAAAATGGTACACCAGGTGAAGAGTTGAAATCCAAACGCCCTTGCCTCCCTCCTCTAGACTTAACCCATTACCAAATTTATCATGATTTCTTCCAGATCAGAGCTTCCCAACTTGGTTGGAAAGTTGCAGGGGTGTGAGCTATGGCTCCCTTTGCCCTTAGGGTGATCTCCAGGGCCTGTGGCTGGGAGAGCTGAGTTGGTCACCTGAAACCCAAAGCAGTTTTCTCCGCCTTTCCAGTGGGGCACATAAACATCACTCTCTGCGGGTGCCTGGTTGAGAGAATAGTTCTAGAATTACCATGCTTTCTCATTTCTTCATCTTCCTTCTAGAATCCATTCCTACAGTATGCCCTGGGGCCCTTCCCAAAGGTCAGCTCTGACTAGGCCACCACCCTGCTGGTTTCCCATGCTCAATCGCAAACTCCAAGCTCCTTGGTCTCGAGTTTTCTGGAAGCCTTGTTTTCTTACCTGACTTCTCGCCTTCTTTGAGCTCTTTAAATCCCAAACAAGCTCACCTCTCAGTTTCCTGAGCATGTTCCAATCCTTCCTGTCTTTGGAATTCATCACTTCAGCCAGAAAGCCTGATTCATTTCTGCCTTTTAGCTCAAATGTTAACTTCCTCTGTCCCTCTATCCTATCCTTAGCAGCATTCACGGGACTCAGGTGCCGAAGTACATGCCAGCAGGCCTACACACTTTAGCTCAGCCCCTTCAACTGGTCTCACCAACACAAGCACAGCGCCTGGCACACGCAGGTGCTGGTGGAGGAATGATCGTAGGATGCACTGAGCCAATACTAGCAGGGCATTGGGATTTCTCCTCCCAAAGTGTGAGTGGAGATGTTTGTCATGTGTTTCTAGCAAGTCCTCAGAGAAGGTAGGCAAACCCCAACAGCTCTGAGCCATTACTATGTGATGGTTGGTAGGCAGAACTACACATGCACATGCGTGCACACACATAATCTAATTTTCTTCCAGTCTTAAATATTGCTGACAGTCTTCCTCTTTTGGCTTTTGAATTAGGAAAATCCGGGGGAAAGGACTCTTCCTCCTGCTCCAAATGTGTCTGTTCCTCTGGGCCCAGCGCCACTGCTTTTCTTTGATGGAAAGGAAAGCAGAGCTGGAGTGGGCCCCTTTTCTGAGTGCTTCTCTCTCACTTCCACCCCTCAAATACTCTCCCCTGCTGGCTCCCACCACAGGGCTGAAAGCAGCTCAGGGCACCGCAGACTGCACCCCACCACCAACCCATAGCCATCTACTTCCCATGTCACAGGGTTGGGGTTGTGGGGGTTGTGGGTGTTGTGGGTGTGTGTGTGCCGGTGTCTGGAAGAATGGTGGCTGTGAATTCTCTGCCTGGGACCCCTGTATCCCAGCTGTGGTATGGGTGACTTGGCTGATACACATCAAAGTAACATCTGCTGGCCTAAAGCTTTGCCCTCATTATTGAATAAACTGCAAAATCAAATCCCTAATATGTTTGAGATTAACTAGTCCAAACTCTTCCTCTTTTAAACAAGAAGCTGAAGCAGGAGAGTAAGCAGCTGGCCCTTTATCCCTGCAGGCGGAGTAGACAGATCACTCCTGGACTACACACTCTTACGGGGCAGGCCCAGATCCTCGTTCTCCTGGTGCCCATCACAAAGGCTGGCCCACTGCCACACTGGAGACTGGCTTCGTAACTGTCGATCATTAAATTAACTTACTAGTTTTTGGTTGCATTTTTACCTGGTTGTGGAGAACTCTCTACTAAGAATCTTGTCATAACTGGTATTAGAGTTCCATCTTTAATCCTCTGGAAGACAGAATAAAAATTGGGAAGTAATCTCAAGTAGGCTTTGGCATCCCCAGTAGGCTTTGGCATTAGGAGACGGTGAAGTTTTACCTTTGTAAGTAATTAAAACAATGGTGAAGAAAAACTTATACACCACCAATACAGAATTTATCCCAAATTGCCAACTTTAAAACCTTTCACCTCCTTGATCTGAAGTAAGAACCTATCATGTGGGACCTTAAAATAGATCCTGCTTATTCTATATCATCTGAATAATTTTGTATGGCTATTAAAATGAGAAAACACAATCCAGACTACTAAGAATAGTTTTACAATAGGTGGAGTTCCCTCTCACTTAACTGAGGAGGCCCTAAAGGTACACACAGAGGAAATGTTTACGCTGTTGCCACCAGAAGCCTGAAGTGTCGTGTCTGACTTTCAGCATGCGGGTCGGGCAGGAGGGCACTGTTGCCAACCAACGTTCATGTGTTGGACTCACGTGAGGAAGACCTCATCCAGGTCAAGCAACTGACAAGTTAAGACCTCAGACGCTCAGTGAGGGCCGTCTCTAAGTCCCAACTCCCTACTTATTCAAAGCTCCCTGGGCAACATGACTCAGAACACACCAAAAGTGGCTATCAGCCACCATGAACTACGCCATAAATCTGCCTTTATTAAGTTGTCTGTTGTCTGTGGAGGTCAGAAGTGGGCCAGAGAAAAAGTTTACTAGGTTCATTTAAACATTTTGCAATAGAGTCTCTCAGCTCTGTGGCTCTCCCAGCCTGTGGGGGAGTTCCACAGGGAGACCTTGAGATAAACTGCCATTTTATTCCTAGGGTTCAAGAAAGCGGAGGGAGAACAAAGAGACTTCTTGGAGTAAGATAGAGTGTCACTGATGCTTTATTTACATGCGTCACCATCTCTTTTACAAACTAGATTACGGTTTTAAGTGGAATACACAAGGCAATATCTACAAACACCAAGGAAAGTTAAGTACTGCATCTCTATTTCATTTGGAAAGGGGAAGATTCCCAAATCAAACTGGTTTTGATCCTTAAGAAAGGCGGCAGAGTTAATTCATGGCAACATATGGTTAGACAAAATCCGCAGGAAGAATGCCATATGATAGTGTTCGCATTGAAAGAAGGATGAGGTGCTTCAAATCAAAGTCTGAACTGCTTGACTCTCAGGTGTTTAAATATGGCCACGCACCATATTTACTTCTAGATTATATGGGATATGAGCAAGGAATTGAAACAGATAAGACAGTTTTTACAGATACTGTATACAGATTTTTTTTCCATTCATGCAACTTTTTTCTTAAAAAAAGTTAAACATGTGAAGCCAAAATGCACAATACATTTTTTTAAATATTAACTAATTTTTCTGGTCCTCCTTCACATTTGTTTACATTTCCCATGTACATAATGTGCTAGGACAAGTATACAAGAGAAGACTGATTGCCAGGCAATGAGATAATTTTAGAGAAATAAGTGACCAGACACATAGTTCTTAAAAGCAGCCGCACACGTATTTCTGGAGTGTGGCAAGAGGCCTCATGATCAATCATTCATCAAAGAAAAATATAAACAGATACAACTAAACAAGAGGAAAATATTCCATTCATTTAAACTGCATAAAATGTTACCCACTTAAGATTTAGATAAAATATAATATACTCTTTTATTTGGGCATCTGCTTCAAGACCTCATTTGACAGGCATGATTCCATCAGAACTTCACTTCCTCTAGTAGTACTCTGCCTCCCCGGTCTCCGAGAGAGGCTGGCTTTTTCGTACCTCTTTACTGGTGATTGCATTTCTACCAAAAAAAAAATTTTTTTTTAACATTATGCCTAATCATACAATGTTCACCCAAATACAGCAAGAAAAATAAAACCAGAGTTTGGAGCTATTAGGGTTTCCTTTTTGCTTTGAGAGAGGATGAGTAACTTTTTTTTTTTTTTTTTGACATGGAGTTTCACTCTTGTTCCCCAGGCTGGAGTGCACTGGCGTGATCTCAGCTCACTGCAACCTCCGCCTCCTGGGTTCAAGCGATTCTCCTGCCTCAGCCTCCAGAGTAGCTGGGATTACAGGCATGCGCCACTATGCCAGGCTAATTTTGTATTTTTAATAGAGATGGAGTTTCTCCATGTTGGTCAGGCTGGATAACATTTTTATTTCCCCTCGCAAGCCCTTCGCACCAACATGGAGGACTTCTTTTTGACTGCTTTATTCTTCACAGCCTTTTCCAAGAGATTCAAATCCTCCTTACTCTTTAAGTGGGGTTCACCAGATAGAGGCGAAGTCTGTCCCCACCATCTTTAAACTGCGTACAAGTTTGGAAGCCACCTGAAATCACACCCTGAGCGAGGCATACTTGTCCTGAGTAGTAAGCCATGGTGTCCTCTCCTCAGGGTGGGGAAGCCACACACACACAATGCTAAAAATCAACACCAAAAACAAACACAAAGTCCGCCTTGTACTACACGTGTGAATGATCCTCCCACTAACAGGAGTGACAAACTTCTGAATTTTTAAAATGTGTTTCAGCAATCATATTGCAGAGGATGCAATAAAGGAAACCAAGCTCAGATTCATTCACAGTTAATTGGGTACACTGAGCCTGGCAGCCAGTTCTCATGCCAGGACAGTGAAGGCTTGTGATAAAGCTCTTTCCTAGCTTTGGTAACAGGTATCAGGTTCTGGAGCCCTGGAGAGAACAGCAGATCCCAAGAGCGCATGTCATGTTTTCAACATTAGGTACTCTTCTAATTTCTCATCAAAAAGTAGGCGGCTCCCTAGAGCAGCTTATTTAGAGGCCAAGGGTGGCCTCGGATAGTTCTCATCATAAATCAAACATTACAGCTGCCAGGCCCCTTGAGGCTAAGCATTCTGCTGATATGCTCCAGATCAGAAAATTATTGTTAGGGACCCGTGACACTCACTCAGAATGTGACATGGTGGCCAACGGTTGGCCTGTCCTGGAAGCAGGATCTCAATATAAGGGGCAGAGGGCTCTGGCAGCACCCCTGCCCACTTTAGAACCGGGCTAGTCTCTGGGGCCCTGGCCTCTCTGCAGGTGGCTGAGGGTGAGGGTGCCAGGACCCTAGACAGGCTTCACTACCAGATTCTTGGCTGACCCTCTCCAGGGGCTGGCAGGTCTCGCAGTACTGATGCTGCACTTGACTTTACCCTGGTCTCAGCTCTCCACAACACTCTACATGTAGATGCTGTTTTAGTTACTTGAAAAAGAAAAAACAAAACAAAACAAAAAACCAAAGCATTCCCTCTTAATTCTCCTGATCTGTTTTGTGCTGCCTTGCCCTTGTACCTTCTCTGTCCCTTCCTCAGCTGTTTCAGAGTAAATGATAATCTGGTTCTAGGACATTCAGTAAGACATTCTGCCTGAAATTCAACAAACGCTAGAAAAGGAGAATAAATGAGATACCACATGTCTGAAAAGAATTCAACGTTTTAAAGTTGAAACACATTGGAGGGTTGCCTTTCTCACTCCCAAAGCGGCTCCCAGGGTCTGTAAAACTGCAAAGGCAAGTAGCTATTTTGTTAGTTACTTTGCATGTTTCTCTGAACTCAGGACAGTTCTCAGGACCCTCATGCTGGAAGCACTCTGGAATTCTCCTATCCCCCAACCCTTTTCCATCTCACTCCCCACTGCAGCCCCCATGCTACTACTGCCTCTGCAATGCATCCCCACCCAGGGCAGCATCCCTTAGGAAGCTTGGAGAGGCAATCCTCCTTCACTGCTACTGGAAAGTTCTTGCATACAGCACATTACTAAAGAATCCAGGAAGTGGCTAGCATTATTATAAAGGAATATAGTAAGCAAGTCTGGCTCACTGACAAGCAGACCATATGAATAGAATACATAAAAAAATTATACATACTTTAAAAATGAAGATTATAAACGTGTAGCAGTTTAGAAAAGGCAATGTGCTACAGCTCTACTATAACCACAATTGCACAACAATTTACAGATTCAGTAAAAGGCAGGGTGAAATCAACAGGGCCATCGCTCAAACATGGCAACCCAAGCGAGGCAGGAGACGTGTGACAATACCAAATGGAACTCTCATTATGCTAGGAGCTGTGATCACCACCAATATCACCCCCAGAGGAGTTATAAAGCCAAGGCGCACAAGGGGGCCCCTGGTGGCCGGTGGTGTGTGCAGGGGGTTGGGTGGCACGTCTGTGTTGGTGCCCACTGTCACGGTGCAAGCATCAGCAAGAACTCAAGCAGGGAAGTCTGTGCTGAAATACTAGCCTGTATTCCTAAGGCCCATGCATAAGGTTCCATTTTTGTACTGTACATGATAAAATATATTTATACATTTATATGCCTAATGCTTTTTATGCAAAGAAAAGAGTCTTCATATATCACTTTGGAGAAGTATGCATATGCTGTGCTAATCAGAGCATCATTACACCAATTTCATATGTACCAAAGGTGGTCCCAACTATTCCGTCTACCAAAGAAGGTAACGAATATAATCACACTTTCCAGGTTAAACAGAAAGCACCTATACAGCACCATAACTTTTTGAAAACACAACAAAATGAAATCCATAGAAGCAGAAAAAAAAGTTAAAACTGCCCTATTTTGTACTTCCATTGAGTCACTTGTACAATTACAACCTAAGCTTATATTTAAAAAATCAGTTTGTATGCTATTGCCTCTCACTCATACACTTCTAGCAGATCAGATTATACAGCAAGGCTGAAAATAATCAAGGATGTGTATTTAGGAAAACAGTGAAGTCAGAACTGCCTCAGCAATGACTTGGGTTTTTACTCTTCACACATTTCTCACTGCAAGCTTAATGCTCACCTGTAAGTTCATTTGTTCTGCAAAGCAAAACGGACTTTTTTTTTTTTCCTTTTCTTTCTCCTTAAAACTAAACCCTTTAGTGGCATTTGGCAATGAGTGGAGAGCTGAGCTGATTTCTTTCCTGAAAATATCAATATCCTAGTTTCTAACCAGCAGACCAACACTGTTCACATTAGCTGAGGACACTGACAGGAGATCACAGGCCCTACTGATCTGGCACCCGTAGACCTGGTGCTGGGGTCCCGTCCACAGATCACCCTGACTCAGAACTGGAAACACACTGGGCCGGACGCTGTGCTCCACTCATTTTGCCTATGCATGGTTCAGTCCTGGACGGGTGTGCATAGCAAACAATTGTGCCGTTGTTCAGTTTTTAGAAAAGGATAATTTTCTACCAAACAAAAGAAGAAAGAAAATCCCCCTTTAGTTTATGTAATTTGTTAGTTTATGGAGTTCCATGCGCTCAAAAGCTTGTGATGCTCAAACCCGGAATGGTAACTGGTACAACATTTTCTTTCTGTTTTTAAATTTGCTAGGGGAAGGACGGTTAACATTTTAACAGAAAAATACCGCAAGTTAATGCATGTGAAAAACTCAGAAAGTCAAAGGAAAACAAACACAAGAACAACACTTAAAACATCCCATAAACCATCGCAATATTAAAACACCACAGAATGGCCGACGGGGGCTCACGGTGTGCTCTGAACGAGGGTGGGTGGTGCTGAGGGGTGCTGTCCTCCACTGGCAGGCGGCTCACCACCCCGTACAAGGAAGATTTTGCATACTTTTTAGAGTTCTGTTCCAAGGGTAAGTGCTTCACCCAGGGTAAGGGGCCATTAACAGTCTCTGCTGGGTTAGGAAAATGGCGTGGGATTCACAAAGGTGTTAAGCTGTAAACGGTATCACTGTCCACTTGCTGAGAGCAGATTTGGCAAAGGGTTTTCTCTGTAGGTCTTGTGTCAGTTTGAGGGTCTAAAGGAGGAGAAAAGAAAACCAGAGATCATTAAGGGCATTGCAACAGCAATAGTGGGCACCTGAGGGCCACCTGTCAAGGCCTCCCATCTCCCTCACCCACCTCAGAGCCCAGGGCTGGCACAGCAAAGCTGCTCTGCTACACCACTTTCAAAGGTCTGAAAGCCTAAGGACAAAGCACAAAGATTACTTACCTTATTTCTCATGTTGTCCTTATTACAAAATGCTCTGAAGTTGAAAAGCCCAAAGGGAATGGGATCATTCACTTTGGGAGATAAAGAAAGCCATATTAGCGGTGTTTTGGTGGGTCCTTTTTAGTTAGACGTTCAAGGTGCAGGTAAGATTCTGTTCTAGACTTCTGGACTGAGGGATTTCCTAGGACATGGGACTTTCCATGCTAAAACAAGGAGAGCCGGTCATCCTAAGTAGATGAGTGATATTTTTCTGGTTCTTCTCTACTGGCTATGTGGACTAACTGAATTGCTTACCACCCCTTTCCATGAATACCCCAACACCAGTGGAGATGAAATGGCCACTTTCTATAAAGGCCTTAATAAGTCTGCACTGCTGGGTGTGGGTAATCTTGACTCCCCTACTCCCCACCATAAAAAGAGTAAGTAATTATTAAGTGGGCCATCTTAAGAATTTAAGAAATGGGGTCTTGCTATGTTGCCCAGGCTGGACTTGAACTCCTGGGCTCAAGAGATCCTCCCGTCTCAGCCTCCCGAGTAGTTGGGACTACAGGCATGCCAATGCACCTGGCTTAGGAATTTGATTTTTGTATTACAAATTTGGAGAAAAAAATTATATAACACATATATGGCCAAGAAATCCCCCATAAAACACCCCATTAACAATCAACAACATTATTATTCTGCCTCCAATTATTATTTTGTCTTCAATGGAAAGGCACAAAAAAGGTGCTCTTAGAGCATCTGAATTTATACAAGTCTTATTAGATGTCATGTGACCACTGGGCCCAGAAAAGTTAAAGGATGAAAAAAAAAGGATATTCATAGAGATGTCTTAATAGCAAAAGGACGTGACATGACAGACCTCCAGACATAAGATTCTTTGTTTATGGAGACAGTGTTGACGGTTATGGTGGTAAAGAAACGGCTCTAGGCCAAGAAATGGATAGAAAAGTGGTAGTGAAACAACATGAACTCATGCTTTTCTCACCAGACATGGTAAATAAGTAATGAAAAAAGCATCAATAAACTCACACACAAAATCACACTATATACATCTGCTTCTCCCACCTTTAGAGGTTGTACCGTAGGGTCATCAGGAATTCTCATGAGTGTACTGTAACTTCAATCTCTTCTGTGACTCTGCACTTGCTGGCAATCTTACCTTTCACTCTCAATGTTTGCAAACACAGCAGGACTTAGCATTTACAATGTTACATGCCCACGGTCATATTTACTTATCCTTGTTAAAGCTCCAAATTGAAGAATTTATGTTGTTTTACTGGAGGCAGGGACAATAAAGTATAAAAAGAAGCCCCTTTCTTCTTCCTGCCTATCCCTAGGTTTTAGTTTCCCTGGCTGATGGTTTTTTGGGGGCATTCTTTGCTTTGTAAAGCTACTAGATAATATTATCTTGGACTATAAAATAATGGCTTGTTGATTCTAGAGGGAGTAAAAGCTAAAGTAAATACTAGATCTCAGCATCTGTGAAGACCGTAGCTTGCTAAAGTCAGTGCTATTCTAACTACTCTACCTTGCCCCGCAAAGTATGAATGATTAGATAGCGTTTCACAGACACAGTCCTCTGGAAGAGGATTTGGTTTTTTCCCTCACAATAACACTTAATAAACCACCATCCAACATCACTATGTGATCAGTCATCAGGAGACTCCCATCCCCAAGTCCCCATCCTGACTTACTGTAAGCGCCGAGGGAGAAGCTGTAAAGTACTGCCTAATTCAGATCTCTCTCCAGTTCCCTTGGGTATTAATTATGCAGCCACAGAAGCCAGTGCATAATGGGAAGGTGACACACTTCATTCCCCAAGTACAGAGACAGGGAGTGTGGCTTGCTCCAATGTAGGCTGGGCCAACACAGAAGGAAAGAGGACAGAGGACACCCATGAGCCCCTAACAGAGCCCAATTTTGAGCAGAACAGGCTATCACCCCAAAGCCAGGGGTAGGAGGCCCACGTGGGACAGTCTAAAGCACCAACCAACCACAGTCCCCAGGCTTAATATCCATTCCTTCATCAAAAGGCCCCAAATCTTCAGAGAACTCCATTATCAAAAAAGAGATGTGCGAAGCACCACTTTCCCTTTCTGCAGATCGGGGTTGGGGTCACCTGTGAAGCTATGTTGTACAGTTTCCACTGAGGTCTCCCAGGCAATGCCCTCCCAGGGAGGCCTGCTCGGGAAACCGCCTTGGTGCTTATAGGCTGAATTGGTAGAGGATTTGGTCCAGGTATAGAGGCAACTCTTGCAGAGGATAAATTTAATACAGAAACTCCCACTCCAGAGAACAGAAAGGCCTTTGGTTTCCTCTGTGACAGAAGGAAAACAGATTGTAAAACACTGAAAATATAGAAGATAAATGTTGAACAGAAATACAATTATCCTTCTCAGAGGAACACCAGAATCACCATTCACAATGAAAACTGGGGTAATAAAAATAATCAAAAGGAAAGCAGCAGCTCATCTGTCTTAGATTTTTAATGGCTCTTCTGTGGCTCAATGTTTGTACATGCTTATCTGATTCAATCAAGGACAGAAAGAGTAGAGGGAGCATATTAAGTGATGAAACCTAGCTACTGAGCTGGGAAAGTCAATGATACTTAGCTTGGGTACAAGTTTCATGGGTTTTAAGAAAGCTCATGTCATTCTTAAATAGTTTAAAGTATGACATTTTAGTTACAAGGCTATTTAGTTAACTGTGAGATTTATGTGTATGTGTTGATGCTCTTCTAGTTTAAAAACACATCAGAGTAAGGGGCCAGGCATGGCAGCTTACGCCTGTAGTCCCAGCACTTTGGGAGGCTGAGGCAGGTCCCTTGAGCCCAGGAGTTGGAGACCACCCCGGGCAACATGGCGAAACCCCGTCCCTACCAAAAATACAAAAATTAGTCTCATAACCCGGTCTCAAAATAAATAAATAAATAAAATTTTAAAATGCTGTAAGAAAACACATCAGATTAAGCAAAACTTTTGAAAAGAAAATGAAGCTATAGCTGATGGAATTGTAGTTTACTCTGCAAGTACTAGGCAATATGCCAGTTAACAATAAATACAAAGATGTTGTTCTGTCCCATCAGTGACTTTCATTAATAAGGGAAGACGCCCTCCCTCCCCTCCCTGCCCAATAAACAAGTTTGAAATCAATTGTCGATACAAAGAAAATGAAATGGGGAGACCAAATAAATGATGAGGTCCATTCTAAAAATATCTACGGATGCTGTCATCTGGTCTCTGGTGAGAGCAAGTCCCTCTATAATCTTGGCATCTGTAGGGAAGACAAGTTTCTGCCTAATTATCACCATAAATCACATGATACTCTAAGAAAGAGAAATGCCTCCAAAAACTACACAAAACATAACAACCCCAATCAACTTTAATCTGGGAATGAAACATAAATGTTCCTACTGCTGTCCTCCCACAACTTAATCCACTGTGAAACATTTTTCAGTAGTGTTTTTATCTTCTTGGCAGAGAAGAACAGAACAGGACCCCAGTACTAAATAGGACATGGGAGAAAAAAAGAGATTGTAAGTTGAAACCTTAACATCCACAAATCCATGAAGGTTATCAACTGTTTTCCTAGCTAGACAGAACTAGATGATTTGAGGAAAGTTTGCCCCACAAGCAAAAATAAAGTGAAACACCACTTTCCTCACTCTTTAAAAAGAAAGATAATTTTAGCCAAACTTTCAACCCCTAGAGCAAGCTGGGGACTAAATATGGAACACTTAGGAGAGAAAAGGAATTGATATTCATGCAATCTGACAAGGAAGTCTTACATGGACTCCAGAAGACAGGGATGGGTTTCAGAGTTTGAATATTTCCATTCAAACACTCAAAGAAATGTCTGCCTGACGCCATCTCTGCTTCATTCCCAGAAGGACTTAAGGGACATGCAATCCACATGGGCCACAGTCATCTGCCAGCATCCACTAAGGCTTGTGTAGCTGGCGTCACCCCAGGAAAACAATGCTTTTGCAGGTTTTGGGTTAGGCAGCCACATCTAATTTTGGAGCATCAAAATGGCACAGTTCCCTTGGAGTTCATCTTCCAGGCAAAACTAATACAGCTCAGGAAAACATGCTAATGCGTATCACACTTTGGCTTAATTTGGTCACTTTTCAATATCTTCTAGATGGAAATGGGTGATGAAAAAGAGTCAGAGAGGTTCACGGGAACCAGCCTGATGGTCACTGATGGCAGGGGCCTGGCCAATGAGAATCCAGCCCTCTGCCTGCGATGCACGCCAAACAGAGACATCTTCCATGCCTGTCAAAGAGGAAGATTTAGGAGGTGCAGCCCTGTTAAAATCCATTTTGGCAAAGGCTGTCAAGTTGCCATTTTAGGCACTGAACAGTCTATGTGGGAAACAACAGGTATAGAAGTTTAAGACAGGATGGCAGTAAGGTTTGTATTCAGTTGAGGAGCCTCCCTAAAGGAAAGTCAAATTTCCAGGAAACCCACCTCACTGACTCTGGCAATTTCTAACAGGCAAGTAAAGCACCTGTGGAGAAAGTGAGGATGTTACAGGGAAGCTTAGAATAAGCTTTTCATGGCAAAGACACTCAGGATGTTACCAGAAAGGTACTCAACTACACACATTATTAACAAAACCCCTCCATTTGTGTAAAACACAAGCTTGACTTGTGTAAAGGCTGCCTTGCACTGCCTCCCAGTAGTTCCTGGGCTTGGTCAAGGCAGCAGGTGAACCAGTCTGGGAAGGCTGGTGACAAGGCCCTCCAGAGCCTTCGCCTCCAGGACACCTCAGAGCCTGGACCTGGAGTGGACTGCCCTTCCAGCCAGCCTTTGTGCTGTGCTGATAAAACCCAAGGGAGACACGGGGAGAGAGGTAGCCATCCTCATACTTCATAGCTGAGGGACAAAAAGCTGGGAGCCACCTGCTGGGAGGCACCAGCTTTTCTGTTGCTTAAATTTGGTGATTATTAATGGCTAAAATAAGTTTAAGAATGCCCTATCTCTGACTTTATGTTGAGGCAGGGATTATGTTAACCAATATTCTTCACATATCCAGAGTCGACTATGAATACTAATGTGGCAGAAATATGATAGGTATTGATTTACTGTCAATAGCAAAGTTGCAGAGATTTAGTATTTTCTTAAGATTCTTAGATTTGCAAACCACGTATAATAAATAGTATGTAAACTTTTAGATTACGTTCTTTTTAAAGGCCCAGTTTTTAGGCAAAAAGCCTTTAAAGGGTGTCTGGATCCTCTCTGAATTCATGGTTATTTAACTTTATTATAATATCCAAAACCCTTAGCTGGTAAAGGCCTGTCCTCATCCATGCTTTAAGGCCCACTACTGCTTCTGGGAACAAACCCTCCGCTTGTCCGATGGGTCAGGTTCAAAGACACTTTGCCTGGATGGCTCTTCTTACCACCCAGGCAATCACCTACATGTTCAGATGGCTCCGCCAGCCCCACCTTCCCTAAGCTATCCTTGACTCAATTCTTATGTCACTCACCTAGTGCCTAATCATAATGTGCCTGAAATGGCAACTTTTTCAGGGACTTTGAGCTCCCAACATGTTGAACTCCTTGAAAGCGGAGCAAAGTCTTCAAATCATATCAAACACTTACGGAGCACCTATTACTTTAAGAGCACTGTCTGGTATCTGCCCTCGTGCAGCACATATTCCAGTGAAAGAAACAGTTTTCTTGATGTCCCAAGTAACCTGGTAAGTTGAAAGTACTAAATGGATGCACTATAAATGTTGGCTGAATCAATGAAAGAACCACCCTCCTGGAAGAACCCTCTCTTCCTCTTTGCCAACCCAAACACTCAGCATCCTTTCATTGCAACTGCTTCCATGACCTACTCATATTTGCCAAGAGTTAGTCTGAGTCCAGGCAGAACCTACTGCCTGGTGGGATATGACCTAGGATTTGCAGTACTTTTTGTGAAAAGGATGGTTTCCAATCATTAAATTGCTAAAACTCCTATTTCTTACAGATGAAAATCAATACAAGGCACAATTTTAACATTCAACTAATTCTCAAGTATTTAATAAAAAGTTTATCTTCTCTCATCCTTTCTGTACATCCCACCATATATATCCTTATCACCAGCCACCAAATTAAGAGTCTTGCTACTCTAAGTTTCAAGTTGCTGTCAAAGTGATTCACCTTTTAAAAACAATAGGGAATTGTAGTACAGGAGGAAATGTTCAGAGTCATCAACCATGACCTGCATATCACAATGTTTATGTTCGCTGGGTGTGACCCTATCCTGTATGACTCTTCACTGCATTTACTGGGGTGTGTGTATGTGGGGGGCGGGGCAGGGATGAATGATAGGAGTGTGCAGGCTGGGATGCCCTAGATCCCTGGAGGGTGGGTGGAAGTGCAGGTGTAATTGCCAGCCCATCTCAGGGTTTAGCTACCAAATACTGAAGGGAGGGTCTCTAAAGTGCTCTCTTCCTGCTTTAGATACACAGGATTTTGAGAGACAATCTACTTTTTCCAAGTGATTCTGAAACTGAAAACACAGAATCAGCTAGGTGAGTTCTACAAATAGTCCAAACCACCTGTAAGGTATGACCAGGACAGACAGGCGACACAGATGGTGGCCATGTAACAACCATCACACCAGTGCCACAGAGGAACTGAGAGGAACTCCAGGGTGGCTCCACGATTGAGAGAGACAAAGGAGTGCCCTGAGGCCAGCGGTCTGGCCAGGTGTGCAGATTCTGGTACTGAGGGGAATCTGTGTGTGTGGCCCCGGTGGTCCTCTTCTTACAGGTTGGCCTGCACCTGAACCTCCGTGTAAGTGCCGGCCAGGGCTGCCTCCCACGGGGCACCCCACCCCAGCCAGCAGGGCAGTCTGAGTAGAATCTGACGGGTGGGACAGGGAGTGCTTTGGCTTGTGTTACTCGATGGGCAGGCAGCATTTTCAGGTAAACATTAGACCTTCTAACAGGTCTATCAGTCAAGACGTTTTCTGATTACTTATAACTATGTTGGGCGGTATTGCTGTCTGATCTTTTTTGAACATACAAATGACCAATGAAAGCTCCAATTAATTATAGTGGCATATACAGAAATGAAGGCCTAGTGGAAATTAACTGAAAATTTCGACCTCAGAACTCTTGGACTCCTACCTCTGGCCTTCTCTTCTTAGTCACTGATTTCCCCTGAAGAATCAAGTCAAACACTCCACACAAACATAAGCACATTAAAAAAAAAAAGAAAACAAAAAAACCCCACAACCTTATGGCTCAGACTTCTTTCATCAGAGACAAAGCAGGAAAAGAAGAGGGAAGGGAGACGGAGAGAAAGAAGAAGAAAGAGGATGAGAGAGGAAGAGACAGGGAGAGGGAGAGGGAGAGGGAGAGGGAGGGAGAGGGAGGGAGAGGGAGGGAGAGAGAGGAGACATACTGACATCCAAACCTTCAATCAAATCAAGACTGTCAATTACAGTTTTAGCCTTCAGAAACACTGGAATTACCCTCTGAGACTTCGTGACTAAGTGATCCTATTCTTTAATAAACGAATGCCATGGATTTTAGCAAAAAATAGGTTATTAAAAACAAAGTCGACCTAAAATTACAAACTAAGGTCCACATCTATTACTGAGCAGGAAAGACACAAAAGACCTGCATCCCAGTGTCCAGTGGCTCTACAGGGCAGTGTATTTTAGTCCCTGGCCTGGCTGCTGCTTATTTAGAAGCGCCTAGAGAAGAACAGCCTATTTTTTTTCCAGGTTTTCACTCAACTTAGAATTGGAAGAGATGTTAAGGGTACAATGACTGTCTTTTCTGAACTTCAAATTGTATCACAGTAACTAATAAGCGATAAACCACCAGCTCTGGTGAGACCTAGGGCCAGACTACTGCCAACACCATGCTATCATGTGCCAGTCTTTCTGCTCCAAGACAGCCTAGGAGGGACTGCAATGGCTCTTTATCTCTCTGAGTGGCTTGGGATGACCAGCATTGGGAAGACAAAGATGGCATTGCCAGGTTCCTCCCAACAGCAGGAGAGGCTCAGGCTTGAGGCTCTGAGGCAGCTGAAAAGAGCAGGGTGGGGCGTCTCCTTCAGCGGGACTTGCTGCTAGCCCCTGTGGACACCGATGGGTACCCATGCTAAGCAGAGCTGAAGCCAGACAGCTGGGACTTCTCAGGCGATCCTTTAAAGATGCTAATGGAGCACTCTGGATACCACATACAGCTCTCCTCACACCATCTGTAGCATTAGTTTCGTTTAACAGCCCCTTTAATGAGTACCCCCAAACTGGTAGGCAGAACTTCTAAGGGACGTTGATTCTGGAAATAAAAGTTCTCACACCAACAGGTAATTGTGATCCCTTTTTAATGAAAAACCCAGTGGAATCCAGACTGAGGAAAACAGTCACTCTTTCTACCCATAGTTTAAGACTGGCGTGGCTGCTTCTGGCTTCCACTATTAACCTCTGGAGCTGTTTTAAATGACAATAAACATTAAATAACATTTTTAAAAAGGTGCCAGAAGACATTAGCCCATATCAGAGGTAGTCCTTCTAGGAGCTGTGTGAGGCAAATTTTAATTTTAACCTCATTTTATAAATAAGCAAACTGAAACTGAGAGATGAGGGACTTGACTGCAGGACACACAGCCATGAAAAAGGCAGCCTTCTGCTGCAAGTCCCACAGCTCCTCTGCCATCCCACAGGATCTCACTTAACTTGGAGTGGGCTGCAGGGGAGGCTTTTTTAATTCACAGCTCCCTCAGAGCTGAGCCCCAGGGACAGTGTGCTGAAGTGGGTGGCTCATGTCCAACCATGATGAACTCACCAGCTCTAGAAATCAAACATAAAGTGCTCTGCAGAGCTTTTAAAAGAAACCAGCATCTGGATTCAGCCTGAACTCTGACCTGTTAGTACAGAGCTCCTCAAGTCTTAGGGTCTGTGTTTTTGTGGAATAGACCATGTGATAATGGAACAGAACCCCTGAATGCAGGGTTGTCCCAGAAAACCAGGCACATCAGGCTGCCACACCACATGCACCTCTGCTCCAACCTTGTGAGGAAGGCAATCTTTGGCTCTATGACAAACTGTCATTGCCACTGCCACCACTTTCCCCACTAGGCCACGCATTCTTTAAGGGAGGGACCCTTTTCACCCACTTCTATCCCCTGTGCCCAGCAGGTACTCAACAGATGAACTGTGCTTAATGATTTCAGGACTTTCTTGAGCACTTCTACCAACATGGGCCTACCACTTTGCTGGGCAGCTAGCCCATGCATGGATATGGCTGAGAAACACTAGATATATGACAAGGTCATACAAAACACTCAGCAAGAAAGGGAGGAGAAGGGCAAAGAAGCCCTAGTCTCCAAGGGGGTGCTGACTCCTTTCAGCAAAACTCTAGGACAGCATTTCTTAAGGGCATTCCTTAGAACACTGGTGCTATGGTTTCTTGAAGAAAAAGGATTTGATTCAAGATATCAAACACCTTTAGGAAACACTGCATAACATATCCCACCCTAGAAGGTTCATAATGTGTATTAACCCTTAAGGCTCTGAGAAGTTCTCTTGGAAACAATGCAATTTCTCTTTGTTTAACATGGTATTTCTTAAACTTATTTGACCACAGAATCCATTTTCCATTTCACTATCTTGAGGATCTATGACTGTCTTGAGGATCTAGTATTCCGAGAAACATTTTGAGAAACATTGACTTATAGGACCTCTAAATACTAATTTGCAAAACACATTTTAAATTCATTTTAGTTTCTGAAACTTTAAACTTCAAAACAATTCAGAGGATTGGGGAAAGCAATACTTTGAAATTCAACGAACACATCAACAAAACCAGGGTGAAGCAGGTGGTGTCTCTTGCAAGGTGGAGAATCTCCATCTTGGGATCAAAGTCCAGTAAATATGTGTCTCCAAGTCAGGGAAGAGAAAGCAGTCCGCAAACATTCTCCCACTTGGCCCAAGGCCAAGGAGGACCTCTAGGAGGCAATCTCTCCAGCAACGGCAAAGCGGATCCCAGAAAGCCCCCTTCTCCCATCTCCATATAGAAAAGTAAGTCTGTGAGAAGCACAGGTGGCCCCTGGGGGAAGACTCTACTGATAGAAAATGTTGTTTACAAGATGCTGCTAAGCATTATGAACACTCTAAGTTATAAATAGTAATTCTGGTGATTTTCACCCTGTTTATTTATGTTCTACATGAGCTCTCTGGACAGAAGAGACCTTCAACAAAGCTGTTTATAAATGCAACTGCTTGAAGGAGGAGCCACTCAGGCACTGTCTCCATGCTTAGCAGGCTGGCCAGAGGTGAAAACAGGTGAATTTTATAAAACCAACAGGCCCAGGAAGAGCAGCCTTCATGCTAAATGTCACTGCTTTTCAGGAAAAAATAGCGTATGTAGCGAGTGTACCAGCCTCTACAAAGAAAACCCTTTTATGGCCATATCAATTTTCTCTTGTGCTCATCGACACTAAAAAGATCCCAACATTCTCTCCCTGAATGACAGTTCAGACTTTTGGCTTTTTTTAAAAGGTAAGAATAAAGATCCCTGAAGACGCAGAATTCTTCAGGCTAGCATACTATAACCAAAGACTATAGTCATAGGTACAAATAGCAGAATATATTCTCCAGGTAATTAATAACAGATTCATATTTATCAGATATTACATTCCCTAAAACAGAAATATCCACATCAATAAAAAACACGATATAGTCTATATTACCTGTATTTGGTTAAAATTAGTCTTATCCCCAACATAAATTTTAAAGACATACTAGAATCATAGCATTCAAACATCAGTCAAACAGGTATCAAAGATTTACTCCTTTTGGGAAGTAGCCTACATGTAAATTCTAAATGGCTTCCAATACTGCAGCCTGCTGATGCCACACTAGTACACCACTATTTCTTTCTAGCTCCATATCATAACACAGACTTCACCAGGTCCATTTCACAAGACAAAATGTTAGGGTTCAAGTTTAAAATTATACATACTATGCACCTTTAAAACTTGATGAGGCTGTCTTCTCTCGACAAATGAGAAACCTAATGTTCTATGAGATTGAGTGATGTGGCAGAGACAAGAAGAGAACCACCCCTCCCCTCTCCATCTGGGCTTTTGCTGGTGGATGTTTCCCAGTCTTTATGTAAAGTGCTTTAAACTAAATATTGGGCTGCTCCCTAATGGTGTCTCCAAATGTCAAAAGATGAAGATGAATGAAAGCTTGTGAATGCAGGCATCTTTGATATCAAATTAAGGTGAAACTGAAGCTGGTTCCCTCAGAGAGGACACATGTCGAACTCAAGAGGGCTGACCGGAAGCTCGAGCTTGCAGCACCACATCAGCTCATGACCATCTCTGCTACCAACTGTAAGCACGTGCACCAAGCTTTATGAACACCTGAGAGAACACAGTGCCCTTCACGACCCAGCAGTCAGCCCTCCAAAAAAGTACGGCTATTTTTTCTTTTCCAGTTAGATCTAAGGGTCAAAGGATTCTACACGTGGTCTAAAATGAATGACATGTGTGAAACACCCAGCCCTCCAGAGAAGTATCTTGCCACAGCTCCCCAGCAAGACTGCCTGTCAACTGAGCAGACCACTCCATTAACACAAGAAGGCTCAGATTCAGCATCACATGACCTTCTTCTGTGAGCAAGCCAGGAATTCAGTCTGGAGAAACACTAAGAAGAAGTTAAACCAAGAAAGTTATTAGAGAGCGACTCTTGGGAAGCTGGGACACTTAATTTGAGAGAAGTGGGGTGTCAGAGTCTGACCTCAGCCCCGTTCTGTGAATTTAGGAGAGTCTTCAATGAAGTGACAGTCACAGTTAAGTTTTAAAGTAAAAAATACACTTCAGGTTGCATGTGCTCCTGGCTGCTGAAAGGAACAATGGATTCCAAGCAAAAATGGAAATCCTAAACCAGAAACTAGATCCCCTCACAGCCCCCACTGTCCTTTGGATGGTTCTTTAAATGCTCTGTGGTCATACTGAGCTAGTCTACTTTCAGGAAAATTTGGTGACTTTTCATTTTTAGCTGAAGAAGTATCTTTTCAAAACAACCTCCCCCAAAATATTCTGAGGCGAAGATGACCCTAAGGCTCCATTAGGATATAACAATGAAATGCATTATCCTCAATGCAATCATTTATTATCATCATCAAAATCAGAGTTCACCAGATAAACTTTAAAAATCTAAGTATTTAAATCTCCCTTAATTTTTCGTACAATCCTTTAGAATTACACATATACGAGAAAGATCTGCTGTTCAACCAAAAGGGAAACCAACACTTGAAAAATTAGACAAAAACTGATACTACATTTTCTTCTGAACACATTTTTTCCAACGAACTAGAAAGTGGCCTCCTTACAATTACACTCAAATTAAAACTTGTGTCTTTAAAAGCCTATTTTTAAAGGAAGACAAACCACTTATTCTTTTAAAAGCCAAACATCTACATTTCTAAAGACAAATCTTCCACATTCTTCTCCTTAAAGGAAGACAAACTAGTCTTCTAAAAGGCCAATTATCTACATTTCTAAAGTCAAATCTCCAGTAGCCCAAGTTCTGGTATGGCACTGAACTGGCTGGCATGGAAGTACTATCACCCTACTTAGCTTCCATTACAGTCTTTTCACCATCTCAAGGGCTACTAAATGACTGAAATCAGATATCTGAGTTCCATTAGGGGTCTCTTATGCCTGAGAAAGTTGAGAGGCTTTAGCATCACAACACTCTTTTAACATTCCCCTTTCTGCAACTACCCATGAGCTGGAGTGAGCTCACCATAGGAGACCCTTGTAAGTCCTTCATCATGGCAGAGGGTTAAACAAGGCTCAAGTTTTTACGGCTTTGAATTCCCTTGCCTTTTACACCACTTAAAGAAGCCTGTAAGTAGCTTGCTGAGACTAAAACAAAACAAAGCAAAAGGGCTGGGGCACAGAACAGAACCCGTTGACATCGGGGCGGCTAGGGGTGCAAACCTGTTGGTAGAAGATCCCAGTGTTCATCTTACTTATTGAGGAGGACAGTTTTTAGGGAAAGCAAATCTGCTACTTTGACTCCAGTTCAGAGCACTTCCCTCCCCCAACCTTTTTTTTTACCCAGCTAGAGAGAATAAGGGAAGAACTACTACAGGGGTTCAAGCCATGTACGAAACAAATCTAGCTCTGTAACCTTGGGCAAACTACTTAACCTCTCTGGGCTACCTGCTTGCCCATTTGTCAGTATACCTAGTTGCATGGTACACATTTCAGCCCACTGCAGTTTCATATGCTTTAGTGCATTTGATTCTTGTAATAACCCTGTGAAGTAATGGGGGCTATTATCCTCATTTTATAGAACTGGAAATTGAGACTCAGAGACCTAAGACACAACCATAGTGGTAGCAAGAAAGTGGTAGAAGTGGGCCTGAACCTCAATTCCTGATTTTAATCAAATGCTTTTCTTACCACATCACACTGTGAATCTTTGTGGTTCCAAGAACATTAAAATGCCACAATTGAAAAAATCTCCATCACCATTCACAACCTGTGTCACTCTGTTTGGAAACTGCTGACATCATTTATAGTTTGGGGAACAAGCAGAAGCACATGAGTAAGTACTCCCTCATACAAACACTTGTGTTTTCAAATTAATTTTTTGGCTTTTTTTTCCCTAAGAGATAGGTTCTTGCTCTACGGCCCAGGATGGAGTGCAGTGGCACGATCATGACTCACTGCAGCCTTAAACTCCTGGGCTCAAGGGATTCTCCTGAGAAGCAGGGGCTACAGGTGTGTGTCACCACACCCAGGTAATTTTTTAAGTTTTCTGTAGAGACGGAGTCTTGCTATATTGCCCATGCTGGTCTCTGACTCCTGGCCTCAAGCAATTCCTGCTTCAGTCTCCCATAGTTGTAGGATTATAGGCAGGAGACACTGTGCCTGGCCTCTTACTTTTTTAAAGGCTTAGCTCTTGAGTGCTAGCTAATAAAGATGGTTAGTACTCAGATAAAAAATAATTAACAGATTTTGCTGCTGTTAGAAATATTCATATATGAAAGAGTCTAGAATACATATTCTGCAGGTAAATTAAAAGTACCTGCCAATCATTACTTTACAAGGAAAAAAAGATGAAGAACTTGTAACACTGAAGATTGACAAAAGCAGTGATGGACCAGAGAGTCTTTCTAGGAAAGCCCTTTGGCTGGGATCCTTAACCCTGAAGTATGACCCAAGCTTCCCATCCCTCTCCTTCTCTTCTCATCCATCCATCAAATAGGGCAACCTGCGTCACAGGCCAGTGAGGATAACTGGATGCAAAAAAGAATGCGATCTCTGAATGCGTACGTGTTCTCTTCACGAGCAGTAAATTTCTGAACTATGAGCAAACTGTGGGGGGCGGGAGGCACCTGACAGCCCTATTTGGTTTGCAGGTAAAACCCTGAGATGGAACTGGCTGGGAGGCATATTATGTGCACTGCTCATAATAATAAAGTTCAAAGTAAAGAGAAGACAGGCTCCCCCAGAGATCCCCCCTCATCCCCATATTGTTATTTTTATGCCATAGCATTGGGCACTGACCTGCTTTGCCCACTTCCCCTTCCTCAGTGATCCTTCAGCCTGGCACCCAGCTCTGAGATGAGGCCTGCTTAGCACCAGTGAAGTTCCCCACGTTCAAACCAACAACATTCTGTGTGGAGATGAGGGAATCAAAGTTAAAATCCAACCCATCAGCATCCATGAGTTCACTACGGATAATGGACTCCATGTCACATTCCAAGCTCCCATTGAACATGTCCAGGTCCAAGTCGCTGGGGAACTTCTCATGGCCCATGACGGGCAGGTTTGCACTAGTTGAGTACAAGGAGGAGCCTGAGAGAGAGTCCGAGAGGGTTTGCATAGACTGGCTGACAGGAGACTGCTGCTGGTGTTTGGCTGACCCAAGGCTGCTGGACTCACTCAAGCCCATGTTGCTGACAGAATTCGACAAGGCACGGCTGCCACCAAGAGCGCCCTGGGTTTGGTGCTGGTGGTGGAGCAAGTTCTGATTGACCAAACTTCCCTGGTTAGGCTGGGCAGCAAAGGACATCATCGGATCATTGCGAAGCATCACGTTCCGGCGGGAATTCTGGGCAGACACAGCGGTGCTGGCCTGAGACATCAAGGGGTCTGACTGTGTCATCATAACATCGCTGTGGCTAAGTGAGTCCGAAGTGAGCAGGTCCTGGAGTGTCTGGTTACCATAGTGTGACATGGAAGAGAAGGTAGCTGGCTTGTTCTCTTGGATGGTCTGCATGGGAGACTGGCGTAGGGAGTTCAGAGATGAAGGTCCAAACACCGTGCTATTAAAGGAGCTGGTTGGGGAGCCCAGGCCCGAGCCCTTGGTGGTGTACGGGAAGCTAGAGCTCCGCTGCATGAGTCCCCCAGTGGGCGATGGCTGGGATGGCGGCAGCGTGATGTTATCCAGCAGGTCGTCCATGAGGTTTTCAGTCAGCCCATCATTCAGATTCATGGTGCCCGCCATATCAGTCAGCCGCGGCAGTTCCACCGTGCACGGCTTGCTTACTGAAGGTGACAGGCTGGCTGAGCTGCTGTAGAGCATGGGCGAGAGAGGTGCATCGTCGTCCTGGACTTCATCCAACTCTGTGCTTGCCATGATGGGCGACAGGCGGCCACTGACTGTGCTGGCGTTAGAATTGGTGCGTGAACGGAAGTCCGTCCACGCATCCAGCTCATCACTGCTGCGTGACGTGGGGCTGCCAGGCCACTTGGAGAGCTGGGAGGGACTGTCGTCAGCTGATTCGGGGGCTGTCTGCAGGGCTGCCTTCTTCTTGGCTGCGCGGCCACGGCTCTTGGTATACTTGTTGCTGTTGTCCATGGAGACAGCCCGCCGCCGGGGGGCTTTTCCGCTCTTCCCCCCATCAGGGTTGATGATCCACCAAGAGCTCTTGCCAGTTCCCTCATTCTGGACCCGCATGAATCGACTATGCAGTGACAGGTTGTGCCGGATGGAGTTCTGCAGGGAGAAAAGAAAATACAGAGTATGAACCAGAATGGTCCAAAACCGAGCACCCAGATGATACAGTAAACCAGACTCCTCATTCATTTTTTATTTTATTTTTTTGAGACAAGGTCTCACTCTGCTGCCCATGCTGGAATGCAGTGGTACAGCCTCAACCTCCTGGGCTGAAGCGATCCTGAAGCACCTGTAACTGGGACTACAGGCGCGTGCCACTAAGCCCGGTTAATTGTTGTATTTTTTGTACAGATGGGGTTTTCCATGTTACCCAGGCTGGTCTCAAACTGCTGGACTCAAGAGACCCTCCCACCTTGGCCTCCCAAAGTGCTAGGATTATAGGCATGAGCCACCACGCTGGCCAACTCCTCATTTTTTAAAGCTGCCTCAAAGGTTAAAAAAAATCCATCCTAATTCAAAAAGACACATATCTGCATGACCCTCTTTGAGAATAAAATGACATGTTAAATGGCAGTTTTCATATCTAGGGAGAAGGGAGATGATTTCATGTCCAAGAGATGCTGGGAATAGATAAGCTCACCGATAGTAGTTTTCCCCAAATTCCTGGCCTTTCTGAAATTATATTGCCCATATTGAAAGGCCCAAATTCCTGGCCTTTCTGTAATTATATTGCCCATATTAAAGTTCACACTTGGAATTTACTACCACACTCCTCTGTCCCCTGCACTTTGCAACAAACTTCCCCAGCTCTCTAAGGGTAATTAATCACCTGGTGGAGGGCTATTTTATTTTCACATGGTCCCCTCCTCCACTAGTATAGAGGCACAACATCTACCTTTTCTTAACTACTTCTGTGAATTAAGAACTGATGAGAATTTTTACCTAACCTTTCTATGACTCCATCTCATCCTGCCAGATTTTACACCTTACCATGTAACTCTTGCAGACATAAGAAGTGTAGAGCAGGATTTGCCAGGTTGATTAGAGAAGCAGGCAAGTCTCCCATTCAGAAGAATTCAAATAATTAATATAGACACTTGCCTGTCAAGTGTGGGCTGAGCACAGTAACTTCCTTAGAAAGACTACAGTATGAAAAGGAGGGAAAAGAGCAACTTTAGAGTGGAGAAACTGACAAACACCATTTCAGTCCGGTGATCGGGGTCAATATCTACAAGGATAAGATGAGCTGATATGTACCCTTGATATGACATGATGAGAATGGCACCTTCTGTGGTCTGCCTTCCAAAGCCCATAACCTCAGTCTAAGCATGAGAAAGACATCAGACACATTTCAATTAAGGGACATTTACAAAATGCCTATTCAGTACTTCTCAAAACGGTCACAACTGAGAACAGCCTAAGGAGATATGATGGCTAAAGGTAATATGGTATGCTGGATGGAATCCTGGAACAAAAAAAGAACATTAAGTAAAAATGAAAGAAATCTGAAGAAAGTACGAACTTAAGTTAATAATAATATATCCATATTGATTTATCAGTTGTGACAAATGTCACATACTATAAGATGTTAACCACAGAGGAAACTTGATATTGGGTGTACGGGAACTCTCTACTATGTCTGCAACTTTTCTGTAAATTTAAAAGTATCCTAAAATAAAATATTTACTTAAAAAGTAGGGCAAAATACCCTCAAAACTCTAGTGACTGCACCCATCTTGCAAGAATTCTCCTCCTGGCTTGGCAGATACACCCAGTTGACAGTGATGACCCAGATTCAGTCCTATCTCTGCCACTGACCAACCACGTGACCCTGAACAAATCTAATTTGTCTGCAACAACTGCAGTTCCCCACCTTCATTATGGCTATAATCATACCCAAACCATCTCTGTACAGGGATGACGTAAGGATGACAAAAATATATTTCAGAAGCCAGTCATGCTATGAAGTCAGGGTGTTCTTACTGCTATTATAAAACACAGAGTCCATGGTGAAAGGAGTTCACGGCCTGCAGCAGGCTCATTCTAATCTGTAAAATGCCTCATGTGCAGTAAAAGGGAGGAGCTGATGAATCTGTATGCTCCACATCCGGAACAGTACCTGCAGGCCAGATGAGTTTTTATTTGCAAGTTAAAGACAAAAGATATTGCCTGATGCTACTGTCCATATATTCAATATGGACAATCCTAAAAGTTATATATACATATATATATTTGTTTAAATTGGCAATCACCAACTGTATTTATGTAGAAGATACAAATACATGTTTCTACCAGAATGTTCCCCCCGCCGCCCGAGACAGAGTCTCACTCTGTCACCCAGGCTGGAGTGCAATGGCTTGATCTCGGCTCACTGCAATCTCCGCCTCCAGGGTTCAAGTGATTCTCCTACCTCAGCCTCCCGAGTAGCTGGGATTACAGGTGCGTGCCACCACACCTGGCTAATTTTTGTATTTTTGTATTTTTTTATTTTTATTTGAGATGGAGTCTCACTCTGTCGCCGAGGCTGGAGTGCAGTGGCGCAATCTCGGCTCACTGCAAGCTCCGCCTCCCAGGTTCACGCCATTCTCCTGCCTCAGCCTCCCGGACTACAGGCACCCACCACCATGCCCAGCTAATTTTTTGTATTTTTAGTAGAGACAGGGTTTCTACTTGTTGCAAAGTGCAGGGGACAGAGGAGTGTGGTAGTAACCCTGTCTCTACATCGTGTTAGCCAGGATGGTCTCGATCTCCTGACCTTGTGACCCGCCTGCCTCTGCCTCCCAAAGTGCTGGGATTACAGGCGTGAGCCACCACGCCCGGCCTAATTCTTGTATTTTAACTAGAGACAGGGTTTCACTATGTTGGCCAGGCTAATCTCAAACTCCTGACCTCAAGTGATCTGCCCGCCTTGGCCTCCCCAAGTGCTGGGATTACAGGCATGAGCCACCACGCCCAGCCCAGAATGTTTTAAAAACACAGAATGTCAGCAGGATTTTACCATAAGTAAATAATCCAAAATATTCTGCTTCACATGTAGGAAGGGCCTGTAGTTTAGGACAGGCAATAAGCATTAGCAATCATGGGTCATAAGCTAGCATTTCTACAACTGCATTTGAGAGAAGAACACAAGCAACATGCTGAGTATGTGATAAAGTAAATGTTGCCCAGGAGACTATATATCCTGATTCCTTTTACTTTTATGGTTTTTAAAAAGAATAATGGCATCTCTAATAATGGTCCAGATTGTACACTTCTTTAAAAAGTAAAACAATTTCTCTATGCAATAGGTATGAAGCATGCTCTCAACATGTACTCTGCAGGGTTCAGAAAGCAGGCAAGTACAGGTGGATCTACAATTCAGGTCACTAGATACATTAAATAAAAACAAACTCAAGCTTCTAAGTGAAAAAACA
Organism: Hylobates moloch; assembly: GCF_009828535.3. NCBI lineage: Eukaryota > Metazoa > Chordata > Mammalia > Primates > Hylobatidae > Hylobates > Hylobates moloch. Next base: position 126,413,092 of record NW_026652277.1, on the reverse strand, counting down.
GGGAGGTCCCGAGGCTATGTGGAAATGTGGACACCTACCCTAAGTACTCCCACTCTGTCCAGCCCCTTCTGCGTTAGATTCTGGAAGATCACACCAACACACGGAATTAACTAGAATGACCAATCAAGTATTCAGCTATCCCCCCTTTAAAAAGCATTTAGGGAACAATATTTTAAAATGTATTTTAGCTTCACCAATTCCAACCCAACTGAGAAAAAGTGTGAAACATCTTATAGAACTGTAAAACGCCCCACATAAATTTTCTGATGGCCATCTATCACTACAATTCTAATCTCCAACAATGTTATGCGTACGGTTTTATAAAATTAAAAGCTACACAGGGTTAAAATCTGGACACAGATACTAAGCTTCTATATGGGCATGTGGTAAAAAGGGGCTGGAACACCCACATCCAGGGCCATAACCACAGGGTGTTCGGGTGGGAAAGGACCATGGAGACTACCCACCCACCCAGGTCCCCTAATTGCAAGGATGAAGAAATGAGAGCCCGCCAGATTACAGCACTGTCAGTTACTAAGCCAGAGTGTTTTAGATTCATTGTCTCTAATCCTCATTATAAACCTGCAAGAATTAGTATTATCAGTGCCCTAATTTTAAATACAAAGACCCAGGCTGAGAGCTATTAAATAACTTAACGCAAGGTCCCACAGCTAGTGTTCACACGAGCCAAAACTGACACTGGGTTTCCTAAACTCCAATCCACTGCTTTTTCTACAACCTTTCATATAGGCCTCTTACCAAATTATGCAGAAGTCACCATTTAATCTACTCGGGCTAACAGTTAAACAGATTATCTAAAGAATCATTTAACATTTAAGAAAGAAGAGGAATATAAAAGCACAATCTTATTATTTTAATTTGTTTATGAAATAGTTATGGGTATTTGGTGGGCCCTTCCTAAAAAAAAAATTTTTTTTAAGATTTTTAAAAACAAAGTCTGACGCCTATAATTCCAGTACTTTGGGACGCTGAGGTGGACGGATTGCTTGAGCTTAGGAGTTTCAAGACTAGCCTGGGCAACATGGCAAAACCCTGTCTCTACAAAAAATACAAAAATTAGCTAGGTGTGGTGGCATGTACCTGTAGTCACAGCTACTGGGGAGGCTGAGGTGGGAGGATCACTTGTGCCTGGGAGGCTGAGGCTGCAGTGAGCTGTGATTGCACCACTGCACCACTGCACTCCAGCGCGGGCAACAGAGCACGGCCCTATCTCAAAAAAAAAAAAAAAAAAAAAAAAAACCCAAAAAACAAACAAACAAAAAGTCTTTCAGAAGAGGAAACCTCAAAGTATGAGCTTATTCTATAGGACTTACTTGTCTTTCTTTGGTGAAGTGGCCATGATCGCATTCATTCTGAAGAGGACAGTGGTTACCACACAAACCAATGTTGGCCAGGCACGGTGGCTCACACCTGTAATCCTAGCACTTTGGGAGGCCAAGGGGTGATGGATCACCTGAGGTCAGGAGTTTGAGACCAGGCTGGCCAACGTGGCGAAACCTCATCTCCACTGCACTCCAGCCTGGGTGACAGAGCGAGACTCCGTCTCAAAAAAACCACAACCCTCCCACCCCCAATATTAACTACTCTTAGATTCTGAAACAAAGCCCAACTTATTAAATAGATGATTAGCTTCAATGGCCAATCTTTGCTTGACTCTCAGTTTAGAGGTTTCTTAGTGGCGTTCCCTGGAGCCTATTACCTACAGAAAGTTCAGACAGGTTTTTCCAGTTACATTACTAAGTCAACACAAACAAAAACTGTGCCACCATCATTCTCACAGTCCCCAATCTCAGCAGCCTTCTATTCATACAGGGTGGCCAGCCTTCCATTGACAAAATCCATAATCTGAAGGTAGGGCATTGACAAAGGCCAACAAATATGGCTCATCTGTCCATTTCTAGTTCAAATGCCCAGTTACCCCTCAAAATCAGATGCCAGAAATACATTCTGTTTTCCTCACAGGTCATGATTCCAATTATAGTTAATCCTTGTTATATGCAGGGGACTGGTTCCAGGACCATCTGCATATAACTAAACCTGTGCATACTCCATTCCACAGTCAGCCCCGCAGAAGAAACTCACATATAAGAGCCAACTCCCCCAGGCCCAGAGGGGGGTTTCACATCCCGGGAATGCTGTGTTTGGTTGAAAAAGAGCTCTGTGTAAGTGGACCTGTGCAATTCAAACCTACATTGTTCAAGGCTCAACGGTACTAACTTCTCTACTTAAATGTTGGTAAAGCAGGAAAGGTAAATAGACGCCAGATAAAATACCAGAACTCCAATGTTTCCCCACTTCTTCCCTGATATCAAAAATTAATGGTGATACAATTTCTGTAAGATTTCAAATGTCCCTCCTGCCACCTCAATCCCAGGAAAACTATCATTACAAATATTCTATGATTTTTCACTAATTCGTATGTCACCTTACCAAACAGTCTAAATTTCTAACATTTTACATTAGTTTTGGGATTGGGAGCTGACGATAAAAAAGGAGTGGCTTGACAGAACGAGAATGATTTTTCTAATCACATCTAAATACATATTTTGCTATACCCTTTGAGGCAGGCCAATGGTAACTGGCTGAAGAACTAGGGATGTGCCTTCCTTAAGGCTAAGATAGTAAGGTACATAATAACCAAGACACCTACTGCTAGAGCTCAGGCCATTGTCACAGTTACTCACTAAAGAGGCTAAGAAGCTACTGTGACCCCCAAACCCCAAATCACGTGATTTAAATTCAGTACTTAGAAATCAAGATTTTGATGAAATTACAAGAAACATCTCTAGGAAAAAACTTCAGCTTCAGGGACAAATGTACCAGCTTGTCCCCAACATGGGCCTAAAGGTTTAAAGAACCCTTAAAACACCTCTATCACAACGTGTCTAAAGAGAGTGCAGTGGTAAGAATCCTCTTCATTTCATTTTTATGTCCATCTTCTCTTCTACAAAACAATTTACACTGAAGGAAGCCCTGCGCTGGGGCAGAAACCCATTAGGTATAGTTAATCAGTTACAGAACTGGCAATGAGTGGCATAACCCTTCCAGGAGGCAGGTGCAATAGGTGTGTGAAGGAAGCAGCATGATGGAATTCACATTTCACAGTCCTGCTGCCTAGAGATTCCTTCGTTTGGTCCACCTTGAAGAAATCAGCATAAAGATGACTGCACCTAGTAGAATCTGGCAATTATTTTTCTTGTTATAATGAAGACTGTTTTCTATTGCAAGATACAATTATTGCTAATACTAAAGTATCCATGATCTCTACATACATGCTAACTGGTTGTGAAGACCCATGGACCCCAAACAGATTAGATGAGGTGTGAGAGAGAAGCTTCCTGAAATGAAAAGTATTCCACCAATAATTTACAAAGAGGATAAATCCTACAGGCAGGATAAAAACATTCTTTGACTATCTCTTGGCTCTTCGGGAAGATTAAATAAAGCTCTGCATGCAAACTACTCGGTGAAGTGCCAAGTACAAAAGCAGCTCCCAACAACTGTTAGATCCCACACGGAAGCAGTGACATCATAAATGTTAACTTACTGTTTTCCGAGCATCATATACTTTAAGCCAAAAGGTTCCAGGGCGGCCTCTTCCAGGAAAGGATTTCAAACTTTTAAAAAGTATTTCAGAGGTGCCGTGCCAGTCAGAAATAACTGGTAATTTCTTAAATGTTGTACCCTACGTCCGCTTCAGCCCTTCCAAACCATGTTTACCTTGTGGAGACTGTCCACTCACCCAGACACCAGCTGCATGTGCTTCCCCTGGAACACAGAGAGGTTTTTGTCTGGAAGCAACATGTGGTATCAATTTATCTTTCTCAGCAACGGCAACAAGAAATCTGCTCACTTTAAAAATAAAAAGGGAGTTGTGTAATTTAACTCTTAAAAGCCCCTGCTTTTTTTTTTTTTTCTTTAAAGACAACCCCCCCCCTTTTTTTTTTTTTTTGGGGTGGGGTGGGGTGGGGTGGGAGGAGGACTGTCTAGAGCAGCAAAATGAGTTATGGTTAACTCCAAAGCCAGGCCCACTACTTCCCACCAGGCCGACTGCAGGTGTCTCCTGGTCCTTACAAGGAATTTCAGGGGAAAGCACTGGAAAGGACTGTCTTTCAATACAGTGCTCGCCCACTTTGTGTACAGGACCAGCATTTCAAGTGGGTCTCACTGCTTGACTTGTGGGCACTGACGATTCAGAATGAGGTTGCCAAATGCCTGAATTCTAACATACGCATCTGCTGAACCACAGATGACAAAGGTTTTGTGAACAGCCCAATGGAACCACAATTCATGGGGAGACCCAGAGGTCTGTGTGTCACAGGAGAGAGCACTGCAAACAGCTTCAGGAGCAGGCCCGGGTGGGCGCCTTCAGTGTATAATGACAGGATCTTTCAAAGGCAATTCTCTGGAAGAGGCCCTCAATTTCCCTTCAGTAGTAGTTCTTCACCCCACCTATTAGAATCACCTGGGGAGACTTTAAACACTCACATCCCAGTCTCAGAGGTTTTGATTCAATAGATGGGGTAAGGCCTGGATACAGGTACATTTTTACAGCTCCCCAGATTATTCTAATGTGCAATTAGGGCCAAGAACCAATGGTCTTTCCCCCTTATATTTCCATTGACTGAGGATCTGATTCCAATCTAATGATACCCAGTCTCCTTAGATCTGGTAACATAGCACAGTAATGTCCTTTAAGTCCAAGTTTCCACTATTGAGAAGATAAAGGTGAGAATTGGGTAAGAGATTAAAGTTGTGATTTTATGTGCAGAATAAGAGCTAGGGCAATTTTATTTTATTTTAGGTAACTGAGGTCCAGATCTGCTTTTCTTTTGAAAATCATGAGGTGAGGGGAAAGATCCTTGACCTTACCCTGCCTTGGGGACAGTCACCTCATTCTGCTCTGTGATGCTTCTCCACCCAGTATGCACAGGCATGGACAGAAAGAAGGCATGTGGACTTTCACAAAACCAGGAATTGACATAGCTGAAGAAGGAAGGAATGGAACTCTAACTGATCCTTGTAATTTCCTTAGATATTGCTAGAATCTAGTTTTTAGCTGCCTACTCCCTTCGGCTAGATTTTATCTACTTTGGGACTAGGATGTTGTTCGAAAGCAGGTACAGAAAGTATGACAGCATAAAAATGTATCTGAGATCAGAGAGAGTTATTATGTCATATATAATACCAGCTATAATGGCCAAAACCAAATCTTTCAGATTGAGAAGAAAACATAAACTTTCATGTAAAAGATTACACAAACAACCTGATATGTAAATCTAGCTCCACTCTACTCTTGCCTAAAACTTAAAAGTTTAAACCATTAAGGGACTTAAAAAAAAAAAAAAAAAAGACGATGCTCTAAAGTAAACATTTTTGGGAACTTGGCTGAATAATTAAATTTCCAGTTAGAAACAAGATTTCCCGTTAAACTGCTGACGATAACCCTCTACCCACAGAGATGGCCTTTGGAAACTAACATTTAAGTTTTCAAGCAGCAAGCAAGCGACAGGTTCTGGTCCCTCATAAGAAAGAATAAAATCATCATCTGGTGATCAGAATAATGAATCAATTTTCTATCCAAACAAAATGAGACATATGAGGCTTTCCCAAGGGGAGAAAGGGCTGGGTACGCAATTTATCCTGCCCTCAACTGAAAAAGAAATCCTAGATAGGAAGAAAGTTCTCTTAAATAGCATGAAAAAGATGACTACCATTATACTCCACACACAGTTCTGTTGGGTTTTCTACGGTGGATTTTATTTTCATATTAATTATTATTTTTTTCTTTTAGTAATCTTCTTTTCAAGCTCTTCCACAGCTGTTTCTGCTCTTGGAGGGCAAGAGGGAACATTCCATTCCTCACAGCCAAACCTGCACTTCCGGCACACAGAGAACCCTGGCAGTCTTGCAACCTCTGCCCACACCCACTCCCTGCAGCATCCTGCCCCTCCCCACAAACTCTCCTATTTCCAGCCCCAGGTCCCTCTCCCCATAGACTGAGGAAGAAGCACCTAAAGGCGTGCAGTCAGCGAGATGACAGTCCCAGAAAGTAGGTTAAAGCTGCAGCATTTGGATGCCCCTGTTCTCTTTCTCCAAGCTTCTCCTGTGATGTTATTGAATCTGTTTCCCCTTTCCACAAGGTGCTCAGCAGACACATGCTACTGAAATTCTCTTTTAAGACCATGCTCAAATTAGCCACACAAAATGGTTGCCTCAAAGAGTTAACAGCCATGAAGTTATAAAAGCCATGAAGTGGAACAGAAAGTTTTATTATTAATATTCACTTAGCTTAAACAAAATAAGGGTGCACCTTTTTCCAGTTTGAAAACTTACTGTGTGTGGAAATCGAATAAAAGGGCATAGGAAACATGCATCCAGAACTCAGGAGCACATCCAAGAGTTTAGCGTCACTTTCATGACATATGACAAGCAATCAGGGCAGGAAGCTCAGTAAAAACAGCAATAACTGGGGAACACGGAGAGGGCCAGGAAACCCTCTTTCTATGAAACAGGCAGCCCCAACTTCACAGTCGCAGACCCTGAGGACCAAAGAGGCACAGGGCCACACCTGAATCCAGTCAGCTCCTAAGTGTCAACAGAGCAGAGACAGACTCACATCACCTGGCCTTGAGGTGTAACCCACCACCCAGAAAGAGAACATTAGTACCAACGTCTAGATCAGCACACTAACAGCAAAGATAAAATGCAGGGTGCATTCTGGCTCTTTAAACCAGATACCATGTTTTATTATAGCTTTAGCACCCAGCATAGGGCCTGGTACATAGTAGGGGGGTCAAAAAATAGTATTTGTTTAACCACTGAATTAATGGGAAGGGGGCAGGAGCCACAAAATAGACCTGAATTATACTTTAACATGAGATGTGATAAAACATGAGACCAAAAAATGTCCTACATGAGTGAAGATGGAAGTAAGCTTCCACTGCAAAATGTGAAGTAGCATCTAGGTTGTTCTCAGGTTGAAAAGTCTCATCACTGGTATTAACTTCAATTATACAGCCCAATTTCCAAAAACCTGAAGATATACACCAACAAGTAGGCTTTAAGGTCTCTAGAATAAGAGATGGAAAGAAGGGCAAACTGATAGGGTGTGTGCTACTCGGTGGAGCAAGGCCTTAGCAGGCAATTTCAGGTCCATCCAGGGTGAAGAGCCGGCTCTCTACCTGTCATGGAATGCCATGGGGCCCCCATTACTTGGTAATTCAGTTGGCTCAGAGTCCCCGGCACACTCAAAACCACAGATAACACATTCTGGTTCTAAAGTCTCCTCTACACAAGCACCTGGGTAACAAGAGAAATCCCAAATCAAGTCTACTTCACCTATAGTCTGAAGGAAATTCATGCATGTGGTGCCTACCAGGGCCAATGCTCTGTGCTTGACAAATCTGATCTCATTTTATTTTCATAACAAGCCTGTCAGGAGGAAACTGAAGTGCAGAAAGGTTAAGCAATTTGTCTAGTGGGTGGTGATGCTAGAAATCAAGCCTGAGGCTAACTTCAAAAGTGAAGCTCTCACCACTGCACTGTGTATTTCCTTCTGAAGTCACCAAACTGACCAAGGAGGGAGGCACCACTAACAAGTGACCAAGGAATAAGAAGCTTTAAAGACTACAAAATCTGTGTGATTCAATTAAATGTTCAGCATGTGGTCCCTAGGTTTATGAAAGGGATGGAAAATGTGGAAAAATGATAAGCCGTGAAGCAAGCCTTGTTGGAGCCAGATCTGCCCATCTGCTAAAACTAATTTTTTAGAAATGACACTTTTTCTCAGACAGACCTCAAAGGGACACTACTATCATGTCCTAACCTGAACTGGGATCACTATTTTGGGGAACGCCCAAATATTACTATAGCCATAAACTGAACTTCTACATATCCAGGCTTTCCTCGGTGGCACGTCTGGAGACTTCTGTGTTCTGGGAGAATTAGCCCGTGACTACGTCAAGCCACTATCACCTGGCTGTCCCTGGCAGGCCTATTCAGGCCCTAAAACAGCTGGCACCATGTTATGGATCCTCAAGCCAGAAACATCAAGCAAATGTCTGCTAGTGCCTGGCCCTTGCTATTATGAGGCTTAATCTGAAACAGGGACTCAGCTCTATACTATTTAAAACATGTAATTAGTTTACTATTGAGCCAGAAAAGATGAGCTTGCTCTAAAACTATGTGAATCTTAAAATATGATGCCTTTTGCCTACCAACTGACAACATGATCAGGATACTTCTGTTTAACCTCAATCAAAAACTCTGGTAGAAAACTGCTTTAAGATTACATATATGCCTACTATTTTATTATTTGTCTTCTGGCATCAAAACCTGCAGAAACAAATCACTGACAATGCAAGCACACTACAGGGATGGATGTGGAGGTGCTGAGTGGGTGAGTTAAACAGCTTGAGAGTTTGACATCTGAAATCCAGGAAAACTGCTTTTCTGTTCTTAGTTTACAATCCCTTCCTTCACATGAAATTTACTGGCTTTAGCGTCACACATACAAACACAACTGTTTCTAGCTCTTCAGATGTTATGGCTCAGAAAAACCGTTCCTTTTTGTCTTGTTATTTCAAGAGCAACTGATTTCTTTTTGGTAGCCCTGAAATATATGCCAGTGTGTGGGCACAGTCACACAGCTACGCACAGGCCCACACCCTGGAAAGATTGGAAGGAGTGGAGACACATTTGTCAACTAGGAAAGGAAAAAGTTTGGGCTAGTATTTATAAAACAGACAAGTGTGCATGCATTTGGAAGCAGGCTATCTTCCAAGTGTCAATGTTAATTATCCTAATAGTCACTGTAAATCAAGGTGTTACCAGTGAAAGACGCAGAGAAAGTAAGTAAATGCTACACAACAGAATACCTCATGTTGGCTACTGCAAACAAAACAATTGATGTATTTTTTCTGTATGGAAATAAAGAGTACAACGAAGTCAATTCTATAAAATGACTTGGGCTAATAGTATCTTCTGTCCCCTCCACACCTCACTGAAATTCAGCTCTAATGACGAGCCTCCTGAGGGACTGCCTTCTCTAACCTATACCTCCATCTGCATATTCAGTATTTCACCGTACTGGTTTTGCAAGATTTTTTTTTTCTTGTTCAAAACCACAGGATGCAAAAGTGGCTGATGACCAATATAATGATATTGTGAAATGCTGACCAAGTCAACCATTTATTCCACGACACTCCTGGGTGCTAATTACACACACAGATGAACATCAGAAAGTTCAAAAGTTCACAAAAAAAGATCAAATAAAGGACATTTCCAGTAACTAAAGAACTAGGCACTGATTGCATTTTTCGGAAAAAACATCCACTGAGCCACTCAGATACCCATGTATTCTAACTTAAAATCTAGGGTGTTCCCAAATATGTAAGTTAATTATTAGCACTACCCCTAAACTATGATGAACGAAGCAGATTGAATGCACATGTGATAAAATCATAGTTTTTCTAAAGGCCATAACAGAAATGCAGTATTTTATTGTACCAGGCTCTAATCTACTTCATGTACATGCTAGGTAAACTTGAAAGCACTTAAGAAACTGGAAATACAAGCATCAGTAGTGTAATATCTATCACCCAAAGGGCAGGAGAAATAGTATTAACTGGCAAGGATAGTCATATAAGACTATAAAAGCTGAACACACAGTAGAAATAGAAAATTCCTATAACTGGGTGCCTCAGGGGCTAAAAGAATGTAGGAAGCAGTTCTTTTAGACCCTGCTTGTGGCTGGAGGAGGCTGGAGGAGACAGAAAAGTCTAAGAGGGAGGGGTCGGAATATGGTGGAGAGTTGGAGGGTGAGCCCACTCCTCAACCAGCACGTGTCCGTGTGCTCCAGGGCACACTGGTCCCACCATATTAGTCGTCAGTGACTCTAAGGGCATTCCTGAGGATGCAGGACCCCTGACCTTATAACTACCTCCTTGGTTAAGTCTGAGTTGGCAGGGTCAGCCCTTGGATTATCTCCCCAAACTTTCTGGAACCCTTTAACTTGGTCCTCCTGAAATTTCCAGCCCTTTCCCTTTAGTCAGGTTTTTCATTTGCTAGTAGGAACGGTGTGTGGGCTCATAATACGATCAGGTACTATGTCTTTCCCTAAGGATTAACAAATCATTAAATATATGGGGGACATTGAGAGTAATCCCTTGACAAGGGAGGAAAAATATGAAGAAACAGATGTTTCTGAGCCATTTTCAGGTTCAAAGTAACACACAATGAATGTCAAGTAACACACAACTCTCTGAGGCACTAGTGGAATGTTAGCTGTTTCTCTAGACACAAGTTCATTGGATCCTTTCAAATAGCTATAACCTAAGGAGTTTTCTGAAGAAAGACAGCTGAGTCCTGATATTAATTTGTGGATAGAAAGGGAAGTAGGGGCCAGGCACAGTGGCTCACACCTGTAATCCCGGCACTTTAGAAGGCAGAGGCAGACAAATGGCTTGAGCCTGGGAAGTGGAGGTTGCCCTGAGCCAAGATCATGTCACTGCATTCCAGCTTGGGCAACACAGTGAGACCATCTCAAAAAAAAAAAAAAAAAAGCTGAGTGTGGTGGTGAAGTAGGGGTATCAGCTACTTATAAGGTTAACAAATCCACATTTGGAGAACAATTTGCCAGGGGTTTCTTGTGTTACTGAATGTCTTTGCTTTGTCAAGCAAAGTACTGATGGGTCTTTGTTCTAGACTATCTTTCAAGGTAGGGCTATCTTTCATCTGCACAGTGAGCAGCCTTGAAAGGTAGTCATAGCATCTCCCTCCAGAGCAAAGGGCAGACATACTTATTGCCTATTACAAATGACTTAGGATCCCTAAACTCAAGGTTCCTGCACAACCCACTACATGTGCAGCCATCAACCTATCTATGTCACCCCTGTGGGATTTGGGGGCAAGTAAGAACCAATGCAAAATAGACTATTGCTCATGCTGGCTGCTGTGCCATGAGAGAATAACAGATCCCTTTGCCTCTGACCCAAGAGTTTGGCGTCTGGTAGGGGCAAATCTGAGACACTTGTAGTCCTTTTTTTTTTTTTTCTTTTAAAGAGATAGGTTCCCACTCTGTTACCCAGGCTGGAATGCACTGGAGTGCAGTGGTATAACCACAGTTCACTGCAGCCTTGAGCTCCTGGGCTCAAGTGATCCTCCTACCTCAGCTTCCTGAGAAGCTGAAACCACAGGTGTGCACCACCACACTTGACTAATTATTTATTTATTTATTTTTTTTAGAGATGGGGTCTCACTATGTTGTCCAGGCTGGTCTCAAACTCTGGGCCTCAAGCCAACCTCCTACCTCAGCCTTCCAAAGTGCTGGGATTACAGGTGTGAGCCACTGTGCCTGGCCACTTTGCCATTCTTGACAGTCCACTGCTTTATCTTGTGAACTATTTCCTTAACCATGAAAGATAAAATTGGGCAATGATCATCTCTAGCCATCTTTCTTCCCTTCTCCTATGTAAAATAAGAAGGAATACAAGATAACAGGATGAGAAACAAAAAGCAAGAGAGGCAGACATACATGGCTGCAGCACTCTGAATGCTCTGACCTGGCTCTGCCAACTACCCTTAAGGCTTTATGACAATAAGCCATTAATCAAAGGGAGGGGGGGGGGGGGGGGGGGGTGAGAAGACCCCCCAGAGAGTCATTTTCAGTGTTTCATCTACATCAGTCACCATCTTTTTCAGCTGTTACTCAATGTTGCGGTTTGCTTGTGGGAAATAGAGCTAAGTGAACAGCAGGTTTAGGTTTATTTCTTTTTACCTTCCTCTTCCACCAATACAAGAACAGACACCTTATGTCCATTCCTGCCCCCATCTCCCTGACAACTGGGCTGCCTCATCTCAAGGCAGTCCTAACAGTACTGAGTTTCTGCAGGGTCCAGACAGATTCCATTATGGAGCCCTGGGCCGGGAAACATTTCTCCTCAGTTCCTCGTCTTGTCTATGGACTGCCCTCAATTTAACCTTGGCAGAGGTGCTTCCAGGTCTCTCCCCTTGCCACAGTGACTTTGCTGTTGTAAAGTGTCATGCATGTAGATACCTAGGATTCCCTCCTCTTTCCACTTAGCTCTCCCACATAAATTTTCTTGTTTCTTCTGACAGTATTTAGCAGCTTTAGATCTCTATGAAGGAAAATGGACTAGGCATTGCCTGTGAACCAACAGCAAACACATGACGACATTTATAGACTTTTTCCAAGTTTCCAAAAAAAGAGTTAATTTTCTAGCTTATTAATGATGAGCCAGGCAGCTTTATCATGAAATACAGAAACTTCGTGACATTTCATTTGCCATAGTTTTGTAAAGAGGAAATTGGTGTTTTCTTTTCCCTCCCCTTTCCTCTTGGATAACCTATTTCAATTTTGGCAAAAGGAGGGGGCATATTTACTATGGTGTTCATGTGCATCTACACGTCTAGTACCTCTGAAATGATACTGGATTGTTGCCACATGGCCAAATAATGTGCTCTTTGATAATTATCAATTAGAATGCTATAAAATGGGCCAGTAGTTCCACTCTGCTCATACTGTGTGGTGTTTTGGCCACCAAACACAAGCCTTCTTTGGTTTTTCCCTACATCAATCAGAAAATTCTGTTAATTTGCTGTGATGCTATTTGTGGACATGCATGGAAAAGAATGCAGGCATCCAGGAGTAAATTAGGGTCAACTCACTCCACTTAGGCAGCAGGACACCAGCACAGCACTCCAGCTACAATAAGCATTATACACGGACCCCAGTTTGGGCTGAGTGGCAAGGCCTGCAGAAATAAGGAACTATTAGCAACAACTTGCAAGTAATCAATTTTTAATGCTTCCAGTCTAGGGTAGCTGCCAAAGAATTTGGCCAAAGCCATCATTTTAAAAACACCAATTTAAGCTACAATGAGGTATTCTTACTATAGTAAACAGGTTTTAGTTTGTCTGTCTAAATCCATATATGAGGTTTAAAAACAGAAAAAAGTAAGGTTTAAAATTTAAATACTACTTGGACATTTTAAAACTCCTGTGGTTTTTCTGTCCTTTTACCTGATAGCTCTCTTTTGTACAGTACTATGCTTAGTGATGATTATTAAAATTTTTATTGGGGGGGAAGGTGCATAAGATATGGAGAAGTCACATCAGATCATAAGAAGGAAAGTGGGAAGAGTTAGATAGCAAAAGAGATACATCTCTTTTATGTTGGAGATGCCTGGCATGTGGAACACTCAACACATTTTCTCGAAAGCATAAATGAATTCTCCCTTTATTTTCTCTTTTGAACTAAACCATGCTGAATAAGGTTAGCATCTGCAATAAAATGCAGGAGGAAAGAAGCAGACATTCTTCAAGCACTAAAGAAGTACACATTCTCTTTTCCCAGGTTTCCCATCTCCAAGGAAACCTACCTTTAGCACTGGAAGTCGCAGTAATAAACTATCAGACTTAAACAAATTAGGTTATCTGCCTTAAACTTCAGAAGCATTTAGAAGTTTAAAATCTGAATAGAAAATTAAGTTCTATTAGAAGTTATACTCATGCTTCAAGAAGACTACACAATTCAAATACAGCAGTAGAGGACATTTTGTTTTTAATTAAGATTTGGGAAAACAAAACTTGGATTGGTTGGTGAAAGTGTTAAAGTGGGTGCAAAGTTTTTGAAGGATTGTTTATCACTATCTATTGATATTGCACACAACCTTTGACTTAGTAGAACAGACTACTCCATTCCTCTCTTATTCATTACTCACACAATGCCAATTTTTAGCTGGGCCCAGACAAAAAGACTACATTCCTCAGCCTTCTTCGAAGTTAGATGTGGCCATGTGACTTAGCTTTGAAAACAGAATGACACGGAAGTGGAAGAGTTCCATGCAAGACTATTTAAAGGCAGCTGACTCAGGTGAGAGACGAGTCTCTTCATTCGTGCTGTTCTTCCTCTTTTTGGCCTCCATTTCGATGGACCATGAGGAGACCCTGAGGATGAAAGCCACTTGCTGACATGAGAGGGCAGAGAATAAGAGGAGACTGAGCATCAATCACTTCTTACAGTGGCCACACAAGCCCTAGACTTCTTTTACATGAGAATAATTCACAATTAAATGTTTTCCATTAGCCAAACCTAATCCTACCTGATAACCCAACAATTCTATTTTTAGGAATTAATTTTACTGACATGCCCTCCTGCATGTTATCTCTGTGTGTATACACACACTCTCTCTCAACTTTTGTATATGTTGGATTATTTAAAAATTATAAAATTCCAAGCATTAATAATGGTAATCAGAGGTTTCTGTTCATGTTAAGATAATGCAATAGAAACACCTAACAAGAAAGACCTTTATGTGCCTATATTCTATACCTACCTTGATGTATGTGTCATCAGGCACTTTCAAAGTGCTTTTCAGTGAATGACTTGTGTGTGTGCTGGGTTCCGTCATCTGTTAATGTTGCAGACTGGCAGGGCTAACAGTAATCCTCCTGGCCCTGAAGTTTTAGAAGTTCTCATGTGGAGGCCATTAAGGATAGGGACTTAATACATTTACAGCTAAGAGGCTATATTATGATGAGGCTATTGACATTTCTTGTTTTGGGTCAACCTGGATTTCAAGAAAAAAAAAAGCAATTGTGGAGATTCAAGACAAAAAAATGAATTAAGAGAAAGAAGGCTCGAAGAGAGGCTTACATATGGTCTTGCCATTTACTGGGAATTAATTCAATGGTAACAATATATAGGGTTATTTCTACCAATCATGGGAATTTTGTCTGGGCCAATGCCTTAGCAACAATTTTCACAAAACTATCAGAAAATAACATCAACAGCCAGTGGGTACAGATTATCAACAATATACCAGGATATTGTAACTTGGTTAAGTTTATGCTTTTCTAACTTTGGAGTTACATGAAATGAACAGAAAGTAAGGCAGTCTCCACTCAAGCCCAGAGCATCAAATCTAAAAAATAAAAGTTATTTTTATTAACATTTAATATCATATAACATCAGGGCCGGAGTGGTGGCAGAAGAACTGGAGAGGCCACAGGTTGTCATCCAAATTGGTATTTGCTGAGGTCCTTCCATGTACCAGGCATACAAATGTGAGTGAATAGACAGACATGGTCCCTGGTCTCATTCAGAGATTTTATAATTTTGTGGAGTGAGAGGGAGGTAAGGGACAGATATTAATTAAAGCAAACAAATACATACATAATTACAAATTGTGAAAAGTGCTCTGAAGGAAAACAACAGGATACTATAAGAGAAAATAACAAGGTCAGCTGGGTGTACCTAAGACAGACTGGAAAGTCAGGAAAGACTTAAGACCTGGAGGAGAAGCAACTAAGTAATGAAAGCCACTGGGATGGGTTTACCTAGAGAGGATGGAGTGGACGGGCGTACCTAGAGAGGAAATGGAGAAGAGAAAACCTGAGAGTTTCTCATGGGAGTCATGCAACATGAGGGCGGGTAGAGAACAGGGATCAGACAAAAGAAAGAACAGAAGCCACCAGACAGGAGGGGAGTGTGGCGATCGTGCCCAGGAGAGCTTAGTGCTTCAAGGAGAAAGGAGTCACCACTGAAAGATCCAGAAAGAGAGGAGAACAGAGTGTCCATGAGCTTTGGCAACAAAGAGGTTATCACTAGTTGCCTTGGCAACAACAGTATCAAAGGAGTGGTAGGGACAGAAGCCAGGAAAGATGCCAGCAAGGGATCACTACTAATAATAAAAAAGCTAACATTTATTAAGTGCATATGATGTACTAAACACTGTTCCAAGTGTTTCATATGTACTATCTCTGTAAGTCTTCACAACAGTGGGGACAATATGGTCCCCATTTTACAGATGAGAAAACTGAAGCTTGCAGAAACCTGCCCAAGACCACATGGATGAGAACTCAAAGGTTTGCACCAGGGCCTAAGCATGATGCAGTGAGGGCCTCAGAGAGGGAGAGGGAAGAGGATCTGGAGCCTATAGCCAGGGACTGGCATTGTCCTGACCCTCAAGCCACATGATGGCCTTTTCCAGTGAGGGACATAAAATGGGGCAAGACAATCCTACAGGCTCTAGGAGTACACCGGGTAACAACAGCCACAGGAACAGTCCTTCCATCTTGCAAAAATACTTACTATCTTGGGCATGGTACATTCTAGAACATAGATTTTGATAAGTTCCCACTTGCTTCTCCACTATTCATTAATGATCCATGAAAATCATTCCATCCTAAAGATGATCTGAGGGGCAAACAAAGCTGAACTCTGCACTGAGGTCAGATCTTCACTCCTCTTTCTGCAGTTCAGCTCTGGACGATAGCACTGTTCATTAGTGGGCACCACTGCCATAGCTGGGGCAAGGGCAAGGGCAAGGTGAAGCAAAACACACGAATCATTCTTGCTGTCTGTACTCTCCTCTTACATTCTGGTCAAAAAGGAAAAGTTGACCAAAGAGAAGAAATTGTTGGGTTGCAACTGAACAGCCCTCTCATTCCATAACTAGGAACACAAACAAACAAAAATCAAAAACAAAATAGAAGAGCAGTTGTTGATTTCTGAGTGTTGCTCATCTTGTTTTCAAAACCTAGCAATCCCATTAACTTCACATCCACTTTGGAACACTTTTTAGGTACTTGAAGGAGTGAGCACTTCTCTCTGACGTGACCTCAAAGTTCAAAACAAGCAACATAAGTAACCTAAGGTACTTGACTAGTCTCCTCATCCTCATTCCCCAGGTCCTTTCCCGTCCCTTCTGCCTCCAGCCAGTTTTAATTTGCACTAAAGTCTGAAAAGGTCAAGCTGGGCATGGGCAAAGAACTGACTGTTTACACAGTAAAATTACAAGAATGAACTAAAAATGAAGTCACCCTCTGTAGAACAGCACTATTCAAAAACTGGGGTGAAATAAAATTCCTACTACAGTAAAGCCTTCCATATAGGTTACCAGAAGGTGGGGAAATGAGAGTTTAGAAGTCTATTTACATTTTATGATTCAGTCTCTTTGGATTTGGAAGTAAAGAGTAGCCCATAGAAATTCTTTAGCTAAGAAGCTTAAATGTACTTATATGATCATGTGAAATACACATTATGTTCTGGATTCTTGCAAATGTGCTCAATCTGTATGCAAACACCAGAAACAAACAAGCTGCAACAACAAAAGCTGAAGTTGCATTAGTTGACAATGAATTAGCTTTACGGAACCACTAATTGGACTTTATGGAACCACTAACCGGACAGGGATCAGACTATCCTACCTGTGACTCTCCCAGCAACTGTCCAAAACAATGCAAGTTAAGAGTTAAAATGATAGTCTCAGTGATAGTATTAAAGTAATTTAGAGGGCACCTACTGCCATACACACATCATTCTAATTTTTCAAAATCTCCTGTCGTTTGCTAGCCTTATTTAGATGAGAGCTGCTGAACTTTTTTTATTTTCAGTCTTTACCTTTTCCTTGAGTATCAAAGTATTACATGCTTATTCTAAAAATCTGGCAAGTGTGGAGAAGCAGAAAAACATTACGTAAGTGACCCCCTAAACTACAACCTTTATAGATTTTGCTACTTATTTTCTGTAGTTTCTTGTTTATATGGACATTATCCTGATCCACGCCACTCCCCCAATTTAATGTTATACTATCAGCAGTCCCCCTTGCCAAAAACTCTCTTAAGTATATTTCTTATAACTTCAGGATGGGCATGGTGGCTCAGACCTGTAACACCAGCACTCTGGGAGGCCAAGGATGGAGGATCACTTGAGCCTAGGAGTTTGATATCAGCCTTCGCAATATAGTAAGACCTCATTTCTACAAAAAAATTTTGAAAATTAGCCAAGCACGGTAATGCGTGCCTATAGTCCCAGCTATTTGGAGGGCTGAGATGGGAGGATTGCTTGAGCCTGGGAACTGGAGGTTGCAACAAGTTGAGATTGTGCCCCTGTACTCTAGCCTGGGCCACACAGTGAAACCCTGTCTCAAAAAAAAAAAAAAAACAAAAAACAAAAACAAACAAAACAACAACAACAAAAACCAAAAGCAAAAAACTTCAATGACCTGTCCTATTCACTGTTTACCTGGGTACTGCTCTCAAAATTTGAATTAATGCTTTGTGCTTCAAGTCTCATGCATTCTTGCATTCTTCTAAATTCTATGCACAACACAGAATATGCAGAATGATCTTCCAGTTAACTCATTTATATGGATTATATGGACAGGTCTTAATACAATGAGTAGCATTTGTATTCAAAGTACAGTCTATTTTAGCTAAAATGTTCTCCTTTACAAGGAAAATACAAGAGATTTTGACTGTACAATGTACTTTTTTCTGTATTTTTTTTGTGGCAATTCTAGCCCTCCACATACACCATAGGCTTGAGGATGTCTCTCCTATACTCATACTTTAAGGGGCGTTCACATATTCTGCAGTCCTCACATACCATCCTGCTTGCTATGGGAGCAACCAAACCACCAGGGGAACATAAAGACATATTAAAAATGGAATAAGGTGAATTATACCTTAAATATGTATCAAGTAGTCATCACGACTGTCTGGATAAGTTGCCTTATTATTCCATAAGTTAAATATGCAAAAGAAAAATGCCACAGAGAAGTTGAGACAGAGCTTTACAATGGGAAGAGGCTTTAGAGTTTATCTGACCCAGTGGTTTTCAAACTGTTTGTGGAGCCCTAGAGGTTCTTTAGGGCTCTGAGCAGGGAGAAGCTGACCAACTTATCAAAATTCAATGTGCCAAATTTACCAAATTGATTTCTTTCAAAAGCACTAGTAAGAATGTTTGGGTTCTGTACTGATGATGAAATATTTTAAATAAAATCAGTAACTTAAGTTTAAAGGCATAGTAAGAAAATCAAAATTAGCTACAACAATCCCTTCATATTGAAATAATTGAGTTTCCAGCCAGTCAAGGTGGCTAACGCTTATAATCCCAGCACTTTGGGAGGCCAAGGTGGGCAGATCGCTTGAGGTCAGGAATTTGAGATCAGCCTGGCAAACATGGTGAAACCCTGTCTCTACTAAAAATATAAAAATTAGCCGGGCATAGTGGGGTGCACCTGTAACCCCAGCTATTCAGGAGGCCGACGCATGAGAATCAAACCTAGAAGGCACAGGATGCAGTGAGCCAAGATTGCACCATTGCACTCTAGCCTGGGTGACAGAGTGGGACTCTGTCTTAAGAAGACAAAAAAGAAATACTGAGTTTCCAAATCAGTGACTGGGAGCTCAATTCCTAGAATTGTGCCCAGCACATAGTAGGGCAAAATATATATTTGTTGAATGAACAAATGAATAGGATCCATTAACTTTTTAAGAAAACCCAACATAAAAGGGCAAGATCAAAGCAGTACAAAGTCAAGACGCCCAGAAGGCATTACTATAATAAGCTGTATGTTTAATCACCCAAATTTTCTATCTATTAATTGTACATATGAAATTGTGAAGTATCAAAAACCTCAAATTGACTAAATGTCCTAAACAAGCTATAAAACAAATGCTAAAATGTTCACACAAATGAAAATGATGCATTAAAAAACAATTTAAACATCAAGATAATGCACATGTATTTACATGAAATGCTCACATTTTTGTTAATGATGATGTAGATCTTTGTGAATTTATTTAATACGAGTATGTGCTTAGTAAAAGTTTAGTTCATCAACTCTGATCCAAATTGTATACTGCTGTTAAAGCATTCAGTGACCTGACGTTAGTAAACTACATGGGGGATCACATGGCTAACGAGTAGGTGTGGGGATCCTCATTTCAATTCAGCCTGTATGTACTGTTGCCCCAATTATGACAATTGAAAAATTCGCCTGTCCAAGACTGTCCCTCTGGCTTACTGTGCCACAGCCCTCTTATTATCACACAATATCATCCCTACCTTTCTTATCCAATGAAAGGAGTTTCTCCGGGATCACTGCCCCTCCCTTCCTCTTCCTCACACCCACCACTTCCTCCAAATTCTGATGTGAAACCCACTACCTGCAGCAAGACTGGCTCCACCCTGTTTGGACCACTCCTGTGGTCCTCTGCATCTGGGAGCAGGTGCTCCATGTTTAAAAACAGAGCTGTCTTTTATGCGATGTTTTACTGTTTTGAACTAGTCTCTGTCTCACAGGTGTATGGTTTTCTGTCAGATTCTGCCCCTCCAAGGAGACTGTAAAGTCAAAGACCAAGGAGTGAGTTCTATGCTCTTTCTGAACCTCACAGTAATTGATTCAGTTTGATTCACAGAGTATTGTGTTCAATAAATATTTAGAAAGTAAAATCTACAGTGTTATGCTATAGGACCAGCCAAAACCACAATGTATTGATCATTCAAGTTTTGTCTTCTTAATTGATAAGTACTTTTAGGAAGAATTAGTCCACAATTTATTGAAATTAAATAGAAAACGAAGGTACGTAAGTAGTTGCAGTATCTGGATTTTATTTATTTATTTTCGGCGGGGGGAGGTTTGGGCTAAGCTCAACCAGCAGCAAACCAAACCTGTTTGAGGCAGGGTACACCTCCACTTGCTCCTTTCTGAAGGACCACTGTCACTGCTGTCACCTTGGGTCACTGTACCCAGGCTTAAGCAGGGTTTTTCATCCCAGGAAATGCATTCTGAGGGCAAAGTACAGAAAGAAGATGGTCTCATTGGCTTTCTCTCATTTCTGTCCAATGTATTTGTGACCAATAAACTGAGCTTCTGACTTTATTTACAATGCCACACACTTTAGGTACCTGGAAATAAAAGCTTTCCCCAAAAGTCAAAAAGCTAAATGCTTGGACAGTGTGGCAGCTAGTGGAGTTCTTGTTTCAGTGCCCCAAGAGGTCCAGGAAAGAGATTATGCTTTGCATATGAAAGGAAGCAGGATTTAGCCTCACCCACCCAGTGCTCTTCTCTCACCCAGTGGGAGGCAGGGCCAGAAAGGAGAATGCTCTATTTTCAGGTCAGAGAAGCAAACTGGTGCCAGGCCTCCAGGCGTCTCCAGTGAAAAAGGATAGATCCTGAGGTTATGTTTCCTCTGGGTCCATTAACATGAGAAGTCTCCTGTTATAGGCCTGTTTGTCCAGAGGGAGCCCAGCCTCCCAAGGACGGCCATCTAGACAGTGCTGACACTGCAGCGGAAAAGGACTCTAGATGGCCTGTGGAAATGAACACCCCGAACACCATTAGGCAGGACATGGTGCCATTTTTCTGACTGTAGATTTTATTAACAGAACTTCGGGAATAACTTTAGAATGAGAGAAATCACCATTCACTTTTTCCAAAGAATCTAGACCTCTAACCTAAAAACAGTAAATCGTCTTAAAACAGCTCTATACCTTGTTGTGTTGGGTCCTATTGCTTCTTGTCCTAACTGCACAATATGAACAGAAAACAAACTGCAAGGTAAAAAAGCAAAACTTCCACAATGCAATGCTTGCCCAAGTCATCTGTTGTCCTCCAGGTGCCTTGAAAACTGCTGGGGCAGTGGGAGAAGGCTGGGTATCACAAACCTCTTTTCCTGGAGTTACTTATTTTTTGACACCACTTGAATAGAATCCTAAAATATCAAAGCTGTAGGGGACCTTCAGCTTATCCACTAGCTTAAGCCCATCATTTTAGAAATGAAAACACTGGTGTCCAGAGAGCTAAAGTGCCTTGGACATAGAGACACACTGCTAGTTAAAGGCTGGGTCAGGACCCACACTTCCTACCTCTGATCCCAATGTGTTCTCTTTTCTCTGTAAAGTTTTCAGACCTTGTATTTAGTAGCAGAATCCTCTTCCCAAATGAAATCTTGGACAAACCTTAATAGGCATAGCAAATGAAAAGTGGAAATGCTCTGGTTAAAGGGGGACACAAGGTCCAGGGCCCTCAGGCCCCCCTACCAAGAGTCTGTGGGGTTTCTTAGGACTGCATCTGAAAATGACTCCTCCACACCCACTTCTTCTTTATACTCTCCTGTCCCATTCATCTCAAAATGCCATAGGGATTATGCAGGGGAAACATGCAAGCATGCATATAATGACATTACTGAAAATGAGAAAAACAGGGTAAAAAGTTACTCATATTCTAATTACCCTAACTTAACCATTTTTGACATTTTTATATTTTGTTTTCATTTTTTTCTTCTAAGGATATTTATTTCACAAATTTGGAAACACAATTTTCTTTCCTGTTCTACTGATTTAACATTGAATATATGTATTTTTAACACACTAAACTTTCATTAATACTCCTGAGGATTTCAAGATGTTCTTTCTGATAAATGGCTACCTTCTAAAATATGCCACAAAATTTGAACATTTTATCAACTGAAGGGAAAATATTTTTAAATGAGGATAATATTAACTACAGGGGAAGAAAACCAAAAAGCTACTAGAGAGGAGACCAAAAGGGGGAAGAGGCAAAGCCAGGCCATGAGGAGAGGATGAGCTGCTGACTCTGAGGCAGGGAGAAAACATCAGGGGGAGAGACAGACACTAAGGCAATTCTTGGTGGAAATAAAGTCTTCCAGAATCACGACTCTAGAAAATGAACTCATTCTATCATTATCAGGAGTCTGATATGTATAATAAACCTGTATAGGCTTAACTCATCTAATACTGCTTTTATATACATACCCATAAAACACTCAGAGGCTAACCACACCTTTCTATTATTGAACCAGCTTTGCCCCCCAGTATTCTGGGGGAGAACCACGGGACTGGATTTTGACACTTAGCTGTAATAAGGTTAAGCAGGACTCTGGAACAAAGCCCTCTGTCTGGTTTCTAGGCTGGTTTCTGGCTTTGTGTTCTGTATTGTGCCACTGAACCCAGCAGCACCTCGAGAAACTACTGATTCACATGTTCACAAGGAGCTCATCAAACTTAAATGTAACGCAATTTTTTCAAGTGGTGCTAAACTAGATAATTAAGGAAGACAAAAACAGGTAACAGAAAAATAGCCTCTCCACTTTCTATGTGTTCTCTCAATACCTCAATTTATTTCTTTCACAGCTTTGAGGAAAACTTCATTAAGGGAAGATATAAAGTTGTAAACTAAAATAAAGGACAGAGGCAATGTGGCTGCTCAATGCCCAGAAACTCTCTCCCTCTGAAGAAGTCTGCATCTCTCCCAGTCCATTCCTACATGTCAGAAAGATCTGCAGGTCCATTTACACAGCCTCCTTATTCGGAACAGGGGGATTTAAATAGAGGTGGTTCAGTGGGACCACCTGGGAGGATGCTGCAGAGCTGCCCAGCTGCCAGGGTCCTGTAACCTCTCAAATTCTTCCAGGGATGCAAATCAGGCTGGATGGACACAGAACATGAAGAGAGTCCTCCTCCAGAACACAGCTTTTGTGAGTGGCTGCCAGGCTGGGTGGTCTTTGCTTCCTGTGGTTTCTCACCTGGCATATGTCAAAGGAAGATCCCTTATTCTCTAATCCTCATCCTCACAAACTTCCAGAGCACACCCTGGAGACCTCCATCCCTACTTAAAGGAGGAGGCCACTTTCCAGGATGCACAGTGGTGAAGGGCTGGTCTGGTCTAGTCACTGCCTTCTGAGAATCTACGATACTAGCACATGAGTGCTGAAAAAACACTCTGAGATGCTTGGTCTCTTGCCTCATGCATCCCCCACCCCAGCCCGGTTCCAATGGGCTCAACACAGGGTTTGTTCTATTCCCGAATGTTTAACCTGTAAGGATGCTGGGTTTACCCTTCCCCTCAGCTAAATGAGCTCTCTAGAGCATACGAAACAGTGATCTCCTGTTTAGAGATCTAGTGAATAAATACCAAAGAAGTGGAAATCTGACACCTGTATTCTCTGAGAGATCAAACTAACACTTGATGTGTACATACTGCACAAGCTCATTACTCCCAACATCTATGAACAACATCTATACACCAGGCAACACAAAGACTGGGACCTGGGCACAAGGATCACTTCAATCTCCAGGTCTTCCTCCGCAGGAGCAGGGGGAGGCACAGAGGTGCTAGTCACATTTTGGAAGCAGCCCATGAACCCAGCCCTCAGAACAATCTGTCTTCTCACTCCCCAGATGGAGGGCTTGCTTCCCTAGCTGAGGAGTGACAAGCTTAATCCTGCTTTGTGCGGGAAGACTGACAAGATTACCACACAGACAACCAATCCAGAGTAGAAACAGCTTTCTTTTTTTTCTGAGAAGTCTTATCAAGGAAACTAGTTCTTATACACAAAAGCTTTGCTTTCTAAAAATCTCCCTCCAGTCATTGTAACCAACTCATCATCTATGACCCAGCCCAATCCCTCTGACACAGGCAGTAGGTCAGCACGGTCCAGAAAACATGAATTCTGCTTTATCTAACTGCCTGTAATTCACACAGCCTTACTTACCACCATCCACCTCTACTAACCACGAGGGCTTCCCCCATTATGCAACTGTACGAGTGGCCAGTCGTTTCACCACCCTGCTGCAAGGTGCAATGCTATGACAGGATGTGCCTCTCTAGCAGAAAGGCAAGGCACCTCCCAGCACCTCCTGCAGCTCAGCTCCTGACATGTCTAAAGACACTTCTTGTTATAGAATCATGACATTTTATTCTTTTTATTGTGGTATATTTAAAACAAACAAAATTACACAGATATATAACAAACACCTGATATCCACTGCTCAACTTTAGCAAATCTTAGTATTGTGCCATATTTGCTTCAAAAAAAATTTTTAATGAAATAAAATATTCCAGATACAGGTGAAATACCCTTCATATTCCCTCTCCTCATTCCATCTCTTTTCTACCTTTCTCAGAGGCAACCACTACCACTATCCTAAAGCTAGTATTTATTATTATTATTTTTTTTGAGATGGAGCCTTGCTCTGTTGCCCAGGCCACAGTACAGTGGTGTGATCTCGGCTCACTGCAACCTCCTGGGTTCAAGAAATTCTCATGCCTCAGCCTTCCAAGTAACTGGGATTACAGGCGCCCGCCACCACACCCGGCTAATTTTTGTATTTTTAGTAGAGATGAGGTTTTGCCATGTTGGCCAGACTGGTCTCGAACTTCTGGCCTCAAGTGAGCTGCCTGCCTCAGCCTCCCAAAGTGCTGGGATTACAGGTGTGAGCCACCATGCCCACCATATTTATTATTTTATAAAATTTTAAATTCTTATATGAATATATATACATGCACACAATGTATATATCAATACATTATATATAAAATACATAAACATTATATATAAAATTCATAAACATTATATATAAAATACATAACACTGCTCACATATTTTAAAACTTTATATAAAAGGTATACCATCCATATTGTTATATACTTGCATTTCTTGCTTAACTTTAAAAAATATTAAGTTTCAAATATATGCAGAAGTAGAAAGACTGTTATAATAAACCCACCCCCATGTACTCATCATCCAGCCTCATGATCCATCTTATCTGTATTTAGATTCATATCTATCCCCTACCCACTCATTCCCCCTCCTGACCCTTCAATCACTCTGAAACAAATCCCATACATGCAAAAAGTTTAAAGGTCTCATGACTGTTGGAGCTGGCTTTCTAAAGAGAAGCCAAGGCAGAAGGGGAAAGGAAGGACCCAAGTACACAACCTCAAGCACCCTAGACATTATGGCTCAAATCATTAGCAGATGGATCAAACAGGCAAAGAGGAATGCCAGCTGTAGTCAGGCCCAGTAGTCTGAGTGTGAGTTTCTCCTTTCCCAGTGAATTTGGGGCAGGAAAGGAGGTCATCATCCCTGACCCTTTCCATTGCCCACTACCTTCAATCCCAGGTCAGATTCTTATCTCTGAATCCTTGCACCACCCAAGATAATATCCTCATCACATAGAAACCCCATCTTCACCCTCCTTTATATACTCAATACCTGAACTGCATCTCTTGATAAATTCACACACACACACGTCAGCAGTTGCTAATGTTTACCAAGTGCTTTCTTTATGTCAGGCATTTTTTTTTCATGCCTCCTATTGCAAATTAACTCATTTTACAGACGAGGAAACTGTGGCACAGTGGAGTTAAATAATTCCTCCAAGGCCAATAGCCAATAAATGAAACCACATGTTGGACCCAGATGAACTGGCTCCAAGGCCCATATAATAACTCACGAGGCCTCCTTAACAAAAGGACCAGTTCTATGTAAAGAAGCCACACACTCATTTGAGGTTTGGAGGCAATCAAAACTCTGCTAGCAAGTATGTGATATAAATCTGGGTAACTGAGCTAGACTGAAGGTTGCCTGTGGATTGCTCTGGGCAATTGGTTCTCAGCTTTTTAACTTTTTTTTTTTTTTTTTTTTGGAATTGACTTCTGTGCAAGAAAAGTAAAAAATAGTACAAAGGTAGACAAAAGCCATTCATTAGTCCAGTTTCTCCCTTCAACTTTACCCTCAACAGCTACTTATAACAGGGAACCAAGAAAGAGTAGATCATGCTCTTAATGCCTGAAAACACATGACCTTCCTTCATCTTGAGAATGTGCTAGCACCATGTCAAAGAGCTTCATTGTACTGCATGCACAAAAGAGGGCAGAATTATAATGACCTAAGTATTTGACCTTCATGTAGTAAATGCATCAAAGCCTGGCTCCCTAACAATTTTTTGTCATTTATAATAGAAACTGTTTTTTATGCAGGAAATGCCATTTTTCTTTCAAGGACAAAACCCAGAATTTTACTCAGCAGTTTTTTTAAGTTGCATATATCTTAAGTGCTACATTCTTGATAATAAACATAAAATCTTTTTTTTTAAATCAGCAGTTAAGACAAATCCTTCTCTTCTATTTGCCAATGCCACAAACACACACACATACACACACACACTCTCATACCCACATTCCCTCTCTCTCTAGTGCATGAGTGAAAGTTCTTATCCAAAGCAGGCTAAGGATTTTTCACTGTGATCACATTGTTTACTTGTAATTTATAAATGAGAATAAACACTACTGCCTCAACATCTCATTTTATTTATCCAATCAGTATTTATGGAGCACTGAGTATCATGCACTATGCTCAATGCTAAAATATACCAGTCAACAAGATGCTCCTTAGAGTTTTTGTATTTTGAATATTGAGAAGAATTTCCTCTTTTGCTTAAATTCCTGGCTTTTGAACCCTCAATTAAGAAGATATCTTCCAGCTGAACTTTTACTTGCTTACGGGGGAAAAAAAAATTTACAAGTGATGGCAACTGGGTAGACAAGACACAAGTAAAAACTGTAATATACTAACATACAATTTCGCAAGTTTTTAAAAAGTTTTATAAAACACATATAAACCATTTAAAGTTCCAACTTCATTCTTGGTAAAGTAAAAATCTCTCCATATACCCCTCCAAAAGAAGGGGAAAAAAATACTTAGGTGTCCACCAGGAAGTTGACGTTTTCTACACTGTACTTGGCTTCTCTACATCTATAAGGGTCAAGCAGGATGACCTGAAAAAACACTGCCAGTTGACACCAGCAGATCACTAGCTCAAACATAGTGCCAGCTTTCTCTATTATCATGTGCTTCACTTGCCTTTGGTATGTCTCACTGTCTAAATTTGGGAAGGAGAAGGAATTTCCGCAGGTCCCATCCTGACCCAGGTGCAGGAAAAGGCATCTGCAGCCATATTATGGTGCCTCAAATAATGCAACGCACAGTGGGTTAGGGGAGAGAGAGAAATTACTCAAGAATTATG
Source organism: Hylobates moloch (assembly GCF_009828535.3). Lineage (NCBI taxonomy): Eukaryota > Metazoa > Chordata > Mammalia > Primates > Hylobatidae > Hylobates > Hylobates moloch. The sequence continues at coordinate 126,385,425 of NW_026652277.1, read as the reverse complement.
TCAGATAAAACTAGTTTTAGAAAAGAGCATAGTTACTATTATATGGTAGAGTATTACATTTCTGTATTAATTTTTTCAGACTGCTAAAATGCCACAGGCTTCGTGGGCAGTCTCTCAGATATGGAGAAACTGGCTGTTGACCTCTCCTGTTCCCCAGCTACCCCTTACTTATCCTCTGTCATGCTGTTGATCATGGTCTGCTTCCAAAAACAAATTTAAGGCAGCTGGGACTACACTTGGCTAATCTCTATAGTCCCCATAGCGCCTAGCACCGTGTCTAAAACAAACTCAGTGCTCACTAGTATTTTTTATTTTTACTTAAATTAAGGAGGCTTTCCTTGGTGTGATACAATGTGAAGCACACAGCACTACCCAACTAAGAAGGCTGAACCTGAGTCTAATCAAGCCTCTAGAGTTAATTTCCAGTTTCAGGAAATTCAGGCGATAGAGGAACCAGATAATGACACCACAAGAAAACAGATATATCCAGAATGTGGGACATTCTGCAGGACAACTGACCCAGTTTCTGCAACAAGTCAATGGCATGGAAAAAGGGGGAAGGGGTAGAGCAGGGAATGGCCCTTGATTAAGAGACATAATATCCAAATGCCATATGTGAATCCTGATTCTAACAAAACCATAAAGAACATTTATTTTGTACAAGGGAGAAATTTTTAAAATTATACAGTGGGCATTAGGTGATACAACAAAATACAGTACCTACAGTTAGGTGTGATAATGACCCTGGTCAGGTAAGCACACGCCCATGTTCTTCTGTGCATACTGAAGTATACAGAAGTGAAATATCTGAAGCCTGGGATTTGCTTTAAATTCCTCATGAGAGGAAAGGGGGGAAAAATGTCAAGAGAGAGAAAAAAAAACAATGTGTTTTCAAAGATTATAGGATAATTGAGAAAGCAGAAAAAACCTGGACCAACACTAGCTTGTCTTCATGCAAATCCTCACCTCTTTTCCTCCCTCCACCTCCTAGAAAATAAAACCATATACAGAATTGCATATGGATTGCGAGGTAGCCAATTGTAGACCAGAGGTGGAAATGACCAAGTGTATAAGTCAGGGCCCTAAACAGCAATACTCCATTTATCTGGAGATGGCGTGGTAACCTAAATCATCCAGAACACAGACCGGCACCTTCCACACTGTGCTGGTCCAGATCATCACCAATCAGACTTTACAGACTAAATTCCAACATGCAGAAACAGTGTCTGTCTTGCTTGCCACTATTTCCCCAGGTGCCCATCTACATAAAACACACTCGAATGAATGTGAGTAAATGTACTCACAATCCTAACTACCTCAGTCTTCTGAAAACCAGTTGATTTGGAAAACACTGATGGTTCATGATGATAAAGTAAGTTCCAGACTTAATTTAAGAAAGCAGTATAATTTAATACATTTTAGAAAAACTACTATAAAATGTCTAAAATAAATAGGCTTAGACATTTACACATGTTAAACAAAAAGAAAAAACTCCCTATGGAATGAAAAGCAATAAAGGAACCCAAAGCCCAAGATTATTTTTTGCATTCTAATCAATTAATTAATAGCCTTTTGGTAATGACTGGTTGAGAAGGAGTACAATGACCCTTGGTGGCAAAGAGAGAGAAAATAGGAAGAAAGGGCAGCAGAGTCTGAGAAGGTCTAACATAGCTTTTCCTTCTTCCCTTAAAAAGGTTTTTTTTTTTTTAAATACTTAAAAGCAAAACATGTTGCAAAGAGTTAGTTACAGAGACAAGCGATAAGACTTATGCATGAGTTGAGACGACTTAGGGAAAGGAGGTAGACTGGTAGAACTAAATGACCCAACAAGGACAGGCCTCCTCACAAGATCACAAGAAAGTTAACATAAAAGGATAGGCAAAGCTTCCTTCTACTACTTCCTCCCACTCCAAAGCACAAAAGTTCAGGTGATCTCACTACATACAAAGGCCCAACAGCTCCCTTGAGCAGCCAGGTCTGCAATACTACCCTAGCCACCTCAAATGTTCAAATTCCCTTGAAAGTCTCACAGCCACAAAGACAAACCTCAGGCACTGCCTCCCCACTCACCAGTCTAATGCAGTCTCTCTTTACCACTTATCCCCGTCTACTCCTATCTAACACCCTCTCCGTCCTCTCAAGATTGTTCCTTATTCCCCATTTTCACCATTCTGCCTTCTTCCCTTCTCTTTCTCTTCCAGCCTGCTCTTCCCTGTTTCTGCCTTCCTTGTACCCTCCTCTTCATACCTTTCTCACTTTGTTCCACAGTTGTCCCCAGTATCACTTGTGTCCTCTAAAACCTTCCTTATCCACCAGACCTTCCCCTTTCCATGCTATACCTAGAAGCCTGTTTCTCTGAAGCCACTTGTAGTCTAGACAAAACCAGAGGAAACTATCTTCTTTCAGGAAGGGGCAACATAGAGTTTAGACCAATATAGTAGAAAAGAACTGGTCACGTTTAAAAACATTTTAAGACCTTCGAGGATGACCTGAAAGTAGTAAGAAGGTCCCCAAAGCTTCAAGTGGGCTTTTTCTATTTCAGGGCCAAAAGTACAGAATTTATATAACCAAGCAAATGTATCTGAATCAATTTCAGAGTCGGTATTTCTAATATTTTGATCACAGATTCACCATCAAGGCCACAGGAATTCATGGAGGAAAAATATTTCACTGGCTTATTATCTAAATTCCTATCAGAGGTGCCTAAAGACAAGTAATACTTTATTCATAAAAAGCTAGAGAACAACACATAAAAAGTAGATACCTTTCTTACTTAACATCTCCTGTCAGAAAAAAAAAGGTGTTAAAAAAAGATTATAAAATAATTCTGCTGGAGACATTTTACTATACAGCAAAAATATCAGCTAACTAAAGTTTTTACCTGCTCCTAATCCTTTCTGAAAAGAGAATATTTGCTTACAATATTATCATCCTTTGACTTCACAATTCCAACAAAGTTCAACATAGTGTCTAAGACAGAAAAAGAAAAAAAATAGCAAACAAAAAACCTCCCGCTAAACTGACACCCCTAACTACCAGACCTCTCCCTACTGGTAGTCTTTCCTTACCTCACTTGAATCCACTGTGCTCAGATCTTAAGAGCCCCAGAGGAAGAAGGCACCGGAAAATTATACAACCCTTATTCTCAATCTTACCTGCCTTTCCTACAGAACTGAACTGGGAGATGGTCTCCTCTATAATCTAGAGGGCAATTTCCATCTCTTTTAAGAATGCTGTCTGCTTCCTCCTTGGTCCACCACCCTCTGACTATTGCTGGTGATCACCACACCACCACCACCACCAATAGTAACAGATCATTTTAAATTTACTTTTTGCTAAGAACCATGCTAAGCACTTAATATACACAGCCTCAACTTATCTTGACTAGGATTTACCTGTGAAAAATGGGGGCAGAGAGAGGTTACAGAACTTGCTCGATTTCAGCCAGTAAGCTTCTAAGGTTTCACTAGAGCCCAGGTCTGTCAGATTCCAAAGCCCAAACTCTGCTGCTACATGACGCTTCGCAAAAAAGACTGTCCATGCCTTCATCTTAACTCCAGAAGTTCAAAGGTCCCTAGAGGTCAGGAGACCACCAAGAACTTATTGTGTAAAGCGTTTTTACCCACCCAAGGTTCTTCCCATTTTTTGTCTTGGGCTGTCAGTGCCTAATGGGAAAGGATGTCCTCTTCACACTATCCCAGGGTAGAGTACTGTCTAGCTATAGCCCGGCTGCAGAGTGGGTTTAAATTCTTTCAACACTGCTGAACTTGCTTAGAACTTTGATGGCACCTCCTACCCACTCCCTGTCTCCACTCCATGTCCTGGATTCAGCAACTGGACCTGGAAAAGAGGCATCCACCAAGCAAAAAACTCAATGGTGAGACACCACTCTTCCTCCCCCAAAACCCCGAGTGACATTTCTTTCAAATAACCACCACAATGTCCTTTCCCTACTAGTTCTTTTTCTTGTGTGGGAGAAAAAGATTTTTTAAATGGGTTACTGTGGATTAGCCATTAGAAAGCCCCGGCTGAGCTCATGCTTTATCTCAGTTAATACTTAAATATGTGCAGCCAGAGACACGCTCATACAGGGCTTTTGGGGGAGGAAAGAAGAGTACATGGAGGTAATTTTGTCATTTTTCTTGGCAAAGGAGCAGCCTGTTAACAAACACATTTTGTTTTGGAAACCAGATTCTGAAACCAAAAGCAAAAATCAATGGCTAAAATACATTATTTCTTCCCCTGTCTCTGTGGAGGGAGAACCAAATAAACTCACACCAATGGGTAAGTATTGAATGATAAGAATGATAATGACTGCTGGTTACTGAGCACTTGGTCTCTGCCAGGCTCTTTTCCAGATGCCTTTACCAACATTACTTCACTAAACCTGAACAATGCTATGAAGTTCTTATTTCAAAGACAAAACAGGCTTAGGGACTCTATCTCCAAAATAATAATTATATATAATTATTTGGTACTTACTACATGCCAAACTCTAAGTACCTTAAATATGCATATACTGACTCATTTAATCCTCACAACAGCCCTATAAAGTACGTGATACTCTAATAGACCAACAAACTAAGGGAAGAAGTCACTAAGTCACTTGCCCAGGGTCACACAGCTGTTAAGCAGAGGATTTAAACCAAGCTTGTCCAACCCGCAGCCTAGGATGGCTTTGAATGTGGCCCAACACAAATTTGTAAAGTTTCTTAAAGCATTATGCGATTTTTTTTATGATTTCTTTCTTTTTAGCTCATCAGCTATTGTTAGTGTTAGTATATTTTATGTGTGCCCCAAGACAGTTCTTCCAGTGTGGCCCAGGGAAGCCAAAATACTGAACACCTCTGCAAGGTACTCACTCTGTCCTTAGTCACTGAGCTCTATTGCAAAATGACTACCTGGGCTTTTGTTTCTTTTACTTTACCTTTTATTTCTGCGTTATTTCTCCAACAAGACTGGAAAATGTACTACCTGGGCTTTTGTTTATTTTACCCTTTTTTGTTTGTTTTGCATTATTTCTCCAATAAGACTGGATGCTCTTGAGGACAGAGACCACTTTTCATACCCCCATTCAGCCATCAGTATTATGAGCCAGCTAGGCAGTCATCAATAAATAACTGAGTCTCGTGTGATACGCAAGAGATCCAAGTGCAGGGGGCTTCTCACTCCCAGTTCCACTACCCTGCCCAGGCCTCCAGCCTCTCCCACCTCAGTGCCCCAAGAAAGCCCTGACCAGCCTGTATGTGTCCATTTGAGGGATATGTGAGGGCAGACTAGGACAGTCTGAAAATCGTCTCACATAAGATCAGAATCCTTTACTTCCCATTTCCAAGCCACTGGAAAGCAAACTCACAGCAGCTGAACTGCCAAATCTTGCTCCATTCCCCTACCTGCCTGCCTGGTGTCTGTGACAGTTAGGAAGCCTCCCTCCTACTAGACTCAGGAGAGACCTTAGAAGCCACCATCCATCAGTATGTCAGCACGCAAGAGGGTGTCTACAACCACCCCTGCCCTACAGGATAAAAAACAAGCCCTTTAGCTAGGTCATTCATCCTTTTTGTCTAAAAAAACTTGGTGTCACCCTTCAAGGCTCAGCTCACATACCACTTGCAAGGTGAAACCTTAGGAAATTACCCTGGTTTTAAGTATCTGATTAATGGTAAGTTATATCCAAATTTACAGTGGATATAAAAATCACCTAAAACCCTAACCAAAATACTGGCATGGCCAACCAGGGAACATAAAATCTCAGATTAGTGATTTAATAAGATTGTCCTGAAAGGACATTTCACTCTGAAATATGCAGAATGGGTATGCGCTTAAACTAAAAAAAAAGCTATATAATCAATGATTCTTGGAAACAAAATAATCTGAGAAGGCAGAGCACTCTGTACCACTGTAACTTATAAGCTGATTTTCTCTTTCTCTCCCTGGCCAGATAGTTGTTCTTCATCTCAAAAATCAACAACCTGCCTGTCTATCTCTGATACATGGCTCAAGACATTAGCCTAAGAATAGGGATTAAAATAATGAGGCTTGCCTTAAGGTAGTGACAGATATTCCAGAAAACAGTGGCCACTTGCTAGGACAGGGTGCCATAGGTATCTGGACTGGCAACACAACCTGCATCCTCTGAGATCAGACCCTCAACCCTGAGTCCGGCAGTCAGTCATTGAGGACCAACGAGTCTGGGCCAACTGATATGCCTTACCTGTCTTGTTACCATAGAAAAATAAAAGGATTACTCATAAGTGAAATTTTCAACTAACACATTTCCCAGTGCCAAAACATTAAAATGGTAGCTGTTTAAAAAGTGTCTACTGGACATAATCTAGACTTTTCTAGACATCCCAGGATCACACTGAAGTGTGCTTCTACATTAAATAGCCTCAGACCATTTCCTCTGCATGAAGCTCCCTCCTCCAACCCTCACCTCTACCTAGGAAGAACTGAGAGGAAAAGCAGATAACCAAGCTTATGCAACACACTAGCTGAATTCAGACATAATTCTAAGTCAAAGTGCTCCGGCTTTCCTTGCAAGGAGGCAGGAGGCAGGGAAAGAAACCTCAACATACTGAGGACCTGTGGTGGGGGGCACCCTACTAACACTACATAATCTCACTTAAACAACCCAGGACATGGTAGTGCTCTTTTATTTTAAAAATAAGGCAAATGACTCCTGGCAAAGTTGTTGGCTCACTCAAGGCCACACAGCTGGCAGGTGGTGGGGAGGGTAGGGCTGGGTCCTGGCCTCCTGACTCCACATCACAGCATCCTTCCAAGAGAGGTCTTTCCAGAGAACACTGACACAGGCAGCAGAGCTTAGAACTCTTCTCAACACAGCTTTCCAGAGCAAGGATTTCTTTAGTTTTAGAGAAATAATTCCTTCCATCATCTTTTTAACCATCCAATCTTTTAAAAGTTAAAATTTATTGATTAATGCAAATGATTAATACAGTGAAAATAGGTATCTTATATGATATGTGAATGCACCTTTAACTGTGGTCCTGTGATCAACCTAGAATTTGCACTAGTTTTCAATCTTGAAGAGTGAAATTAAATGTGACTATACAAAAGGGGAGATCACCAATCTAATGACCTAACAAAACTATTACTTCAATCACTCTCTTAAGGTTAAATAAAGCAAACACAAAAAAGCATGGAAATGTTAAGTAACTGAACTTTTCATGGAAACTACATAACAATTATTAAGATAAAAACATAATGGCAAGTATATGCTAATTCATTTTACACAGTTTTATCAACACTCCTGTTTAAATTATAACAAACATCAGATAAATTTAACCCTATGCACACAGTACTCATTCAATGAATAAACTTTTTAGTATGAGTCTATAAAAATGTCAAGCAGCCAGGTGCAGTGGCTTGCACCTATAATTCCAGCTGCTTGGGAGGCTGAGACAAGAGGATCATTTGAGCCCATGAATTCGAGACCAGCCTGGGCAAAAAGCAATATCCCATCTCTTTAAAAAAAAAAAAAAAAAGAAAAAAGGTGGCTTGTCTCTCCAATTCCAGCTACTCCAGAGGCTCAGGTGGAATAGCTACTCCAGAGGCTCAGGTAAAGTTCACAGTTGCAGTAAGCTATGCTTGTGCCACTACACTCCAACCTGGGCAACAGAGCAAGACTCTTTAAAAAAAAAAAGTTAAACAACTGCAAAAAAAAAATTTTATGTATATATGAAACACCAGCACCCATTTCCACTCAGTTAAGAATGCACTTGTAATTCATTTGACCTCCACTTTTATGCATAGAAAAAAAGTTTATTTTAAGAAATATAAAATATATCTAAAGCTTCACCAAAGTGCAATACTAACTTTAACTTTTTACATTTGGATTATTTCCTGCAAAAATGAGGTGGCGATTTAATTTCTTATTTCAAACTCCACATGCAAGGATGTGCCCAACAACTACAAATAATCTTTTCTAAAAACTGCACCCATTCCAGCTGGGTCCATAGCTTTCTTCTTGCCACTATTTATTAAGCAAAAAACCTACTGGCCTGATAAAACGGATTTCTCCCTTCACATATTAAAATATAATTATAAAGCCTGATCTTCATTTGGACGTCCTTGGATTTGTACCAAAAATGCTGTATCTTTCTAGAGTAAACCGAGAGGTTTTTTTTTAACCATTATTCTATCTTAAGAAATGTCTCATCTGAAGAAGCAAAGAGATAGACCCTAAAATTCCAGCAACCACAGGCTTCAAAAGCCTTTGGCTCAGATGTGGATAAATCTTTGGAAAGCCCAGGGTACAATGTGACCTGGATGTACAAACTTAGACCTTGCTCACTAAGCAGGTCAAAGAATTTTTCTCTCAGGGCATCCCGAAAACATCAAACAGATTCATGAGATGAAATTTCCTTGTCCCTGCAGCCTCAACATGATTTTATGATATTCCTGACACAGTTTATATATACAATTCAGATGCCAAAATCTTGGTGGCAACAAGGACTGCTACTTGTCCATTAACTTAATACCTATTTTCACTGAGGAATACAAATTTCTCAATCATTTCAAAGTCCATTTAACAAACAACTAAGAAAACTTGCAGACTGTTCTATATTTCTTAGATGAAAGGAGAAAACTCTTATATCAACTGTTCATTAAGAAGGAAATATTAAAAGCAGTTAGCATTATAAGAGGAGGAAGGCTCTTCTTAAGCCCAGTTTATGAATCCATAGCTAAAGACCTGAATTTCCTTCCCTTCCCCTTTATTTTGCTAGCTGAGATGAATTACTCCTTGACAGACAGCACAAACTGGTATATACTTCATTTGTTATGACTGTCATTTATACAAAGGGGTGTATTCCTTTGCCTTCCCATGTGGCTTTGCATAGTACAGACATCAAAACGTCAAACACCCAGGAGCAAAAGGTGTTTTTGCTGCCCAAGGAGCAATCACCAATCTAATGACCTAACAAAACTATTACTTCAATCACTCTTTTAAGGTTAAATAAAGCAAACACAAAAAAGCATGGAAATGTTAAGTAACTGAACTTTTCATGGAAACTACATAACAATTATTAAGATAAAAACATAATGGCAAGTATATGCTAATTCATTTTACTGCCCAAGGAGAAAACAAGCTTTCCCAAAGCTGAAGCCTGGCCTGGGGGCCCTCAATGGGGCTGAGCTAGTGTCTGTTAGTCCTGAGCCTACCACAATGCTTAGGGATGAACCTGGGGGTGGCAAGCTTCTCCACCCAAACTGAGGAGGTGACACATTAAAAAGGAAAGATTTACATGTGCAGGTGGGTTCAGTAAAACCTATCTGCCATAGTATCTTCTACTCACCCACAAAGGATCCTATAACTCCTATCCACTCACCAATGACCCAGAAATCATAAAAAGAGGCCAATTTATAAGCTAATCAGAGTAGGCTGCTGAGACGACTATGGCTCCTGCTGTCTCTGCCCCACCCCTTCCCGATGGCTATCCCTAGCGCATCACCACAGTCCTCCCCAAACCCAGATGCTGGAAACCATCACCAGGTTCTGGCAGGCTTCGGAGGCATGCTGTAGCCCCATGATATGTCCAAGATGAGATGGAAAACGGTGCCACACACTGGAGGTGGACACAGAGGGTCCATCCTTGCTCTCCCACTGTCCTGGACATGGCCCACCCTCCTGCTGCTTCCACTGAAGCTCAGGAAGGGAAACTCTTCCAACTTTTTTTTTTTTTTTTTTTTTAAAGGCCCTCTTATGCACAATTCCAGAAGAATCAAGTTTCTGAAGCAATGCCTGAACGAGAGCCACAGCACACGGGAGGCCCGGCTCTCTCGCAGACATCATGCAAAATGAGTCACTGCATCTACATCTTCTGCTATTGCTGCTGCCACCCTTGCTCAGAGTAAATGAGGAAGACAACTGATTCACATGCGATCCGCGGAAACTGATGTGTAAGATCAGCACAGCAACAGGGAAGGGGGCATCCAGTAAGAGTTCCTCACATGGGCCCCTTCCCTAGAGGGGCAGAAAGGCGAAGGAAACAGAGATGTTAAAACAAAACAAAACAAAACAAAAAAACACCAAAAACAATACTGGTGGGGGAAACAAATTCTCAACTCAACCAGATCCTTGCAGTAATTCTCCAAGGGGCAAGGACACCTTCCTCTCATTTGATCCCAAAAGGAAATGTCTGAACAGATCCCCTCTCTCTCCCTGCCCACCCTGATTCGAGTAGACTCAGGTACAAAGCAAGATAGAAAGCTTCGCTCTCCTGACCCTCCAGCTCTCCAAGAGGAAATAAAGTCTCAGATACCCCTGCTTTTTTTTTTTTTTTTTTTTTTTTTTTGAGACAGTGTTGCTCTGTCGCCCAGGCTGGAGTGCAGTGGCATGATTTGGGCTCACTACAATCTGCTTCCTGGGATCAAGCGACTCTCCTGCCTCAGCCTCGTGAGTGGCTGGGATGACAGGCATGCGCCACCACACCCAGCTAATTTTTTTGTATTGTTAGTAGAGATGGGCTTTCATCACACTGGCTAGGCTGGGATGGTCCCAAACGCCTGATCTCAAGTGATCCACCTGCCTTGGCCTCACAAGGTACTGGGATTACTAGCATGAGCCACCACGCCCGGCCGCCCCTGTTTCTGTCTTCCCGACTCTCCATACAAAACTTGCCAGTTACTCCTTAGCTGCCTCAGGCCCACAGCCTCCCCTAATGTCACATGAACATGACTGCACGAGACTCAAAGCCAAGCTCAGGAGGAATTCTTTCCAGTACATCCCTGTCACTAGGCACTACCTACCTGGCAAAGTACTTATGTGGCCTGACTTCAGGAGAGCTACAGACCTCTCACCTTCAATTTTCTCTTCCACATACTTCTGAAATGGACCATGCCCCTGTGAGGCTTCAGGTAGGTTTCTCAGCCCTGGCACTACTGGCATTTTGAGCTGGATACATCTGCTGTGGGCCTCTCCTGTGCACTGCAGGATATTTAGCACTGCACTCCAGCCTAGGTGATAGAGCGAGACTCTGTCTCAAAAAAAAAAACAAACAAACAAACAAAAAAAAAACTAACATGGTGAAAGATTCAGCCCAATAATTTTTCACTATAGTAGCTGAGGTACTTCATATGCACTATACACATACTTGATTCTTCTTCCAGACATTGCCTTGTGAATTGGATTTTGAACTGTGCTCCTGCCATGGCTTTAAGAATGACCAAGAAGTCCCTGTGGCTTGATGACATCTGATGTCTTTGAGACTCACACAGCAGGCAGTTGGCAAGGCAGCGGGCTTACTCACACAGGCAGGGGTTCCACGAGTCACCCCAATGACTACAGCCTGAATGAACTGCTGCTCCTCGTGGGCGCTCCTAGCTCTGCAGGCAGAGCAAGGACATACAAGCATAGCTTTTAAAGTGCTTAATGGTGATTATGCTGGTTTGGTGATTCACTAAGCAGTACAGAATGTGCCCAATTATACACTCTATTTTTTTCCAATCTTATTTCATAAACCCCAATTTCACAGGAACATAGATTTTCCATCCAAACAAAATTATCTAACTTTAACAATTAAAATACTAATTATCCTCAAAATCCTCCTTTGAAATGGGGCTTTAAATAAGATATGACTTAAATAGGCATTTTAATATTTTTGGTTGTATCATTCATTGAAACATCTAAGAAGTGCCTTCATTTTGGATAAAGTGGGAGGCTACAGGCAAAGAGAGTATTGAATGTCAGTAATAAAACACTATTCAATAAAAACACCAGTATAGGCTCTGTATCAAATAAAACTTTTATCAAGTAAAAACATTTACAATATTAATTTTGTTCTCCCCTACTCCCACCCCAGGTTAAAAACTACAACTTGAAATCTTTTCATAATAAGCTGCCAACAGCAGCTGCTATTGACTAAGAGAAAGAAAAATAAAAGAAAATTGTTATTACTATAAACAAATTATTCGTTCTTTCCAAGATAAATAATGACTTGATGTTCTCATTCTCACAATCAGAAGCGTGGCTTCATAATACTAATTATCTCAGCTCCACCAGAAAACTATCATGCATTCAAACCCACTTGCTGTGTACAGCCCTACCATCTACCATCTATAAAGTACTATGGGAGAAATACAGGGGTCCTATCTGCAAAAAAAGCAGGTCACTTCAGTCTTTGGGAGAAACTTCTGCATCCCACACGGAATAAAAAGATGCCACTTACCACCAGATATTTTCCTACTAAAAAAATTTTCTCCCTCCTATTTAAGGAAAAGGATAGACAAAAATTGTATCATATTAAAGTGTTAAGGAAAAATGTTCCACATGTAAAAACAAATCAAAAGGCACACGAAACCACATTAAGACCTCAAAGACAGGAATTAGTCAATTATACTGTGTATTTCTAGGCTCCTGAGTACAAGCATGGTCTGTTTTTCTGACCCAAAAATCTAATAAAAGAATTTATTAACTTAAAGATCTAACAGAGGACACTGTTAGAAATTGGTTTGGGGAAGGCACCATGCTCTCGGCCAAGGAGTTATTTAACTCTTCTGCACTAAGAATGGATCTGTGATGATTCACTATGACTACAGCAAATCAAGCTTGGCCCTATCCTTTGAATTTAACCTGTAAGGACAGACAGGTTTAGGATATGAAACCCCAAGAAGATGGTGCCACGTCTTAGCTTGCCATGTACAGAAGACTGATTTGCCAGGCTTTGCAACCAAGCTTAAGTGAGATTTAGGAGTAAGACACGCCAAATTAGAACTCTTAAGGACCATTAATCACATCCTCGTGACTTCAGATACACCAATACAACATATGCTTATGTAGGTCTGGTCTTTATTCTTAATCAGGGGTATTAGCTTCCTACTGCAACAGTCTATAGAAAGAATTGTTTCAAAAGTGGGGCAAGCATGGTTCAGCCCATTCATTATTTTTAGTAATTAAAAAATACAGATATGACTATGAAAGTTTTGTTATTCTTAGACGCAAATAAACAGATGGCCAGTGAGGAAATGAGATCAACTTTACATCTGAGAATACACTATATTCCACTTTCAGTTTCTGAATGTCAAAGCTTGGGAGACAAATCCAAGAATCCAACCTGTAACTAGAATAGGAAAACTATTTTTATTTCCATTTGTTTGGCATATTCCAACTGTTAAGAAGTAGAATAAAGAGAAGTAATGCCTAGCAGGGCACAAAGCACTTAGTTGGTATTTAATAAGTATTATTTGATGACTAAAGAATGAGAAGAGCCAATTATTCCAACAAAGACTAACATATTGAAAATTCAGGTGTCTCTTCTTCAAATCACAAATGTCCTAAGTTAGAAAGTAAAGAATGCCATGTCTGTGTTATATAAGCAGAATGCTTCCTGCCTTGCCCCCACGGTTACACTGACTTCTTTTTTCCTCTTCCTATACAGGCTCTGCTTTAAAGAGTAATATAGTAGCAGATTTTGGCATTGGCATCATATTTATTATGGATTCCATCTATGACAGAGGAACAACTAGAAAACCAGACAAAACACGAGACAACTGTTTTCAGGCATTGGACAACAGGCAGCATAGGACTTAATTTCTGAGAATAGTGAAACATATGAGACAAGCCTTGAACTTATTTGCCTGAACTTATTGCCAGGAGGTAGTGTCCAAGCCACAGCAAAGAGAAGGGGGAACACAGAGCATGTCAGTCTCACTGAGTAGAGGTAACACAGGTTAGTAATCAGAGAAGCCACATTCAAGGAGGCCAAAACGGCTAGAATTGGAAGGGCAGAACACCCAGAAGAGAGCAGCACAAAAGGATCGGTTCCTAGAGTCTTAGACTGATCTGCACATCTGTCAAAGGAAACTACTTCAAGTTAGGGATATAAGCACCAGAAAGCAGTTGGCCTAAGAAGTCCTAGAGTTCACACAAAGCTAGCAATAGTTCATGTTTCCACCAGCAACAAAAACAAAAACAATTCACAAGACACACAACATCAGGTAAAGTCCTCAGAAGAATACTGCCTTACGGCGGATAAGCACTCGGGCTACACCATGCCTAATGGGTGCTCTGGAGCCACCCTAACAAAGTTTACATGCTAGCTTCAAAACGATACGACTGATTCCAACAAACTTAACTGCATGCCAGAACAAAGTCTAGCGCTTTTGAAAAGAATACAACAAAATCTAGCACTGAATGAAGTAAAATTCCCTCTCCCTCATCTGCCGCTGCTGCCTCCTTCTTCTGTGGTTCCTGGTGCTGCTCATGTGCTCGTTCAGTGTGGACCTGATACCTTTTTTGTGAAGCGGCAGCTGAGGAGACCCCGGTGCTCATCATGGCTGACAAAAAGCCCCAGGAAGGAGTCAAGACTGAGAACAACAATCGTATTAATTTGAAGGTGGTGGGGCAGGGTGGTTCTGTGGTGCAGTTTAAGATTAAGAGGTATACACCACTTAGTAAACTAATGAAAGCCTATTGTGAATGACAGGGATTGTCAATGAGGCAGATCAGACTCTGATTTGACGGCAACCAAATCAATGAAAAAGACACACCTGTACAGTTAGAAATGGAGAATGAAGACACAACTGATGTGTTCCAACAGCACATGGGAGGTGTCTACTGAGAAGGGAACCTGCTTCTTCATTCCAGAACTCTGTTCTTGCAGACCAAGATTACATTCTCAAGTAGAAAACCGCAATTTGGTTCCAATACATCCCCGACCACTACAGCATCGTTTTCTCTGTTTGTTCATTTCCTCCTTCTCCATTCTTTTACTGTACATAAAAGTAACTGGTATATGTGCACAAGCACGCTGCATTTTTTTTTTTTTAACAGCCAATGGTATGTTTTGATTGACATCAAGTGGAGACAGGATGGGGAAAAATACTGATTCTGTGAAAATACCCCCACTCTCCATTAGTGGCATGCTCATTCTGCTCTTATCTTCATATTCCAGTAAGTTATTTTGCTCTAACAACAACAACAAACAAACAAACAAACAAAAAACCCATAAAAATCCTTGCATATCTTGTTCAACTGGAGAATTTTCATGTTTTTCATTGATCATTGTAAAACAAAAGACAACCTTATAACTTTTTTGTATGTAGCTGTTACATGTAGGGCAGTCTGTCTTTAACTAGGGATAAACTACTCTAAAAAAAAAAAAAAAAAAGAATCCTATATAGTTTTCCCTTTAAGTCAAGCGTCTTGCTGTTTAAATAAACTTCTTGTTTAATATGAAAAAAAAACTATGTAAAATTCACAATGCCTGGTATCCAAGTAAAAATTACAGGCATAACAAAGGAACAGGAAAATATGACCCATAAAAATGAAAATAATCAATCAATTAACAGACCCAGAAATGAGACAAGATGATGAGACTAGCAGACAAGGGCACTGAACTAGCTATTATAACAGTGCAGCTTCTTTAAAAAACAACTTGGCAGTTCCTCAAAAGGTTGAAGAGAGTTACCACATGACCCAGCAATTCCCTCCTAGGCATACACCCAAAGACATGAAAATAATATGTCCACATAAAAACTGGTAACAAATGTTCACAGCAGCATTATTCATAATAGCTAAAAACTGGAAACAATTCAAATGCCCAGCAACTGATGAATAAATAAAATGTAGTATATCCATATAATGGATTATTATTTAGCAATAAAAAGAAATTAAGTACTGATAAATGCTACCAACACGAATGAACCTGGAAAACATCATACTAAGTGAAAGAAGGCACTCACAAAGTACTACCTATTATATGATTCCACTGATATGAAATGTCCAGAAGAGTCCCTATGGACTGACATTTCATATCAATATAGGCTGAAAAGGAGTGGGGTACATGGGAAATGACCACTAATGGATACAAGGTTTCTTTGTGGGGTGATGAAAGTATTCTAAAATTAAATTGTGGATGCACAACAGATAGTTGCATAACTCTGTGAATATACTAAAAACCATTAATTTGCACACTTCAAATTGGTAAATTATATGGCAATGTGAATTAGGTCTCAACAAAGCTGTTAAAAAGTTATAAATATGGCTGGGCGCAGTGGCTCACACCTGTAATCCCAGCACTCTGGGAAGCAGAGTTGGGAGGATCGCTTGAGGCCAGGAGTTGAGACCAGCCTGGCCAACATGGTGAAACCCCATTTCTACTAAAAAATGCAAATATTGGCTGGGTGTGATGGCTCACGCCTGTAATCCCAGCACTTTTGGGAGGCAGAGGTGGGTGGATCACGAGGTCAGGAGATCGAGACCATCCTGGCTAACATGGTGAAACCCCGTCTCTACTAAAAATACAAAAAATGAGCCGGGCGTGGTGGCAGGTGCCTGTAGTCCCAGCTACTCGGGAGGCTGAGACAGGAGAATGGTGTGAACCCGGGAGGTGGAGCTTGCAGTGAGCCGAGACTGCACCACTGCACTCAAGCCTGGGTGACAGAGCGAGACTCTATCTCAAAAAAAAAAAAAAAAAAAAAAAAAAAAAACATTAGTTGGGCGTGATGGCACATACCTGTAGTCCCAGCTACTCAAGAGGCTGAGGTGAGAGAATCACTTGAACCGGGGAGACAGAGGTTGCAATGAGCCAAGATTGCGCCATTGCACTCCAGCCTGGGTGACAGAGTGAGACTCTTTCTCAAAGGAAAAAAAAAATTATGAATATACTCTATGTAGTAAGAAGGTAGAGGGGAAAAAGGCAGGAAAATGGAAGATACAAAAGAAATAGACCCAGTGGTACTTCTAGTAAAGAAAAATAAATTTAAAAATACACTGGATGGGATTAACAGCAAATTAAACATTGCAGAAAGATCAGTAAATTATAAGACACAACAACAGCAACTAACCAACTAACTCAAATGAAGCACAGGGAAAGACTGAAAATGAAACTGAGAGTATCCAGTGATCTATGGGGACAATATTAAATTGTCTAACATATGTGTAATTGAGATCATAAAAGAAGAGGAAAGAGGGAGAGGATGGAAAAAAAATCTGAAGAAATAACAGCTGGATTTTAAATTTTTTTATAAAAAAACTATAAACACTCAGATCCAAGAAAAACTCAACAAACTCCAAAAAGAACAGATGTAATTAAATAGGGCACATTATAATAATAAAAACCAGTGATACAAAAAAAATACTTAAAAGCAGCAGAAGAAAAAAGACATTAAGAGAAATAAAGATAGAATGAGCAAATCACTTTCCAGGGACTATGTAAGACAATGGAGGAACATCCTTACTAAGAGAGGGAAAAAGCTACCAATCTAGAAATTTTACCTAATAAAAATGTCGTTCAAAAACAAACATAAAATAAAGACTCTTTGAGGCAAACAAAAATGAGAATCAATGCCAGCAGTGGTACATTCAAAGAGATATTTTAAAAAGTAGTTTCATCAAGCAGAGAGAAAATGATACCAGATGAGCATCTGAACTTAAAGGAATGAAGAGCAGGGAATGATCAATATATGAGTAAATATAGACAATATTTTCTTATCTTCAATCTCTTTAAAAGATAATGACTATCTAAGGCAAAAATAACAATATATTCTGGGGCTTATAACATACATGTAGAAGAAAATAGCACTAAGAATAGTAAGGGAGAAGTGGCTGTATATTGTTTCAAGGATTTTACGATCCACGTAAAGTGGCAGAAGATTGACTATCATCAGTTAAAGATGTGTAAATCCTAGAGCAACCATTGAAAAATAACAAAGAGATGTACCTAATAAGCCAAGAGTGGAGATAACATGGGTTCATTAAAACCAAACCAAACCACCTAACTCAAGAGAAGGCAAGAAAAGGGGGAATAGGACACAAGGAACAAATGGGACAAATAGAAAACTAATAGCAAGATAACAGATTTAAGCCCAAATATAATTACGTTAAACAAAATGGTCTTTGAAGAAATGCAAAAAACAAAAAACAAACAAACAAAAAAAACCCAAAACATCAACAAAAAACCCTCCAAATAAAAGCCAGAGATTGTCAGACTGGATTAAAAAACACCCAACAATTTGCTATCTGCATGGAATCCACTTTAAATATAAAGACACAGATAGATTAGAAGTACAAGGAAAAAAGATCTGTCATACAAACAGTAGTCAAAAGAAAACTGGAGTAACTATATTATTAACAGCTATTAATGAGCAGATTTCAACAACAAATACTGCCAAGGATGAAGAGAGACAATTCATAATAGAAGAGTCAATGTATCAAGAGGATATAACAACCTTAAATGTTAATCTAATAACAGATTTTCAAAATACATAAAGCAGTATACAATTACTATTTTTCAATTAAAGTTTGTTAAAAACATGAAGCAAAAACTAATAGAATTGAAGTAGACAAATCCACAATTACAGCTGGATATTTCAACAATCCTTTCACAGTAATTGATAGAACATGTAGTGAGAAAATTAACTTGACTAACTTGACCTAATTCACATTTATACAACAAATCACCCAAAACAGAAGAAAACACACTCTTTTTAAGTACACGGAAAACATTCAATAAGATAGACAATATTCTTGGCTCATAAAACAAGTCTCAATAAATTCAAAACAACACAAAATAGATTCTCCAACCACAAAAGAATTTAGTTAGAAAACAGTAATAGAAAAATATCCAGAAAATCCTCCAAATACTTGGAAATTAAAAAATTCACTTCTAAACAAACCACAGACCAAAGTAATTACAGGTAAAATAGAAACAGTTTTGAACTGAATGCAAAAACAAACTTCATTGGATGCAGCTATAGCAGTTGTAGCAAGGAATGTATAGCTTTCAACATTTATATTAGGAAGGAAGGTCTCAAGTAAATGATCTAAGGTTTCACCTTAAGATGCCAGCAAAAGAGCAAATTAAACCCATGACATGCAGAAGGAAAGAAATAAAAGATTATAAGAGAAAAAAAATCAATGGAAGTAAAAACATAAAAGGGGAAAAATCAGTGGAACCAAATGTTAATTCTTTTAAAAGATCAATGAAATTCCAAGGCACTAAACAGATAAGGAATGAGGGGGAAAGGGAGTTAAATTATCAACATCAGGAATGAAAATGAAATCACTACAGATGATATATCTATTAAAAGGATAATAAGAGAACATTATAAATTACTTTATGCCCACAAATGAGACAACTTAAATAAAATGGGCAAATTCCTTAAAAGACACAGACTACCAAAATTCATTCAAGAAGAAACAGACAAGCCAACAGCATTGTATCTTATGAAATAAGTTGAATTAGCAGTTAAACATTTTCTCACACACAAAAAAACTCCAGGCTCTGATGGCTTAACTGCTGTTGAATTCTACCAAACATTTAAGGAAGACATAGTACAGTGCTACCAAAGAGCAGAACAGGGAACACTTTCCAACTCATGTTATGAGACCACCATTATCCTGGTACCAAAAGCAGGCAAAGGTATTATAAGAAATGTATAGATCAATATTCCTCATGAAGACAGACACAAAAATCCTTAACAAAATTTTAGCTACTTGAATCTCATGATAACATATCAAGACCAGGTGGGATTTATCCCAGGAATGTAAGGTTGGTTTAACATTGCAAATCAGTCAATGTATTTCATCATATTAAAAGACTGAAAAAGAAAAACCATCTGATCTTATCAATAGGTGAGGAAAAAGCATCTGACAAAATTCAATACCCACTCATAATTTAAAAAACAAAAACTACTCAACACATAGGAATAGAGAAAACTACCTCAGCCTGATAAAGGAAATATGTGACAAACTTACACCTAACATGATACTTAACAGTGACAGATTGAATGCTTTCCCCTTAAGATGAGAAAAATGGTAAGGATCTCTGCTGTCAACACTGCTATTCAACAATGTATTGGAGGTCCTGGCCAGTGAAATAAGGCAAGAAAAACAAATAAAGTGTATACAGCATATATTGGAAAGGAAGAAAACTCTATTTTTTTTTTTTTTTTTTGAGACAGAGTTTCGCTATTGTCACCCAGGCTGGAGTGCAATGGCGCAATCTTGGCTCACTGCAACCTCCACCTCCCAGGTTCAAGCAATTCTTCTGCCACAGCCTCCCGAGTAGCCGGGATTACAGGTGCCCACCACCACGCCCGGCTAATTTTTGTATTTCTAGTAGAGATGGGGTTTCACCATCTTGGCCAGGCTGGTCTCAAACTCCTGACCTCAGGTGATCCGCCCACCTCAGCCTCCCAAAGTCCTGGGATTACGGGCATGAGCCACCGCGCCTGGCCAGAAAACTCTATTTTTGGATATGATCATCAATGTAAAAAAATCCTAAGAAATCTACAAAAATCTAACTTTAGCAAAGTTACAAGATTTGGGTCAATACACAAAACCCAATTAATTGTATTTCTACATACTAAACAAATGGAAACTAATTTTTAAAATATCATTTACAATAGCATCAAAAGATGAAGCTCTTGGGGATAAATTTCACAAACAGTACGTAAGAATTGTATTTTAAAACATAGCTGAGAGAAATTAAAGATGACTAGATCTAGAACAGTCCAAACGATTTTGAAAAAGAACTAAATTGGAAGAGTTATACTACCTGATAAAATAAAGCTACAGTAATAAAGACCAATGTGGTATTAGATAAGAAAAAAAACATGCAATCAATAGAACAGAGGATCTAGAAATATACGAAGGTATCAAGGAAGTTCAATGGATAAATGAATCTAGACTCTTATACAAAATATTAAAATTATCTCCAAATGGATCAAAGTCTTAAATTTAAGAGCTAAAACTTAGCTCTTTAGTTGTTAGGACACTGTTAACAAAATGAATAAGCAATCCACAAACAAGAAAAAATACTGGCAATACTTATTTCTGATAAAGACATGCATTCAGAACACATAAGGAATTCCTAACTAAATGGTGTGAATACAATCCTTTTTTAAAAAAAAAAAAGACAAAAGATTTCAATAGACACACCACCAAAGATATACAATTTACAAACAAGCACATAAAAGATGCATAACATTATTAATCATTAAGCAAATGCAAATTAAAATTACAATGAGGTATCTACCACTACATACCCACTACATTACACAATGGAGAAAAGTAAAAATACCGGCAATTACATGAGTTGGAGAGGATGTGAAACAACTAGAACTCTCATACATTGCTGGCAGAAATGCAAAACAGTACATCCACTCTGGAAAAGTTTGGCAGTTTCTTATAAAGTTAAACATACACTGCACTTACCACCCAGCAGTCCTACTCCTAGGCATTTATCACAAATACATGAATAAATATATCCCCAAAAGTCTTGAACATAGATATTAATAGCAGTTTTATTCGTAACTGTAAAAAACTGGAAACAACCCAAATGTCTATCCCCTGGTGAATGGATAAAATATTCTGGTATATTTCTGTAACAGAATATCCATACAACAATGGCATAACTTCTCAGCAATTAAAAGAATAAGCCACTGACAAAAGGCATGGATGAATCTCAAATGCACTCTACTAAGTGAAAGATGCTAACACAAAGGGCTACATACAGTATGACTCTACATTTATACAAAATTCTAGAAAAGGCAAAAAGCAGCTCAGCAGTTGTGGGTGGGTAGGGGGAGGGAGAGGGACTGATGAAAATAAGCCATGAGGGAATTTTTTGTGGTGATGAAATGTTTGAAATGTTTTATCATAATTGTGGTGTTATACAACTGTACACATTCACTAAAACTCAAATTTTATACTTAAATTGGTAAATTTCAGTGTTTTCAAATTACAGTTCAATAACTATGATTGTTTTCCACAGGTAATTTTCAAAATAAATTACCAGAGTTTCAAAACAGGGAGGCAATTTTATGTCACTGTAAAATTATCCAAATGCCACAAAAACAGCAGGATTGTAGGAAAAGAGTTTTTATCCTTTCTGGGTTACAAGATGTGGAGGGAGGAACAGGAACAAAAGGTGTGGGCAACAGGCAAATGGGGAGGGCTGCTCTCTGCATTGTTTTACACTGTATTTAAATGCCTCAGACTTCACCCAGTCCCTGTCCTATCACTTCTGTCTACTTGCAAAGACAACAGAGTATGAATGCGTTCTCTCTCTTAAAAACCAAAACACAGGGGCACACACAAAACCCAGAAAGCTCCACTGTTTTTTCTTCTTAAAGCACAAAGGTGAAGAGGCTCAGCCCATGAAGCTAAGAGGTCCAGTCCCATGACTTTCACTTGTACTTAAGAACACTGAATCCTCTCCTTTTAATTCTATTGAGTTTCTTGTGACGCAAATTTTCCTGTGGCCAGTTTACTCTGAGTTCCTGATAAGGAGTCCAGTTATTAACAGAATCTAAGCAATTTACAGGACTCTTAGACTCAGTCCTTTTATTTTAAAATTACAAAAATAATACCTATAATATTGAAGAATATTAAAATAAAGAGGAAAAAAATCAAGGGCTCTCCAGTGAGGAAATAATTAAATAAATTATAAATCCACTCAACCCTTGTCCTATTAAAGCAATGATTTTAAATAGCCATTGTAAAGCCTGTATATGGGGAGGGGAAGGGGAAACAAAGCAAAGTGCAAAAAAAAAAAACCTCTTACTGCAGCTAAGCAAACAATGCATGCATATATGGCCAAATCTGCAAGGAACTCACATAAGAGGCGTGGTGACAGGTTTCCCCCAACTGTTTTCTTTTCAGAAATGTACACATGTGTGCATGTATGTGTACATTAAAAAAAAAAAAAAGCAACAGGCACATCTCCTGAGTTTAATGAAAGAACTCTAGTCTAGGCAAAAGGAGCCCTGTTGTCAACAGTTAAGTCCTCCAGGCGTGTTAGCAGCATATTCATACGTGTAAAGTCCTAACTACAACTCAAAGACCTGTGATATGTCCTGAAGAAACGGGTGAGAACACCAAACTGCTTTCCAGTTAAAGTGAGGTCACTTTGTTGGCACAAGTTGCTAACCCAGAAACACAAATACCTTAGCCTTAAAAGCAATCCACAGCGTTATATACAAAGAGAGATGCAGTGAGAAACAAACTCATAGGCCTATCTGATGCTCAGTCTTCCTGCTTCCCTTCTTAACAATACCACCTGCAACCTCAATAGTGTCTTTTCATCACCACCTTGAAAGCTAATAGGCCAAATCGTATTTTGGCTGATTTTAAAGCTAAAGAGATCAAGAGCAGAGCTTTACAACTTTGCTCTAGGTGACTCAGATACTAACCATCTAAACCTGGCCTAGAACCCAGGCCCTCAGCAACCAGGTGTGTAACATCTTGGTGCCTCTCCCACAATAGCAGACAATGCCCTCAGTCACCACAACCATGACTTCTCCAGGAACAAAAGTGAAATCTGTCTAGTCTCTAAACACTCACTGAAATAAAACCTTTTGGAAGTGACGTGACAATTCACCATTTATTTGGGGGGTAAGGTTAAAAATAGTAAGGCTTAGAGATAATCCATTTACTCAGCTTACCAGTTATAAACCATAGCTTTACTGAATGTGAATTACAATAGGCTGATCTTAAAGACCTTTAAGAACTAACCTCCAATAACCTCTTCTACATCATGTCCTCTGGTAACTGTTCATTTGGATTAAGGCAAAACCAACCAAAGACATTCTTAATAGCTTGAGGTCCAGCTCACAAACCTCCACAGCTGGCCAAGTACCGTAGCAACCTCAGCGTTAACAAAAGGAAATATGTTCTATACTGCTGAGCATTAACTGCTTAAGCAACTGTCCTGAGGTTGAAACAAATCTGTCCCGGGAATTTAGGGCCCGTTTTCTGGACTTTGGGAGGGGAGGCATGGAGAAAAATAAAGTTAAACTTACCCCTACCCTCTCTCTGAGAATAGGATATTTCTTCAAACTTTCTGAAGCGTTTACTATTAGAAATGTGAAACCCTATAAAAGTACCAAGGGCAAAGAAGAGCCTTTAAATTGTTTTTCACTTGTAACCACAATGGAGTAGTTTTCAAATAAACCCAAAGATAGCTAAACGGGATCCTAAATGGTACACTCTGTTCAGAAACCATAGAGTTGGCTCTTTGGTTTCTGATATTTGGTTTCCTGGTTTCTGTCAGAGTATTTTTGTTCCTGGATTTTGTTTTTGATAGAGAAACTGCAGTAGCACCAGAAAAGAGCAGTTTTTTTTTTTTTAACCCAAAAAGTTCTGCAAAGTTCTCTGAGTATCCCTCTCTTTAGGACTGTGCCCCCAATCCAGTTCATGTTCCATTTCCCTATGGGGACAAAAGACAATTCCCAGTTAGAAATTAGCCTCTTTGGCAGAACTACTTGTAAGACCAGAAAATAGGCCAGTGATAGCCAATTCTCAATCATCTTTAAATAAAGTGAGAGCGTCACTTAATTTATCCAAGCACCAGTTTGCCAAAGGGCTGAACTAGAGATCTCACTCCACTCAAGTGTTCTAAAGATGATTCTGAGTATAGAACAGACACTTCCGTTTGAAACAGATAGAAACTTGAGGTGATCTTAAGGCCCACTGAGAGTATGCATATGAATTTGTACATTACTTCTGATGAATAAAATGAGGGAACTGGACTAGAATTTCCACCTATCTTTCAACTCTACCATTATATGATTCCAAGGTCCTTGGAAATGGCAGTAAATAGGGCAGGACTGAAGGTTAGACCTGCCACCAACTCTCCAAATGCCACTGCTCTGAAGTAAGAAACTGGTAATGATAAAGATTAGTTCTTCCAGGATAATCATCTACTGTTAAAGAACATACATTTCTATTAGGATGGGATCTCCTTTAGGCAGGGAGATTTTATCTTTTGTTCACTGATGTATTTATTCCCCAACCCTCTAACAAGAGCTGGCACACAGTAAGCATCAATAAATATTTATTGAGTGAATGAATAAGTTTTGTCCTTGGCATTTGAAGTAAGCCATCCAAAGAATATAATCTGCAAGTCCCTAAAGGCAGAGGGATGCTTATATTCTACTACATGTCAGCTGGCAGAAAAATTAGGATACAGGGACTCCCTCAGACTTTAGAGACTGAAAAGAATGTATCCATAATCATCTAGACATCTAAACAGAGCAAGAAAAACAGGGTTAGAAACAAACACATTTTACAATCCCATTTTCAAAACATGTAACCTTTCCAGGATCAGAAAAGAAAATATCAGTGAAGCAAGTTTCTGAAGGGAGTACAGAAACTCTTTCTTCTTCTTCCTTTTTTTTGAGACAGTCTCGCTCTGTCACCCAGGCTGGAGTGCAGTGGCAGGATCTGGGCTCACGGCAACCTCCGCCTCCTGGGTTCAAGCAATTCTCCTGCCTCAGCCTCCCAAGTAGCTGGGACCAAAGGTGCACGTCACCACGTCCAGCTAATTTTTGTTTTAGTAGAGATGGGGTTTTGCCATGTTGCCCAGGCTGGTCTTGAACTCCTGAGCTCAAGTGATCTGCCCTCCTTGGCCGTCCAAAGTGCTGGGATTACAGGCTTGAGCCACTGCGCCCAGCTGAAATATTATTCTTCTAAGACATTTCAATTTGGGATAAAAATTCTTTCATCTCCTAAGTATGACCTTTCAGGTATGAAAGACAAAACATACAAGTTAACAATTAAAAAGTCTATATGTTCTAAATTCCCCAAGTCTGAGAAACAGTGACAACACCTTGCTCCGAAATATCCTAATATCCCAAGGGTTCATTTGTGTTTTTACACATAACAAAAACAAAAATAAAAACAAGAGACATCTGGTGGCAGGACGAGCATTGTCTTCTTCAACTTACTCTGCATCTTTATGGGACCCCCATTCTCACCCCCTCCTGTCACATCAGGCATCAAAAATGAAAATCACACACAACAGTAGTCAAATAGCTCGATTACATAAGGCTTTAAAAAGAGCTGTGCAAGGTAGCATGTGCTAAAGGTGATCAAAATATACATTTTAACTATTGAAAACAGGTAGTCCTGTCACTAAACACTTGGTAAAAGCAGAACAGGCTGGCAAAAGGACTAGAAAAGTTTGTCAGTTCCTGGCTTTCTGAACCTGCTTGTTCACAAGGCTGCTTGCTTCCTGGGAAGAGAAGAAGAAAAGTTTTTCATGGAGTCTCCTGTAGATAAGCCTTAATCATAGCCTGGCAAGACTGTGCAAACACTTTGAACTCGAGAAGACATTTTCTCTTTTTCTCCTTCTGACTTTTTGTTATACCAGTGGCATTGCCATGTGTGTCAAGAACCCAAAGAGTTTAGGGGGAAGGGGAGGAATATCACAATTGCAGAGGCCTGATTACTATGCAGAAAACACCACCCTACCAGACAGACTTGCCAACGAACCGCCCTTGGGAAGGGTACAGTCTATGGGGTGAACAAAGGGGCTGATATACTGTGGAATTGGATTCAGAGAGACCTCCTCATCTCCAAAGCTTCTGGATTTCTACGCAAGAGCAGCAATTAGGCATTAACTGACAAGAACATTATTTACAACAGGGAAGAGGTTCAGATGAGTGTCCCACTGTACTGTACAGAATTCCAGTCTTCAAACCTTTAATACCAAATTAGTTGCTTTCTCATCCTGCCTCACCTCTTTTAAATTATAATTGTTCTGTTTCACAACAAAGTGTCTTTGTGGCACAAACTATTTTAATTTACTTGTAACTCTTACATAAAAACCTCCAAAGCATTTTACCAATGACAATTTGCAAAGCAATTAACTATCCAGGATCACATGCTCACATGACAAAATAAAACTTTTTTTGGTCTTTTGAGCGATTTGAAAGCACTACATTGAACAAAATAATTGGATCTTGTGACTTTTCCCTTCAACCTAATTTTCATCTAATTTGCTGTCCTACATGCGAATTTGCCTCACCAAGATGCTTGTATACATTTTAGATAAAGAAGGATACATTTAGGGTGAGGTGGGTGGATTGCTTGAGGCCTGGAGTTCTAGATCGGCCTTGGCAACGTATCGAGATCCCTGTCTCTACAAAATTTTTATTTTTTCCCAGACAGAGTTTCGCTCTTGTCACGCAGGGTGGAGTGTAGTGGCGGGATCTCAGCTCATTGCAACCTCTGCATTTCCATGCCTCCCTCTCAGAACCGTTCAGCCCCCTGGCCTGTTCCCTTATTTTATCTAAGCAGGTAATCAAAACAAGAAACATCCTGATATTCCCTGTGCTAATACAAAACAAAACAAACAAATCTTTCCCTTCTAGGATTAATTCTAATCATCCCTGAACCATTTCTGAAATCAGACCTGTAATCCCACTCTTATTTACCAGAAGTGTCATTTGAGGCAAGCTTTTAATTGATCTAAGCCTCTGTTTCTTTTTCTGAGAAATGAGCAACTTCCAAGGTATAGATTAGAAATACTGTATGTAAAAGACGCAGTAGTGTCAGACACATAGTGAGTGCTCAAAAATTATTAATGGTTTTCAAAATCGCAAAAATAAAATGAAAAAAAAAATAGTAGGACTGGGTGCAGTGGCTCACACCTGTAATCCCAGCACTTTGGGTGGTCAAGGCGGGCAGATCACAAGGTCAGGAGTTCGAGACCAGCCTGGCCAACGTGGTGAAACCCTGTCTCTACTAAAAATACAAAAATTATCCGGGCGTGGTGGTGGGCGTCTGTAGTTCCAGCTACTCGGGAGGCTGAGGCAGAAGAATTGCTTGAACCTGGGAGGCAGAGGTTGCAGTGAGCTGAGACTGTGCCACTGCACTCCAGCCTGGGTGACAGAATGAGACTCCGTCTCAGGAAAAAATAAAAATAAAAAAATAAAAGTTAGTATTAGATATAAGGATACCCATGATAAAGAGTGTGACTATGAACATCATTTATCTCAACTAAAAAGTTTATTTTGGCCTAAGCAACATCTTAAGCTTAAAAATAAAAATTAATAAAGCCAAGAGGCCACGTCCTGCGGTGGCACAGTATAAAGTAAATTTGCAAAACAGAAACTTTGACTTCAAATACCTTTTTCTCTCTTCTTATAGGGCCTTTACACTCCATAAGTGAGCCAAGTCACAAAACGGGAAGGCTTAGAATCACCGAACTCATGACATTCAGATGCCCCACGTGAGGGCATCTCCGTAAGGATAAACTTGAGCTTAGACAATCCTTCAGATACTTAAAAAAGGGTCCAAACCAAACAAACTGAAAAGCAAAAAAGCAACAAGGAAAAAAAAACCCAACCTTCAAAAAGTTGAGGGGGCCTGAAACATCCAAACTGGCTGTTTTCTTTGGCTGCATTCACTGGTTGTTGTTCAAGTTCAGTTCTAGCAGAGACTCTAACACTATAACACTTATTTCTTGCTAAAACATAATGAACAAGAAAGCAAACTGATTATTCCTTATTCACAAATGTCAGTGTCAGAAGTAATATTACATACTAATAAGTCATATAACATTTCTACTCATTTCAAGCAAAGGCACATCGTTGTTAAATGTTACCTTTAAATTCGAAAAGAACAAAAAATAAATCAGGAAGTTCTTCCACACAATCATCCAAAAGTGTAATAATCCGTAAAAACTTAACCTGCCACTGAAGAGGGCAAAGGAACCCAATGACCTTCACCTCATTTATTCACCAAGAAATGTATTAACAGTGGGTACTGTTGTTTTCCAGTTTTTCTTTATTACTTATTTCATTCACCATAATTCCAAATTTTAATGACCATATCTTTCCTAAAATATCTACATAATAATCTTGATTATTTAAGAGTAAAAAGTTGGTTTCTCCTCTAGCTACTTCTGACCTCTTCAATAAATCGTGCCTGATGCTGCCTCCTTTCCTTCCAACCACTCACATTAGAATCCTTTTAGTCAAAGTAGTCCGAGGCTGCAGTTGTTCGCAGCATGTGATCATCCTCAATACTATATTATTTCAGAGCAGCTTAAGTCACCATTCCTAGGCAATTTCATAGTAAAAAAATTATTCTAGGAATTCCTGGACCTATAGATATTTCCATGATCATTACAAAAATACTTTTTAAATTAAAAAAATTGTCTATAATGTACCATGCTGGGAAATTTTTATTTCAAAAATAGAACTAAACTCTGAGCTTCAATAATGCTGTCAGATAGATTCCCAGGGCCCTTCTACTGCCCTCAAGGAAATGATGGCACACCCTCAGTTTGGGAAAGGCTGTCCAGGATTAGTTCAAAGAAGATGCTCTACCCAAAACCCCACCAATGATTCCCTCCTCTCCCCCATTAGCAGAGTCCTATCCTCTTTATATCAAGTTCCTCTGAAAATCAGGTTATATTTAATACCTGGAGATCCTCAACTTGTTATTCAATACCGTACTTTCTTTCCTAGGCCAAAATGTGTGTAAATTTTCTAGACACTTAAAGTTAAGATCACCAATACCATAAGAATCATGATAAATTGGAAAATATGACAAGGAAAAAAAGGAGGGTTCTTTACCATCCTTGAGCAAGTGAAAAGTTTTCATGGCTGATGCTTTACTTGATCCACTTGTTTAATTACACTCATTAGTCTTTAGCTACAAACATGTAGAAGGTACTTAAATGACTGAATGAATAATTTATTATAAACTTTTAAAAAGAGAAATGCCAGATTCTGCTAGTCTCCTTTATTCATTTATTTGTAAGAATGGGATCCTTCTTTGTCACAGGACACTAATTTAGCACCAGAGAAGTTACTGAGCACAACCTCATCGAAGTCATCCTATCTTCTACTGAAGTGATAAACAATACAACCATTTTTTGCTGAAACTGGCCTGATTCACCTTAAAAATGGTACCATAGGTAAAGAAGAAAAAAAAAACTACAGATCAAAACACAAAAAGTGAGGAAAAAAAAGTCTTATATTGAATGAATGTCAGTTTGCCATATTCCACCAGAAAGTAATTTTCAATCCAAAGATTTTTATCTCAGAAAATATAGTATATTTTCCAAGTTTTGGTAGATATGTTATTAACCCTATCTTATTCCTTCAAAGTTACTGCTTAGTCACAGACAGAAACACTAAAACACTTTAGCATAAAGAGGGAAGAAAAGTATCTCCTACTTTACCTTGTCTTAGCAGTTCCATTAAAAGACCACTTAACTCTCAGCTCTAAGAGCTTCAAAATAGGTTCCTATAATACAAAACACACAGAAAGACACATGTACACAATCATCTATATTGCTTTATTAATCAGCCTTTATAAAGTTATCCACATGTATCATAAAAAATAATAACCTTTGTTAATAATAAAAGGTTTTTTTTTTTTTTTTTTGGTTTGGTTTTAATGCTATCGCTTATGACAGCACACTTGCCTCCTTCTGGATAAATATGAGGGACAAATAACAGACAGCAGCAACATACAAAAACTCAGTGATTTCCTATAATTCTTCACCCCCATTCTAGACCAAATCCTCGGAGATTCTATGAAGCTGCAGAGTCCCAAACTTCATGCAAAAAACAAGATCTTGGTGGTATCTCTGTTATTCTGAAAGATCTTCTTAGGCCAAGTGGGATTGGAAAACTTACAGTGAAGCTTTAGGTTATGCTGCTACAGGGGTATGGCAGAAGTTTACAAAGATTTTTTAAAGTAATAATGCTTTGTGTTGGCAAGGGTATGAGAATGGGCACTTTCATACATTGATGGTAGGAGTTTAGGAAGATTTTAGGAAAGACAAAAAAGAGTGACTAGAAAAAGCAAAGCTTTAAAATTCTGTATGTTCTCAGACATCAATTCCACTTCTAGAAATGAAAGTAGATATACATTAAGATTTACCTAAAATATTTTCATCAGTGATATTTATAACAGCAGAAAAACTAGGGGGAAAAACCCTTAACAACCCATTTAGAAGTAATCAGCTAAATTAACGAAATATTTATTTCATACAATGAAATATTTTGCCATCATTAAAATGAAGTCATTGGGCATTTATCCCAGAAAAATGAAAATTTACGTTCACAGAAAAACCTGTACATGAATATTCATAGCACAAGGCTTTATTCAAAATAGCCCCAAACTGAAAACAACCCAAATGTCCATTGAGTGATGAGTGAATAAATAAAATGTAACCTAGCCATACAGTGGAACACTATTGAGTAACAAACAGGAACACACTACTGAGATGTGTAACAACTTGGATAAATCTCCAGGAAATTAGGTTTAATGGAAAAAGTCAATCCCAAAAATCCATATACTGTATGATATAACATGATCACTTATGTAACATTCTTGAAATGACAAAATTATAAAAATGAAAAGCAGATTAATGGTTGCCAGGGGTCAAGTTAGGCAGGGGAAAGGAGGTAGCTGTTGCTATAAGACAGCAATAGAAGGGGGGCTGGGTGCGGTGGCTCACGCCTCTAATCCCAGCCCTTTGGGAGGCCAAGGCAGGTGGATCACCTGAGATCGGGAGTTTAAGACCAGCCTGGCCAACATGGTGAAACCCCGTCTCTACTAAAAATACAAAGATTAGCTGAGCAAGCTGGTGGGCGCCTGTAATCCCAGCTACTCAGGACGGTGAGGCAGGAGAATCACTTGAAAACCAGGAGGCAGAGGCTGCAGTGAGCCGAGGTTGTGCCATTGCACTCCAGCCTAGGTGACAGAGCAAGACTCTGTCTCAAAAATAAAATAATAAAAATAAAAATTTTTAAAAAGCACTAGGACACTTCGGGAGGCCGAGGCAGGCAGATCACAAGGTCAGGAGATCAAGACCATCCCGGCTAACACGGTGAAACCCCATCTCTACTAAAAATGCAAAAAAAAATTAGCCGGGCATGGTGGCGGGCGCCTGTAGTCCCAGCTACTCGGGAGGCTGAGGCAGGAGAATGGCATGAACCCCGGAGGCAGAGCCTGCAGTGCGCTGAGATTGTGCCACTGCACTCCAGCCTGGTGGACAGAGCAAGACTCCGTAAAAAAAAAAAAAAAAAAAAAAAAGACAATAGGAAGGATCCTTGTGGTGATAAGAAATGTTCTGTATCTTGACAGTATCAATGTCAGTATATCTTGGTTGTGTGAACTATAGTTTTGCAATATATTAACACGAGGGGAACTAGATAAATAGGATGTCTCTGCATTATTCCCCACAACTGCATGTAAATCTACAATTATTTAAAAATAAGATGTTTTAAAGTCACTGATGATTATTTAATGACATAAAAGTATTCATAATCCTTCTTCCCTTATAAAAATTAGCCAAGACATTCAATCACAAAGTACCTGAGGCTTAAGTGAAAACCAGATTTTAAAATCTTACTTATCATCCCAATCAACCAACCAGGAAATATGCACAAAAAAATTAACAATAATTGACTGCAGAATTACAGATTGTTTTCATTTTGCAATCTCTGGCTTCTAAATTTTCTACAATGAACACACATCCTTTTTTTTTTTTTTTTTTTGAGATGGAGACTTGCTCTGTCACCTAGACTGGAGTGCAGCGGAACGATCTTGGCTCACTGCAATCTCCGCCTCCCCAGTTCAAGCAACTCTCCTGCCTCAGCCTCTGGAGCACCTGGGATTACAGGAGTGCACCACCACACCTGGCTAATTTTTTGTATCTTTAGTAGAGGTGGGGTTTCATCATGTTGGCCAGGCTGGTCTCGAATTCCTGACCTCAGGTGATCCGCCCGCCTCGGCCTCCCAAAGTGCTGGGATTACAGGTGTGAGCCACCATACCCAGCCCACACATAGTTTTATAATGGGAGGAAATAAAGTTATAAAGGCTCGTATCTATGGAACATCAATTTGTATGAAGCTAGTCCTCACAGGTAATACAAACCAGGTTATGTCAGTAGTCACTAAAGTAGTCTTTTTCCTGGCAGTCAGCCACAGAAGCTTTCCCAAGTTCAGTGTTCAACTTCTAACTGCAGGCCAATGGATCTAGTTTTCTAAAATCCTCCTCCCACCCTCCTTATACATATAAAAAAAAACCTTAGTCCATTAAAACCTGCTTACCCCTCAGATCTTCTCACATAGAGGACCTTCCTCACACAGAGGACCAACATAGATGCAGGTGGGTCTTGAAGAGAAGAACCAGCCACCCAATATTTTGCTGAAATGTGGTTCTATTCTGGAAGGAAATTTGAGATGGGACAATCCAACTTCAAAGTCAAAAGTAAGTGGGATGGGAGGAAGAAGATAGAATTTGTCTGAAGAAATGGGATGGCCCTTAACAGAAACGATGATATAATGGTGGATGTGGGGTGGGCTTGCTTCTCAGATACTTACTCTGAAGCATTTCTAAGTTTGTGAGGCAGATTTTTAATAACTAAGATTTTTTCTTAAAGGAGAATGGGAGAAAGATTTTAGAAAATGAGACCATTTGCAGTCAGAAGTTGGCACACTGAGCCCGGGAAAGCCTCTGTGGCTGACCATGAGGGAAAAGACCACGAAGAAGCATGTTTGTGGAAACACAACCCTCTCACTGAGCCCCGGGGCAAGGCACATACTAAGTGAGGGGTCATTACGAGAAGCATTATGAAAAGCCAATCACCTTCAACTACGCTGCCTCCTAAATACAATGTTGAGCACCATTCAAATAAGAAATAATGTATTCAAAACATAAATCCACAAACTACACACACATACAACATTCTAGACATAGGTGAGAGCTGAGATGTATAAAAATTAATATAGTTCTTGGTCTTACATAAGCAACAAAGTTAATACCTAGCAAGATTTTTAAATTTTAATAAATTAGCCTATCTTAAAGAAAATCCCAATAAAAAGGTTATGTTTTTAAAGAGCAGACCCAACCCTGTTTCAATTCAGAAGGGTCATTTACTTATTAACAGGAATAATAACAGTGTGAAAGGAAGGTGGAGGACAGGGAATAAAAAACAGCTTGCTCTCACAAAGTTACTCTGATCTAGGAATAAAAACAGCTCTCATCCCATTTTCTAGAACTCTGTATACATCTCAAGTTTCCTATGTAATAAGTGTTAGCAATCTTTTTCTTAGTTGCATAAAAAAAGAAAAGGGAAAGAGAAAGAATATGCCTAGACAAGAATTAGAGAAACTCCTTGCCGGCCATCATGCTAAGCCAGCATGAAGGAGGTGAGGGGTATATAGAGACCCCCGCCCTGGGTGGGCAGTCTCCAATGACCACCAGATCAAGGGATTATCCACCATCCACATCTTGCCATACAAAGCAATGCCCTGGGTAGGCATTCCTGGAAGCCATTTGTCTGCCAAACCACTGTCATGAATGAGAGGCTTCCCAGAATACATTCAGAATTCTTCCCTAAATTTCTGTTTCCATGATGGTGAATTTCCAGTAACTCAATCATCATAAAATGTGTAACACTCCCCTCCCCACAACAAAATCTGTACAGCCCCAGACCTTTTAAAATTATGTTTCTGACTCATGTTGTGCATAGCTTTGTTCAAAAGAAAGCTCTAGATTTTTTTTTCCCCCACTTCCCACCAGGGCCCAGCATAGACAGCTAGTTCAGAGCAATGGGTCAGTGCGTGCCAGTGGTTCTTTTGTATGTATCCTGCTTGTGGTTGCCTCAGTTCAGTTTATCACTCAGCAACTGCTTGGTAATCCCCTGTCATCCCCACCCTACAAATGTCCCTATCAGCAGAGCTGGGTAGCAACAAGTCAGCAGAATTCAGCTAATCCACTCCTCCTCTAGGGCTGAGGTGACTCAAGTTGATGAAGAAACTACCAAGGAACAAATTCTAGAAAGAGCAGAAAGATGCACAGGGATTTTCCCCTCCCCAATTGACGGAGATGGAAGACTGGACAGTAGGGAGGAAGAAGGCAAAGATTAAAGCAGAGGGAACCCACAGTGTTGTACATTATTAACTGCAAGGGAACTATATCCTTAATGGAAAACACATGCCCCACTAAATCACTGGGAACCTCAAACTCCATGAGAGGAATTTTGTTTTTATTAAGTTTCTTCTTGCTTGCTTTAATCTGAATGTTCATCAATTCTAGCTTAGAATTTATGGGTTTAAAAGACACTATTTAACAAATATATATAGCTTCAAAAGAGGGAGAAGAATCGCTAATTTTAAAACACCAAAAGCATGAATTCTAATTTTAGTACCTTTTAGTACTACAATAGGTGGCATGTGATGAACTCTGTGATACATCTCAAGAGTCAGGCAGACCTAAGTACTTATTACAAATTAGAGGAAACATGAAATAGCTCTGTTTGTTCCTGAAATAGCTCTCTGGCTACCTCACATGCTGCAGCTGGACACAGCCACATACAGGTCTACAGTATGAGCTACCAAAGCCTGCAGAGGTCGGTATAAAAAAGTTATTGAAACATATTAAAACATAGAGTACCTAACCTCATGGACTCTGGAGACTGATAACGCAATGTGTAATGGAATCAAAGTACCCTTTTGCCCTGTATTGACAGCTTAAATTTAGCCCACAGAATCCATAATTTCACATAGTCATTATCCATTTGTTAGGTACAAATACCACAAGGCAGCATGGGGATGTTCTGATCCAATTTAAAAAAAGCACAATCATTCTGTTTAATAAGAAAGCAATTTCTCTTAAATGAGCATCCTCATAGCTGAAAAGAAAAATGTCTTCCACGTTCAGAATCATAAACAATTTCTTTGTGCTTAAGCCTATTACCCATTCTCAGCCTGGTGTGCTTCTGGATTTAATGGGGACAGAGAAGTTGAAAAGAGTAAATCTCTGGGGTGACACTGTTTCTAATGGCTCAAGGGGACACTCTTAGGTCTGGCTCTCTTTCTTATCTAGCCATGGAAACAAGTTATACAACCTCTGAGCTGATGTGTCTCTAACACAGCCCAATGGCATCGCCCACATTCTGGCACTTCCCTTTTGGGACAAGTTAAGACACAACTGCATGGCCAAGTTCTGTTCTCACTTAGCTGCTGCCATCTCCAGAGTAAATTTCCTCTCCAGTCCTTTGGGATTTTCTCTGCTTATTGTGGTTCAAGATATCATTCACACTTCAGACTCTAAAGAGTTAGAAAAGACTCTAGTTTATTTAGTTCAACAGTTTATTTCCCAAAGTATGTTCGGCTGATAACTGTTTTCTGCTTAAAAAAAAGAAAAGAAAAAAAAAAGCACCCCTATGAGCTGCAACTGTTTGGGATATGCGGGGTTAAACAATATAAAACAGGTTTCTTTACTGTAGGACTTCTCATGGGCTTCAGTCTGCTGGTACGCATCCTGAAGTTCCTAAAGGGTGACAGTGCATATTAAGTATTTTCCAGATCCTTTTTTTAAACCACAGATCACTTTTTAAACAAAGTGTGTAATGAGGCTAGTGTTCTGGATTCTCCCAAATTGCCTGTAACTTTGCCTATGGACAGGTACACATTTATTTACCTTCCGTTTTCCTCTAAATGTTGCTTCTTAGTGACCCATCTCCGATTTCCATTTCCTGCTTAAACTTTCTCATTCCCTTGGCAAACAAGTGTTTTCCTTCCCTACTTACAAAACATACTTGAGGAAATGTTCATTCACCAACCTGTAACTTTTCAAGTAATCTGGACATTTTCCCCTCTATACCTCTGAGTCCACATTCCTACTTTTACTTGAACTTTTTTTTTTTCATTTAGGGCATTAACCAGGAGTCCATGGATGGGACTTAGTGGGTCCATAAGCCCCTGAAATCATATCCAAATCACATGCAAAATGTCTTAGGTAACCACATTTTTCTAGAGATCAGGCAACACACATTTCCTCAAAGAGGTCCATTATACCTCAAAAACCACTGGGAAACAATAACAAAAATAGTATTATAAAAATGTTTTCAATGCTAAGGGATAATAGGATGGGGAAGAGAAAGGCAGAAAATAAAGCATTTGACCTCCATGGTAAAATAATGCACACTGACAAGTTATAAGCTTTGGGGGCATTCCTCAAAATAAAGAAACATTTCAGGAAGAAAAAAATATGAATGGAAAGTTTAAACAAAACGGACAAGAGGGAAGTGGTATCTGGGCAGTATGACAGAATGAAGGGGACCAGGGCTGCCACCATTAAAATATTTCTTACTGAATCTCAAAATATCCTATACTTGGCCTATTAATGTAAAAGTCCATTTCTGGAAGAATTATCAAACTCATCACTAACAAGGTAAAATGGCAGCTTGGCATTTGAACACCATCAGGCCCCTCATAACCATGTGCAAACACAGAGGTCACTAATTTCATGTTGCGTGCAAAAAAACTCCCTTAGACAGCAGTGACTTAAAACAGGAGAGGGGATTTTATCCTAAAGTCTTAGGAATGGGAAATGTAGGAAGGCAGATTTTATATGGTTTTTGCTTTCTTTGATCCTTTCTTTTCAAGAGTAAACAAGAGTTAACAAATCGCCTTCCTTCCAGAAACATACACTTCTATATGAGAGAACATAAAATAATAAAAGTTACAGAAACTACAAACACTTATGTAAATGGTCTCAATGAAACGGCAAAGAGGTCCCCTGTACCCAGTACCTTTGCCGAGTTATTAAAAAACGAAAACTTTGTTGCATTTCTTACAAAACAAAGAGTATGCTTGGGAAATAAATTCAATATAGTAAGCCCCAAACTTTTTCTATGTATCATTAAATTTAGCTTAAGCTGAAGAATGGAGAGATCACAGTTACGATGAAAAGTTTCTTCTCTCTACCTCCTCCTTCAGAAGTACTTCCCAGTATTTCCGAAAATTCAATTTGCATTCCACATCACTAACTAAAAACACAATTATGCTCATACCTCTCATAAGCTCAACAGAAATAAGAATGTTTTAGGCCTCGACAACCTGTGGCTTGATGAGGTTTTGCAAAATCTAGCTGCTTGTGGGAGGGGGAGCAGAAAGAGTAGAAGTAACACCTGGGAGGGAAAAATCTATCCTTGAATACAACATTAATATTAGGAGGATAAACTGAAATCTGAGCCTAGTGTTGTTTGGGGAACCACCATGAAAATACTTTGGATTATAAGCATCTCCACCAAAATCACACATTGTCCCTGACACGTAGGTACCAACATGCTGAAAAGGTTGCATAAGCACATAAAGGAAGGGAGAGCTGCCTACAAAACTTTGCTTAGGTGTAGCCCATTCTTATCTCACAGCATAGGGACTGGCAGGAGTCATGTTTGGAAAGAGCTGGGGCTGTGCCACGTTCAACAAGGCCCGATTTGGGGATGAGTGGGCATGCCAGTGCCTGGCCATCCTGCCCTACACCTACTGGGTCACTGAGACACACCAGACCCACAGGGCCATGGGGCACAAGGGGTCCGGAAAGACCAGGGCCACTGCCTGCAAGGCAGACCTCAGATTTGCCACCTATATTTTTAAGAGTTCAAAAAGCAGCAAAACAAAACAACACGGCCCAAGCAAGCCCAAAAGAAGCATTAGCGGGAGGCAAAGGTGGGAGGGAGAGGTGGCTGAGGCGGGGAAGGAGGGAAGAAAATGCTGCATGCCTCTGACCTCAGAAAAACCCTGGGAACTCTCCTCCTGCTGCCTTGGTCCATGGGGCTGGATCATACCTTTATTCTACAAATAAGAAACCAAAACTACTATGGTAACTTCACAGTTTCGTTTTCTTTATTTGGCTTCCAAACCTTAGGAGTATGAAATAAGCCTTTTATTCTACAACTCTCCCTAGAAGAAGAAGGAGAAGAACAGGGACTCTCCTTTTTTTTCTCTAAAGTTATTCACCCGTTTTCATCTTTTTGCAAACAAACTTCAGTTAAAACTTAAGTCAAATTTAAACATCTCAAGCTGCCCTTTTCCTTCTACTTAAAATTAATTCCACAACTTTTGGGGGAGGGAAAAACAAGAAACAAGGAAAAAGAATATCAGCACACAGCTTTCTGCCGTCTTCTCCTCACTGCTTTGGTAGTTTTAAGAAACCTCAAAGTTTACACAAACACAAAGCCAAAAGATGTCCAAAAGACATACACAGCAAAGGCCGGTCACGGTGGCTCACACCTGTATGTAATTCCAGGACTCTGGGAGGCCGAGGCGGGTAGATCACCTGGGGTCAGGCATTCAAGACCAACCCACCCAAGATGGTGAAACTCCATCTCTACTACAAAGGTACAAAAATTAGCTGGGTGTGGTGGCACATGCCTGTAATCTCAGCTACTCGGGAGGCTGAGGCAGGAGAATCACTTGAACCCAGGAGATAGAGGTTGCAGTGAGCCAAGATTGCGCCACTGCACTCCAGATTGGGTGACAGGGCGAGACTCCGTCTCAAAAAAAAAAAAAAAGAAAAGAAAAGAAAAATACACAGCAAAGGGGCCAGGTTCAGTGGCTCACACCTGTAATCCCAGCATTTTGGGAGGCTGAGGCAGGAGGATCACTTCAGGCCAGGAGTTAGAGACCAGCCTGGCCAACATGGTGAAACCCCATCTTTACTACAAATACAAAAATGAGACGGGCATGGTGGCGGGCACCTGTAATCCCAGCTACTCAGGAGGCTGAAGCAGGATAATCACTTGAACCCAGGTGGCAGAGGTTACAGTGAGCTTAGATCGTGCCACTGCACTCCAGCCAGAGCAAGACTCCATCTCAAAAAAAAAAAAGAAATACACAGCGAAGGAAAAAATTAATATTTACTTTTCTTTCTCCCACCAATTATTTAGCTTTCCTTAAGCCCAATTAACCTGACACAACCTTTCCTCACTCTTTCAACCTCATCTATTTAAAAAATAGTATGACCTAAAATATCTGCACACCCTATTTCACAATCTTTTGATAAACTAGGAAATAAAGGAACATCTTGTTACTATAACATGTAATCCTCCCTTCTAAGAAAAAACACTTGTACCAAGTCCAGCTAACATGATCCATTAAGAACAACTAGTTCTTTCTTACAGGCTAACACTGACTAGACATGGAGGACTTGAACTTTAAAAATAAACACTCAACAATATTCCCAACATCTAGATGTTCAAACTGCCCACTAAATTATGCATTCCTAAGCATGCATCCATCTCTCTGTGGACACACTGGGAAAATGCCTCTCTAAATTATAACAGGATTGAGATAAAGACTGGAGAGCAATGAGTGCAATAAGAATCATCCTCCTCCCCTTAAGCACTCAATTATTACCCGCACCAACCATTCTTAGCGCCCTCCCAACCAATGGCTTCTCAGAGACTCTGAAACCACAACAAATGTGCAACCCGAAGCCACAGCTGTGGCGGACAAATGCCAGAAGCAAAATTCATGACACTTTATTTCAGTATTCGCACAGAAGCTTGGACAGGTGTGAGGAAGCATGGTACAATGATCTGGGGATCTCCAGCCTCTTTCCACACACATACACTCAAGCTTCCACCACACCTCTATTCCAGAAAACCACCAGAACCTCTACTTAAAAAATAATTTGAAGTGAATTTAAAATGCATTCTTGCTTATGACTAACAAGAACTGTGAGGTTCCTGAAAGCCAAGAACTTCTATTGCTCAAATCATGAAGCTAGCAGGAAGGCAGATGAGATGCAAAGACTCCTAAGTGATGACGAATAAAGGAGTAACTGAAGAAATGTGAACACAAAGGGCATAGCTTACAATACTGTAAAAACTGGCGTAAATGGACTATTTGGCCTTAAGTTACACAAAAAATTCCAACTGCAGCCTTTTCTAACCCCTTTTTTCAGTTCAAATCAACTTTATGAGGTGTAACTTACATATGAAAAACTGCACCCATTTTAAGCATATGCTTACACGAATATGGGCAAATATATTTACACCAGTGTAAGCACCACCACAATTAAGATATAAAACATTTCGTATTTCCCTGAAAAGTTCCCTTCTGCCCTTTTGCAGTCAACCTCCTCCGATCCCCATCACCCCTGGCAATCGCTGATCTGCTTCCTGTTGCCATAAGTTAGTTTTGCCTTTTCTAGAATTCCACAGAAATGGAATCAAACAATAGGTACTCTCCTGTTCAGGCATTCTTCTCTCACAATGTTTTTGACATTCATCCATGCTATGTATCTGTGGTGTGTTCCTTCTTATTGAGCAGTATTCCCTTTGTACTGACATATCACTATTTTCCAGACTTTTTTTTTTAACTAGAAAGAGGGTGGTGCTTAGCTTTAAAACACATACATAAAACTTTCTAAGGATACTGTAATATTTTTCTCTCAAAGTAATCAGAACTTATAGGTAACTTTCCATAAAGTACAATCCCAAATTCCCGGCTTCAGAAACACAAAGTTTTGTTTTGTGTCACCTCTCTATTCAATAACTGGTTCAATCAAATGGAAAGAAAAACCATAACTTGAGATGTTTTGTTTACAGCCAGCTCAAGATGTTATTTCAAGCTGCTGAAGAACTATGAGGAAA
This sequence comes from Hylobates moloch, assembly GCF_009828535.3. NCBI lineage: Eukaryota > Metazoa > Chordata > Mammalia > Primates > Hylobatidae > Hylobates > Hylobates moloch. Next base: position 126,344,256 of record NW_026652277.1, on the reverse strand, counting down.
CTGTATCCAAGCAAATTTTCACGTGCTGCTTCCTGAATGCCTGACCGAAAAGTGAACTTTATTTAGTACATCAGTTTAATTTGGGTTCTGACCCTTCTGCTTTTTCCTGATGATTTAGAATTTTGGATTTCATGCTGACTCCCAGTTACCCCACCATCAGAAGGATGTAATGGGATTTCCCTTGAGGTGGGACTGCCCTGAGAAGTTCTGTCTGGAAAAGAAAATAAATAGACCATTTAAATTTTGTGTAACCTAACTGCCCCAATGATGCACGACTACTAGTGTTTCCAAGGGAATACAACTTGGGAAACTCTGTTCTAACAGGTAAGAGGTATAAACCTAGTAGTTTCAGGATGGCTGGCTGTCTACAACAGGCCTGGTTATTCTCAATGTCAATGGACCATGCTTATCCCAATGTGGGGTACAAAAATGAAAATAAACAGTTTCTAAAAGGTCACCTGATGAGTTCCAGCTACACCTGAGATGTGAAATGAGAGGCTGTAACATTCCTGAGCCCCCATCTCCTTACCCATACTTCAAACAGATCTTTACAAGTCACAAGGGCAGGCAGCAACATCTTCTAAAGGATGAGACCTACCTACATGAGAAGGCTGTTGCCTGTCTACTCTGCTTCACTAACTAGTTTGGCACTCTGAGCCCACCATCAAGTGCTGGGCCTCAGTTTCGTCTGCTGTCAGGGGAGGCCGCTGAGCTAGGATGAGCTCTAAGGTTATCTCCAATCTGAAAGCTGTCATATGAGGCTCAAAAAAGGGCCACAATCCCAATACTAAAACAAGAAAAGTTGCATATTTTTAAAACCATATTTGCAAGCAAGGCATCCAGAATTCCGACAAGAATATCAGTCTCAATTCTTCATTCCTAATTCTTGGCCATTGTAAACTCTAAATAAGTACTTTTCTTTTGTCTATCCATTACTTCTTTTCTTTCCTCTAATTTGAGTACAGGTTGAGTATCCCTCATCCAAATTACTTGGAAGTGTTTCAGATTTCAGATTTCTTCAGATGTTGGAATATTTGCATATACATAATAAAATATCTTAGGGATACAACCCAAATTTAAATAGGAAATTCACTTATGTTTCATACACACCTCATACACATAGCCTGAAGATAATTTTATTTAGTATTTTCAATAATTTTGTGCACAGAACAAAGTTTTGACTGCAACCCCTCACATGAGATTGGATGTGAAATTTCCCACTTGTAGTGTCATGTCAACGCTCAAAAAGTTTCAGATTTTGGAGCATTTTGGATTTCAAATTTTCAAATTAGGGATGCTCAATCTGTATTATTTCTCAAAAAAAGGTGGGTGCTGGGTGTGGCTGCTCACGCTTGTAGTCCCAACTACTCAGGAGGCTGAGGTGGGAGGATCCTTTGAGCCCAGGAGTTCCAGTCTGCAGTGAGCATGCCACTGCACTCCAGCCTGCATGACAGAGTAAACCCGTCTCAAAAAAAAAAAAAAAAAAGATTTAAATTAAATCCTATTAATGAATTCCAGTCTTCATATTTAACTTTATGCAGCTATGTACCTGTGTTTGCCTGCATACTTATGATTAAGGTTTTTCTACTAAGACATCGCACTGAACATATCCTTTAAGAATAACTCTCTTAATACACATAACATGATAGACGGTAAAAAAGTTTCTGGAAACAAATAGCACCTGCTCTTGCAACAGTTCATCCTGGCAGCATGCTTTTGTTTTGATTATTCATGAAATTGCAGATTCACTCTTAAGCTTGACTAACATTCAGTAGGAAATAGTTGTGTTTTTAACATACTTGCAATTGGAAGGCTCTATCTTAGAATCAGCAAAAGGCAACACTGTGTAATCCAAAAGTCCCCTAAATTTCCCATAAGGATCTGATGAAGGCATTGGTTTCTTCAGAGACATCAGTCACAGGAACTCACAGGAACAGCCAGTCACCCCTGCCTAACTCCTCCTCCTGCTCTTAATGGCAACTAAAGCTAAGATTCCACCCCTGGGCTAGGCTGCAGGGGAGTGGACCTGCAAGTCTGCACTGGAAACCCGGAAAAGGCTGCCTGACTGGGGAATAATGCATGCACTCTAAGAACAAAAGCCTGCCTTAAACGAAGAACTTTCCAAGACAGTCAGGAATGGCAGGGCTGAGAGAATGCTGGCAGGAGTGTTTGTGCAAGCACACGGTCCTTCTTAGTACTGAATGTCCCCAGCACTTGGAGAGGAAGTAAACAAAGATCCGGGTTGTGCTTGTGTCTGTGTAGCCCAGGGCAGCCAAGGCCTGGCCCGGTCAAGACTCCCAGCTCCAGGGCAGGGGGTGCTTATGTCACAGAGCTCCAAAATGTGGGCTGCGTGTGCCCAGGAAAAATTATAAAGGCCAGTTTAAACACAGCCTATATTTCTCTCTACCACTTAGATTTTTTCTTTATTTTCAAAAACAATAATTTTCTGAAGTAAAACTGGAACATGGAAAACAACTACTTGCGAAACAGTCCACAGGACTCCATGACAGCCTCCGTTCTCCTCCTTCAAACGATTTGTATCAAACTTCTCCATCACACTGGACCAAACACACTCTGACTATTTTCTCTTAGGAAACCCTGAGGAACATGAATTTTTAAATGCTATACTGCAGAACCTATGCTTACCTAATAAATACTGAAGAACTAAGGTCATTACCTTCCATCAAAAAATGTAAGTATTCCTTCAAGCCTTTCCATATTCCAGTTGCTTGAGAACAAACCATGTGGAGTTTTGTGGGTTTTTTGTTTAGTTGCAGAAAATAATCCCAGCACAGCAGAAAGCATGCTAAAGCTCTAGCATCCTGCTGAGGCTTGGAGTGAGAGGCCCAGTCAAGCTGTATTTTCTGTTTCCCCAGCCTACTATATTCCAGGAGGCCCAGCCCATTGTTTCCCAGCCAGTGAGGCACTGCAGCTTGAGTCACCACAAAAACAGTTTAGTGTGTCTTGATATTTTAACTTTCTTCTTAGCCTCTGCCTTTTGGGGAGTGAGAAGGAATCTAGGGGATATAAGGTAGAAGCAGTAGACCAGAGGAAGAAGGGAAGACCATGGTCTGTGTCTCTGCACGCATATCTCACTTTAAATAACAAATGCATTCTTTATAATTTTATAACTACAGTTGAATTTCTGAAATAGTATAACATCAATTAAAAGTTTTAAAATGTAAAAGCTAATTAAACAAACGTAATTGTACAACTGCCTCCATTTACCTTTTTTATAAGTCTTGATTTTTCATATAGTTTAGCTTCAAAAAAAAAAAAAAAAACAACATCCAGTCAATGGTCCATGCAAATCAATCAGAAAACTAGCAAAAGCAACAAGCCCAAATGCAGAGAAAAACAAAAATTGAATTTTTCAATGTACTGAATAGTTCAAAATAATTAAAAAACAACACACACTTTATGTACCTTTCTTGAACTTACCAACTTAAAGATGATAAAACACATACGTAAATGAGATCATAAGCAATGCAACTGTTAGCAGATTATCACAGAACTTAGAGCTTTTAACTTAAAGTTGCCTTTTAAATTATGTTCATTTTTAGATGGAAGCTTACGCTTAGGAAGCATGTTCCTTTTGCCTGACTACAAACAGCGGGTATTAGGAAGGATGCTACACAGACAAGAAGCTAGAGGAGGAGGGAGGATGGGGGAGCCCTTCTCTAGCGCATGTCCCAGTTTGGAAACATGGGTCTGAGTCATCTCAAAGCGAAAGAATCCTTAAGTTTTCTATAAAAATATTTATGTGTGTCCTATGGCTGACTTAACACAACACAGGTGGGCAAAAGAAAAGTTCCAGGCTCCAGAACCAAATGTACCATCAGGGAAGTCAACTAAGTACAGATAACCCCTGTGAGAAAAATTAAACATTTCATCAAGGGTTTCTGATGACAATGCAAAAGCAGGAGAGTACATTGTACTTTAAACAATGCCTTGTCTGTTTGCAGGAACACAGACTGGTCTAAAACGGAGGGGAAAAAAAACAAGGCCAACACTGAGCCAGGGCTCTCACTTCAAAAGCAAACTGCAGAACAAGTGTGTGTGGGGTGTGTGTGTGTATTTGTGTGTGCACACACACGCATATATATACTTTTGCATGAATTTGCATAATATATGTGCCACAGGTGGGCACACAAAATTTCCACTGGCTGCCTGACACCTATTCCCATCAATCCCCCTATCTGATGCTCCTCAACGAAACCATCTTACTCCCTTGAGCAATTTGGGACCGATTCTTTCCCAGAGAGCAGCAGGACCCCTTCATCTGTCACACAGAGGCTTGTCCCAGCCCTGAGCTCTTGTGAGCAACAGAGACCCTGGTAGAGGTCAGGAAACTAGGAAATGGAGTGAGCAGTCTGGGTTTATATTCACTCTGCCACTCAGAAGCTGGGTGAGCTTGGTCAACTTGGTCCACCAAATACCTACTGAACCAGTCGGTCATGGGCCAGACCCAGCTGTTAGCCTCAGTTTCTTCAGAAATTAAAAACGAATAGGCTGGGCATGGTGGCTCACACCTGTAATCCCAGCACTTTGAGAGGCCAAGGTGAGAGGACTGCTTGAGCCCAGGAGTTCAAGACCAGTCTAGGCAACACAGCAAGGCCTCATCTCTACTAAAAAAAATAATAATAATATTTACCTTCAGGTTTATTGTGAGAATAGTGCTCAATAAATGTTAATGTAATTTCCTCACCAATTCCCATTCCCTGATGCCCTGCTTCATGAGATAAGAGTCTTGTCTCACGCCCAGAATCACACTGAAGGGTCGAGTACACCAATGCACTGCTGTTCAGGACCAACTACATACCAGCCCCCTGGTCTTCCCCTCAACCATCCCCTTCTGCTACGTCCCTGCCACTTCTCAGTATTGACAATTTCTTATGCCAGGGTTTTTGTTTTCTGCCCTCCTCTTCTGCTTCCTCAGTTTTCCTACCTGTCCAGGGTTTCCTCCCATGGGCTCCTCCAAGAACCTTCCCAAAGAAACTGATCCATACTGCTTCATCTTTAAGTCCTAGTCACTTCTAAGTTTGGAGCCATTCATACTCAGTCTAGCTCATGTTATGTCAAAAAAATATTCACAAGGCCAGATAGATGGACATAGATACATCACCGAGGAACGAACACTGAAACTAATGGACTGGCTCATTACCTCAGAGAACCAAGTTTCAAGCGGGAGAATGTCGTTTATTAGATCAGTGTTCTCTTTATGAGGTCCCAAGAGAAAAAGTTTCTAAGTAACAGAAAAAGCCACGCTGCTTCTGTTTTCATTTAAAGGCAGTTATAAGTTTGGAAGCTAATCTTATGTCCCTTTTTGCTCCAGCTGCTATGAAACTCAAGAGTGAAATGCGTCACCTAATTCTGGTGCCTGTCAAGTACTATATTGTCCTTCACCCTCAGGCTTCATCTCTTAATACTGCACATATTTTTGTAAGCTGTCATTCCAAGGAGGAACATAAACAAGTTTGGAATTAACATCTTTGGGGAAAAGTGATCTTTGCTTTTCCAGAGGCTTGAGGCCTTCCAGGACTGGCAGGTCTGTGTCTATTTCAGACGCAGTGAAAAAGTAGGAAGCCTGCTGAGAAAGTGGGATAGGAATGTGGTAGAAGCTGACCTTAGGCATGTGTCCCTCATCTCTCTTCCATGTACCCTTGAAGGAGACATAAGGGCAGCAGGCAGAGTGACAGCCACTGGGGCGGCACGCCCACCACTCTGCAGACGCCTCTAAGCACAGAGCGATTTTGCATGCTACTGAGCCCAGTGTGTTTTAAGTGGTTTAGAGTTTCATTTAGCTAAAACCTAGAGGGTTACAGACTAATGGAATAATAATAACGATACCTTTTCCTAAGGCACCCTAAGTTGCCTCTGAAGCACTCTAATGGGAGGTAAAAGGCATCTCTACATTGAAGGAAAGCATGGGGCACAACTTGCAGACTCCCAATTGTCTCAGGATCAAGAGCCCAGTATTGTTCTGCTGAAGCGCTGAGGAAGGGGGCAGAGGGTCTTCCTGGATAGTGAAGGAGCCACGGCCTCCCTGCCAACTTGGGCTCCAATCTCAATAGTGCACAGCTGGTCCCCAGGCGCTGCTCCGCTTTGAGATCTTTGAGGCCTGGATTTTGGTGCTTTCAGCAAAATCTAAACTCCAAGTGAGAAACCTCTGCTCCCTAGGAGCTGGGAAAATAAGTAAGATGGCAAAGATTCTGAAGATTTTGGAGATAGCAATTCTTGGTGGCAAAGCAATTGCCAAAGCCATAGATCAGGAATTCAACTTCTCATTTCAAAAGGGGCCAGCTCTACCACCCTGTGCAGGCTACCATGTTTCAACTGCATCACTATGAAATAAGATAAGATTCTTGTCTTTTACCTCTCACTATAGTACTACTGAGGCTATTCAGAGCTCCTTAGGAAAGGCTATCATTATTGTTATTCTATTAGTCTACAACCTCCTAGATTTTAGCCAAATGAAAATCTAAACCATTTTAAATACACATTGGACTCAGTATCATCCAAAATTGGCTCTACTTCCTAGTAAATGCAAGTTTCCAGATGGCAAGATTCTAGGTGAAATCATCAAAATACTACATAAGTGCCACACATTATTACGTGCTTTCCACTCGTTAATTCACCCAACACTCTGCATGTTAGGGATGAGCCAAGTTATCTCCTTTACAAAAAGCAGACTCAGTATCCTTTCATGGTTACACAAACAAAAGCAAAGCCAACGCGAAAGGATAGACAACTCCCACCTCCCTGAACCCTGCAATCTATCATGCAGGGTCTGTTTTTTATCACTTTTCCTTGAGGGTTGCAAAACTTCTGCAAGGAATTCTTTGATTACAGTAATACTTTTATCAATAACAAAAAAAATGAACTCCAACGACACCCTGTATTGTCAGAAATTTCATTATCAAAGGTGAAAATAATGAATGATGGCAGAGATACATGCCAGGATGCACAGTTCAGCAATACTTCCCTTCTTTCTAGGCAAGGTGGATTAGTGCCATCTCCCAAGAAATACCACAACTTTCTGTTTGCATATCCCTACCACCTACTATACTGCAGACTCATCAGAAGCAATGCCCACTTGTATGTCCATCTTTATTCCATGCATTACCGTGCCGACAGAATGAAACTAAATGGATGAATAACCATGGCTGTGACCTATGAAGCATGCCCCCATATGATCAAGTCACATGAGCCCTGGACATGTATACTTTTCCCTGAGTTTAGGCCTGGACCAACACAGGCTGCAGAAGCCAGCACCACTGCCACCAACCCACACTGCTGAAGGACCAGAACTTCCAACCATCTGGGTGACCAACAAAACTGTCTACGAGAATTATACTCAGAAAATGTGCTGTATTTTTATTTACCTTTAAAGCACGCAGAGATTGCTTCACCACAGCATTGAAATCTTATTTGCCACAAACCTTTCAATAATCGGCAATGAGACTGAAATCCTGGTAACATTTAAAGTGACTAGAAGTGGCACTTTGGCTATCAGTGCCAAAGCCAAACAAATTCCTTATTCCTGAGACTACCAAACTTCTCCAGTGCCTGAAGAAGAGCTTAGCATTATCAGACTTTAACAGTTACAGAAAGCCGCTTTGGGGGCTTAATTCCCAATAAAAGATATCCAAGTGTACCAAACATTATTTAATATTGGGTTGCCCAGCATTAAGATTGGTGAAACTGCAAATTTCTCTTGCAGCCAACTGCTGCCCATGAAAGCCACTGATCCAGCTTATGTGCCCACTCCTCTGGCACAGAGTAACTAATTCTTGGAAACATTACATGCAATATACTTCTTTCCCAAAGTTACAACCATCAAAGTTACAACCACTCAGAAAACTCAGGCCCCATCACTCTGGATAACAGGGCTACCACCGGGCAGTCCTTCTTCAAGGTTCAAAGGTTTATTAGGTAGCATTTTGGCTGCCTGTTGTCTCCCATAGCTACCTTTTCACCGAATGTCCCCATACCAGCCACAGTGAAATAAAAAGCCTAGTTCTTCCCTAGAAAATAAAGTAGTGAGGTCTGAAGCGAGGAATGTATCCAGGCACATTACAGATGATCATGAGACAGCTGCAGATCTTCCTCAGCAAGAGGAATCAGTTCATAGGTAAGAATGTCCGTTCATAGGTAAGAATGTCAGTTCATAGGTAAGAATGTCCTCACTGGGTGGTTTCAAGTAACCTCCTTTACATCTTTGATCCTTAATATCCTCATCCAGAAAATAAAGGGGTAAGTCAGATGACATCCAAGGTACTGCGTTTCAGGACTCAGGAGTTCCGTCATCAATTTGGCATTAATTTGCATCTCAGATTAGTCCTTCCCCTAGAAAATCCCTCAGGAAGCAGTCCAGGTGAGATGAACAGGGGAACATTAGGGACATAAAGCAGGGCTGCTGAGAAGGGGGTTACCGAGAGTCACATGGAAGGCAGTTATACCCAACAAGAATGTGAATAACAGACCCGGCAGGTGGACTGGCCTACCATCCTGTTTTTCCTGGGTCAGTCGGCTTTCCCATCTTAATATACAGCTACACACTCAAAAACAAGAGAAAAAATACCTAAAGTCTGCCCTAAAAACTGTCTCCTTGGGGAAAAAAATAAATAAATAACCCCACTGCTTAACATCCCTTCAAAGCTGTCATCTACTATCTCCATGACAAAAACCTAACAAAGGGATTAAGGTAACCAGAATAAATGCATTATCTGACAAATGGTTCATTTATTTTCTTTTAGGAACATCTCTGTTTACATGCCAGGAAACACAACATTTCTATTTTAAAAAGTTCAGCAACTGTTTAAAATGTTATTGGTCTGGACTGAGCAAAGGGATGTTACTGAGTTCTTAGAACTGGATATAAAGATTCCCAGGTGACTCCACAGATGAAAATCTGCCTCCTGGGACAACAACAACACAGGGCTGGGAACTCTTACTTCTATTCAGCCCAAGCCCGCTGGGTCTGCTTCCCACACCTAGCACATAAGATGTTTAGGATGATCCCTAGATTTCACCTAAAAGCAGCTGGTAGGCACCTATTTAGGTGGCTATTAAATAAATGGCCTACACCAAGCCAGTGAAGAAAGGGCCAATGTCCTTTTTCCCTGTGAGGGTTAGGAGTGCAGGAAAAATATGTTGTCCCTATATGACAGTTAAAACTGTTTATATAATATTCCAAAAATAGCTGACATCGTTTGTAGGGCTTTTTTTCTTGGAGAGTATGCAGCCTATATTTTTAAACATTAAGAAAGCTTTATCTTTACCATTTATCTCAGAAAAAAATGGAGACACTTTTTATTTTTCATGCAGATGAGAAATACCAGACAACCGAGTTTTTTTAAACAAAGTCTTGGCAGCGAGCCACAGATCATTTTTCATGAAAGAGAGATAACGGGGGAAAGACGGCATGGCAGTTTCCTATTTCTTTCCTCTCGTTCCTTTGCCCATCAAACACTGAAGACTTTGGGAGATTTAGTTCACAGACAGAATGCCTCTCTCACCTTGACAAAGAAGAAATGATTCATAATGCTGAATTCTTTGGAAGGCACTATCAAAACACAAAACTTTTTTTTTTAACTATTCCAAAATCACAAAATAACTTTGCTTTCCTCTTTTTCCTTCCAGTATAGGAAGAACTGCAGTGGTTCACTTGCCTCCCCAAAGTGTCTCAATGGTTCCATGACTGAGACTGAAAGCAAATCTGCTTGCATTTTAAATTATAAAGCATGCTCATTAATGATATCGCTTAATCAGCAGTACGTATGTGTTGTTTGATAATGTTCTTTGAAGAAATTTCATAATGGCTTAACTCTTCTAAACCCAGCCATCACCCCTAATATTTCACCACAATCACACAACTACAACCCTCCAGCCTCTGCCAAGGTATTCTGACTGGGCCACCTTCCGTGCTCCTCAATCCCCATTTGCCAATCCAGTTATTACCCGTCCTCCACAATTTGGCCTCCTCCTACTGCTTCCATCTTTCAACATCTGCCTGCTACAGTCACCTTCTTAAACCACCATATACAATGTCCTGGGCCTAATTTAAACTGTGAAGCAGATCCAAAGAAAAGAATGAAAACTAGACCCAAATGACCCACTGGCTTCCAAGCACGATGTGGCTGTTCAACAAAAGATGATATACAATTAGTCTGCTTCAACTTCCACAGAAGGGGCAGGGACAGGGAGAGAAAGCAATGACTACAGGAAAGTTTAAGTGCAGTTTAGAGTAAACTCATCCATGTGTCTCATTTCTGAATCTGCGAAAGATGAGCTGGGTCACCCTTCCTGGAATATCACATCTGCTCTAGAGCCTGGAGAAAAAAGGCAGTTTGAAGTGTCCCATCCCTAAGAATAACCACACTTCACAAGAGTACAAGTCTGAAAAGCCTTTTGTGTTCAATATGAATGCTTGTCTACAACCTAACACTCAAGTCTGTTCTATGGGTTCTCAAACAATGACAGCTAGGTAGAACACATCTGTCTCAATTGTAAAGGATCATGCAAACTCCCTTCCTTTCTCTTCTTTTAAACCAAAATGGGAAATATGATAGAAAAGAACAAGCCAGTGAGGTCTCAGTATTACAAAATCAAGATCCCTAAAGCTTGGATAAATTGACTTTGGAGTTTCCTTAGTCAAAGTGGAGACATACTGATACAGGAGTCCCATTTCTATCACTTACCAACTATGTGGTCTCAGTCAAGTCACTTAGCCATTTTGTACATCAGTTTCCTCAGGAGTAAAGAGAAAGAGCTAAGCCTGGGCGCGGTGGCTCACGCCTGTAATCCCAACACTTTGGGAGGCCAAGGCGGGTGGATCATGAGTTCAGGAGTTTGAAATGTGTCAACACCAGCCTGGCCAACATAGTGAAACCCCATCTCTACTAATTAGCCGAGCATGGTGGTGGGCGCCTGTAATCCCAGCTACTTGGGAGCCTGAGGCAAGTGAATTGCTTGAACCCGGGAGGCAGAGGTTGTGGTGAGCTGAGATCACACCACTGCACTCCAGCCTGGGCAACAGAGTGAGACTGCATCTCAAAAAAAAAAAGAAAAGAAGAAGAGCTAATATGCATAAAGCTCAACAGTGTCTGGCACACTGCTAATAAATGTTCAATTAACTGTAGCTTTTAGTTACAGCCATGAAAATGATAGATAAATATAAGGTTATGACTGTACACATCACACCCATTCACACCAACACAGAAGGAAGATTTAGCCCTTTTTGCCCCTTTTGGGCAGAGAAGAATTAAAAGTTTTCCAACTTCAACTACAACTCTGTAATTCAACAGCACATAGATGTCAGGAAACCGACCATCTCAAAACCAGAGGCCTCCTCCATAGCCTCCTTAAGGAAAGGTTCAAAGAGGGGTCAAGCAGGTGATGTCCCTCATTATCTCCAGGTCTGAGACACAGAAGCCAAGGACTGAGAGTTCCTCTGGGCTGAGAGACAAGCCTTCTGGACTGCTACTGGGCAGGCGTTACTCCTGAACTGCTACCAGATGTTTTACTCCTCTGTGGAAGTGATCTTGATGCCAGATCCTTTCAAGATAGCCTCTCTCCTTGCCCCCAGAACATGCAAGCAGAGGCCCATGCTTTGGAGAAACCAAAATGGATGAGCAACTGACATGTGTTGACACATTTCACCTGTGAGAGGTGATGGCTCTGGAAAGGATCCTACTGTCCCCAGCACTTCCAGTGCCCACCAGCTGTATCTGACTTCCAATGTGTACAAGTCCCTGGTACTCTCCTGGAGTTCAATTTGGAGTGCTGCTCACAGTTAACAGCACAATATTTTGGGCTTTCCTCCAAACTCTGACCCCAGACAGAAGTCCCTCAATGCAGCTTTCCCTTCCACGTGGACCTTCTGATGTTGTTCCAACACCGAACCTGCCTTCTTGACCCTTCCCAGGAATCTCGGTGAATCTGAGGAAAGTGATTGGCCTGCCCTACCCACTCCCCGCAAGAAGAAAACCCAGATCACTGCACCTCAGAGGCTTAGCACTCAAGCCATATCATCTTGGATATGGCCTCATGTAGGTAAGGGAATGCCACTAACAGCAGAATGAACTGTAATCCAAAGTCATCCTGGTGGAGTTTGTTTTGTTTTGTTTTAGTGTTTATGAATCTCAGGCAACATTCTGAAACAGCTGGTAAAAGATCCTGACATGAACATCCAGAACTGGCCAACCCACTGTGTTTTGCACTATTTACATTCCTAAAGCCACCAGCTAGGTTTGATATAGCTAGCTGATCATGAGACCCTGCTTAATGGCCTACAGAGTCCAATGATACTGACAAGCAGCATACTTGTTTGGATCTGTACCTGGTTCCACCTGTGGTGGGAGAGGTCGTGTGCCTTTTAGGATCCTGAGCCAAGGTGAATGTCCCGCCTTACCTCTGACTTCATCACGAGAGCCATGTCACTCTCCCCTTCACTGCACTGAGCCTCTCACACTGATTACACCCAGCACATTTTTATCTTATCTTTCTCTCACATGTCCCATGTCCGTCTGGGGATGAGTCAGTGCAACTACTGCCGTCTGATAGTGGTTTTAAAACTAGGAATGTCCTCAGAAGACCAAAACAAACAAGAGAAAAAGATCACACACACAAAAAATCCATGAATCCAACCTAAACACAAGTTCTGTGAACACAATATACACACTAAGGTGAACATGTGGTTTCCTCTATACACCTGAGTGGATCCTTTATTGCTGTGATCCTGAAAGGTGAGTATCTTTGCCTTGTACAGAAGGCTACAGAGCAGCACAGATCTGTGGGAAGTCCAAAATACTCAAGGGGCTAGAGCTTTGTTATATTTCAACAGATACCACCATATTTCTTCCCCATTCTTGCCATGATTCTGAAGCCAAGATGGCATGCAATGTTAGATTTTTTACTCCTATCACCAGAATAATTCCACAGACTTAGCAAATGACTTTAAAAGAGTGGTTCTGAAACCTCAGCTTGCAGTAGAATTGCCTGGAGGGCTTGTTAAAAGAGTTTCTGATTTAGTCTGTGTGGGGTAAGCCTGAGAATCTGCGTGATGTTCCTACGTGATGTTGAAAGTTCCTACGTGATGTTGACACTGCCGAGCTAGGCACCACTTGGAGAACCATCACCTTCAAACATCAGGATATGGTGGAATCTTCTGGTATATCAGATTAGGCTGCACAAAAGAAGAATAGTAAGTTTATATCTCTTAGTTTTCAAGTCTTATGCAATGACTTAAAACAGCACCATCTCTTCTTAAAAATTCCTGAAAACTTCAAAATAACTTAACTAGGGTCCAGTAGAGACTAGAAAAATGAGTGGGAGTTGGAAACTAAAGATATCACATGCATTTATATTAAAGAAGAGGAGACCCCAGTTAAACACAGTTTGTTGAGTGATAATAATGCTCTTGCCCTTAGAAACCAACCTTACTCTTTAATCCCAACTTTACAGCACTCCTTGTTATGTGGAGCTTCCTATGGAGGAGAGGGCTGAAATGCATCTAAAAGTCAGTACTAAAATAGCTGATAACTTCCACAGCCAAAATCTAATGTCTCTAAGATAGAGGCACTCAATCCTGGCTATACATTATCACCACGTGGGAAGTTTAAAAAATATAGATGCCCAGGCCCCATACCTAGAGATTCTGACCTAACTACCTTAGGATGGTACCTAGGCACTGGTGGTTTTGAAAGCTCTTCAGGTGATTCTAAAATGCAGCCAGGGTTAAAAACCACTGACGTAGGAGTAAGGTGACTGGTGGATAGGAAAGAGAAGGGGAACAAGCCCTCTTTAGACAATGTGTAGTATATATAAAAGGAAAAGACAAAAATGGAACAGCAGCCAGGGGTGACCAGGACAAGTGAAACCGAGGTTACTATGTTAGATTCTGTGAGGTTGATCTAGAGATCAACTCAATGTTGGCTGTCTCAAGTTCAAAAATCAGAAATGGCTAGATGATCAAGGAAGTATCCTCATGTGCCAAAGACTTGATAACAGTCCAAAGAACATGCCAGGAAACCCTCTTAATAAGGTACACTATTTTTTTTTTTAGAAGAGTTACTAAGAACTTGGGACAAAGAACTTTTAACTTTTCACGAATCATTTAAAGGTTCAACTTTGAAATCATATACCAAAAAAAAATGAAATTTCTCCCTCAGCAAAATTAACTGTTTTTTAAACAGGGAAGGAAGAGGGAAGAGACTAAAGAAGTAACTCTCAGAGCACTCAATTGCTGAAATCGTCCTCCCAGTAACCACACTGACGAATGGGTTTTCAAAGCTGTAAAATCATGTGATGCAAATGATAAAACCAAGTTATTTTCTTCTCTTCCTTCTTGACCAGCACAGACACATGAGGTAACAAGCTGAAAAAAAATTTTTTGAACACTTTATGATCCTGTTTAAGGCAGAACAATGAACACAAAAGAAACTAGCTAGAAGAACTCAGTCAATGGAAAGAGCAAGGACTCTCCAGACAGGCAACAAAGATGGCAGGTGAAAATCATCTCCGCTCACATCAATAGGGCAAACACTGGGAGCCCAGAGACAAAAATCCAGATGTATTTCCACTGCATTATAAGCTAAACAGATTCATCCATTTAAATTTTTTTTGGCTGATGAGAAAACTTAGATGTGGATAAAGCTGCATCTTAAAAATGAGAATTATAATTTTGATTGAAACATTAATCTGGTAAACAATTTATTTTAAAGCCGACTTAGAAGACACAGTTTTCACTAACAGCACCAGTTACCTTTCCTAATTTAACACATGGCACCTTGCTTATTCAGCACAGGTTGCTGATAAATTAACTCAAAGCATTCACTGATTTTATGAGACTATTGGAATAAACTTCTTTTCCCAATAAGCCTCTTCCCAAGGAACACCTACTAAATTATGTCCATAGTCAAATGCTGAACTTGACCTTAACAAATGACATCAAGGATAAGTATGATAAAACCTAAAATATGGCCCAAATCACCTAGTCTTTCAGTCTGAAATAAGGATCTTTCTTGTAAGGGGAGGAGACTAAACAGGACTGATTTAGATAATTCAGTTCAGCAGAGGACATGCGTCTATTCAGAAAGAAGGCTGTAAACTTATCTTTATTGGACAGGCTTGGAGAGAGAAGGGCTAATCAAGGCCACTAATTTCAAGAAACAGTATACTAGCTCACCTAGGAAATTATCTATCATGAGCTTAAGAATCCATGTGTTCTAGGCCGGGCGCAGTGGCTCACGCCTGTAATCCCAGCACTTTGGGAGGCCGAGGCGGGTGGATCACCAGGTCAGGAGATCGAGACCATCCTGGCTAACACGGTGAAACCCCATCTCTACTAAAAATACAAAGAATTAGCCGGGCGTGTTGGCAGGCGCCTGTAGTCCCAGCTACTCGGGAGGCTGAGGCAGGAGAATGGCGTGAACCCGGGAGGCAGAGCTTGCAGTGAGCTGAGATCGCGCCACTGCACTCCAGCCTGGAAGACAGTGAGACTCCATCTCAAAAAAAAAAAAGAGTCCATGTGTTCTAAAGCAAACATGTTCACACCAGCATCAGCTTGAAGATAACTTTAAAATAATCGGCCTATGACATTTTCATAAGTCAATTCCAGGCTTTTCAGGGTTACATAAATGATGCACCTCATCTAAGTGACCGTTATTCTTTTAAAGAAATTTGAAAGAATGTTTGAGTTCAGAGCTTCAGTTTTTACTTAAAATTATCTTGCCCAAAATGTTATTAGTCTGTGGGCCTCAATCTGCATGACAGGTATATTCATACATGGCACATTAATACTGTTAATGGAACTATACTGAAAGTGAATAAACATTTGTTCCTTTTCATCCTACCAACTGAAGTTTTTCTACCGCAAAAACAAAGACAACAAAAACCCATATCTAATTCGGACTCAGATGCAAAAGTATGAAGGATGAGATTAACAAGTCCTTGGTTTGGAAATAAATGTTGGTGGGAAGCCCTAGAACAGCTATGTGTAAGGTAAAAACTCTGGGAGACCCATCGCAATGCTTTTAAATTAGGTAGTTTTGTTTTGTTTTCAGTGATTTATCAACAGGAAACGTTCAAATGAAGAGATCTAGGGAAAGTGTTCTACTCTATGAAACCATCACAGTATCAGAAGAAAATAACCTACATCGAGGTTTTTTGTTTTTGTTTTGTTTTGTTTTGTTTTAGGTATTAAGTAAAATAAAATAGGGAGAAAAGGGAGGAAGGTGAGCAGGAGGCTTTAAACATCACTCAGCCCAAGCTTAATATGAAATATGGAACCAAAGCAATTATGCAGATAATTTATGATGAAAGAAATATCATTTTTAAAAATCAATGATTAGGACACTTCAGGAAAAAAGTAGTTTTGTGATTGGAATTACCTGAATTAATGACTTAACTGTCCACTTGATCTTTTTAATGTAGTAAAAAGAGAGAGCCAGTTTTCAAGGAGACAAGCTCAACTGTATGTAATTTTATGTCCTCCTTACACTTCAGGCTTGTACCCAGAGTTGTCCCTTTAAAAGTCCACGGTGGCACTGCCAACTTCTATTGCAGCTGCCTCCAGCCACACAGTCCTCCCCTGCATGCTGTTATACTCAGTTATCAGGTAGCACCCTTCTGCCTGCTCACGTTTATCACAGAGTTTCAGTCTATCCTCTGGACATTATCCAGACACTACTTACCTATCTTTACTAT
Organism: Hylobates moloch; assembly: GCF_009828535.3. Lineage (NCBI taxonomy): Eukaryota > Metazoa > Chordata > Mammalia > Primates > Hylobatidae > Hylobates > Hylobates moloch. The sequence continues at coordinate 126,327,546 of NW_026652277.1, read as the reverse complement.
GAAACTGAGAGTTCTGTAATTTTTTTCCAACATACACAGAACAATATGGGATAATCAGCATTCTATTCTGTTAGCTACAGTTTATCTTAGGGCACTGCCTTCCTGTGGCCAATTAAAACCACCATTTTAGGTCTTATTCATACATATTTTTACCTTGAAGACAAAAGCAGTAGGCTCTTCAGTAGAGATAAACACTAACGTGGCCAGCAACTTGCATTATGCAACATTTTCTGTCTCTTATCTTGGCAGCCTGCTTTTAAACCCGTCAGTAACTGCATTGCAAAGAGACAACCACCTCACAAAATATTTTTAATATCTTTCATTATGATTTCTGATTTGGCAGCAAAACTTCTGCCAAGAACTCCTTGTAAATGTGTTTTTTTCCTGAAATCTGCTTTTCTTGATGTTGCTGCCTGCATTCATCTACCTGCTTGAAGCCTATAAAAGCAAAGATATCCTACTGTCCCAACACGGAAATTTCTGCGATAAGGCCCCATCCCAAAAGATTTCTACCTACCATGCGTCACTCTATTATTCTAAATAATACACTGTGCATCTGACCCATAGTAAACCACGGTCACACCTGGCAGTGACCAAAGAGAAATGGAGAATCACCAAACCAACAGGTTTCTGACAGAATTCTCAAGCCATTCCTACTCTCCCATTAAAGACCCAGGTACGCACTAATTCTTCTTTTTTTTTTTTTTTTTTTTGACAGAGTCTCGCTCTGTCACCCAGGCTGAAGTGCAGTGGCGTGATCTTGGCTCACTGCAACCTCCGCCCCTCCAGGTTTAAGCAGTTCTCTGCCTCAGCCTCCGGAGTAGCTGGGATTACAGGCATGTGCCACCACGCCCAGCTAATTTTTTGTATTTTTCAGGCTGGGCTTGAACTCCTGACCTCATGATCCACCTGCCTCGGCCTCCCAAAGTGCTGGGATTACAGGCATAAGCCACCGCGCCCGGCCAATATCATAAGTCTTTATTATTATCATTACTTATTTATTTATTTTTGAGAATAAGTCTTGCTCTTGTCCCCCAGGCTGGAGTAAAATAGTGTGATCTTGGCTCACTGCAACCTTCACCTCCTGGGTTCAAGCAATTCTCCTGCTTCGGCCTCCCGAGTAGGTGGGATTACAGGCACCAGCCACCGCGCCCAGCTAATTTTTGTATTTTTAGCAGAGACGGGATTTCACCATGTTGGCCAGGCTGGTCTCAAACTCCTCACCTCAGGTGATGCTCCCGCCTCAGCCTACCAAAGTGCTGGGATTACAGGCGTGAACCACTGTACCCAGCTAATTCTTAAAAGTTATTTAACTCATGCAAAAATCAAGGGAAGGAGCCTAAATCACGGAGCCAAGTTCACTTCCCACCAGCACACAGAGAGGTGCTGTTACTGAGAGTCAGAACAACTCTGAAGATGAGCATTCAAGATGGACTCAGAAGGATTAAGATAGGGATTCCTGGGGTTAGAGGTACAGAATGCAGCATAGAGTAGAAACTTCTTAAATGGCAGCTATTTATTTATTTATTTATTTAATTTATTTATTTTTGAGACGGAGTCTTGCTCTGTCACCCAGGCTGGAGTGCAGTGGCGCGATCTCGGCTCACTGCAAGCTCCGCCTCCCGGGTTCACACCATTCTCCTGCCTCAGCCTCCAGAGTAGCTGGGACTACAGGCGCCCGCCACCATGCCCGGCTAATTTTTTTGTATTTTTAGTAGAGATGGGGTCTCACCGTGTTAGCTAGGATGGTCTTGATCTCCTGACCTCGTGATCTGCCCGCCTCAGTCTCCCAAAGTGCTGGGATTACAGGCATGAGCCACCGTGCCCAGCCAACAGCTCTTTAATTTCTTGTTGTACCCCACCCAAAGTCCCACCCACACTCCAGGAGACAGGAAAGTATACTAGAAAAGGCAGATGCTCCCAAGTCAGAGAGCCCTGGGTTTGGATCCCAAGCAAGTTACTTTCACCTTCCTGAAACACCTCCTTGTCTTTAAACTGAGGTTTACATTTAAATGCCTATCTTATAGGATCAATATTAAATGTAAAAAACCTAGTTGAGTAACGGGCACATAATAAGGGCTCAATAAATCACAGCTACTATTATTGTCATTATTATTATAAATAGGCTAGAAAATGTCTTGTGTCTCCTCTTTTTATTGCAAAAACCAAACGTATCTCTAATATAACCCTGACACCCCTCCCCAAAAATATAATTTTAAAATATGAGAACAGATGCAATTCTGATTCTTAAATGTCTGAACATTTCAAGCCAAACACCTACTAGGTACCTATGAGATATCTACTGCTACTGCTGCTGCTTCTATGAGGACAACCACTCCATGTTCTATGCTTTAAAAGAAGAGCTGGTTTTTTGAATGTAAATATAAACAGAGCGGACGTGAGCCTGAAGGACCAAGTGTGTGAGACTCTGCAAGGCTTGAACCAAGCATAGGACACACTGAGGGGACTCCAGAGAGATCTGGATTAGCCTTACTACCATCACTGATGGCAGTGAACATGGTATGCCTCCATCTTCTCAAGCTCTGACAGGGCCAAAAGGAGGCTTCTTCTTCCACACTATTCTTCCACTGAGGATCCTTGGCTTCTCCCTCCCCTACCCTCAAAGACAGACTCTTCTAGACCAAAGCCCTCAGCCAGACTTCATGGACTTACTGTAAACCTCAAGTCCACAATCAACAAGCACAGCCATACTGTCAGTTCACAAAACAGGCAGAGAAAAAGAAATTCAGTAAGAAGGGTGACTAGGGGGAAGGACACACCTTATTCAAAGTGCGAAAGAGGGACATGTTCTAGTAGCTCTAACTGGGAAATCAAGGAAAATTCATGCCTCCCTCTGTCCTCACTGCAGGATTAAAAAAAGAAGAAGTGTAGATAACAAGAAAGTAGCCTATGAATGATTATTAACACTTTGATTTGAATCTAAATAAAGTCTTTTTATTCTTCTCCATCTGCAACTCTGCCATTCCCACTCTTCTATCCCTAGGCTCCTAGGTTACTGTTTTAGGACTGCCATAACGAATTACCACGAATTTCAGGGCTTAAAACAACAAAAATTCACTCTCTCTAGTTCTGGAGGCTAGAAGTCCAAAATCAAGGCGTTGGCAAAGCCATGCTCCCTGGGAAGGCTCTAGGGGAGGATCTTTTCTTGCCCCTACCAGCTTCTGGCGGCTCCTGGCAATCCTTGGTGTTCTTTGGCTTATAACTGCATCACTCTAATATTTATCTCCAACTTCCCACAGCCTTATTTGGGTCTCTATGTATTTTCTCCTCTTCTTATATACACCAGTCACTGGATTTCGGACCCACCCTAAGCCAATATGACTTCACTTTAATTTAACTAATTACTTCAGGAAAGATCCTATTTCCCAATAAGGTCATCATTCTAAAGTTCCAGGAAGACATGAATTTTAGAGGAACTCCATTTAACCCACTCCAACTGCCATGTCAAAAATAAACCCCCACCACCAAAATATGGGGCATAGTGGAAGGAGGTGAGAAATCATAGCATTACAGAATTACAAAAAGTTCAAAGTTATAGTAGTTTCCTGTAGATCCATGACTATTGATTTTTGAATTGGAAATAACATTGTTCTTACTTTTTACCTTACCTTTCTCTCTTACCTGAGAGAAATATACACACATACATTTCTCTCACCCATGAGCAACTGTGAAGCCTTGGAAAATATCAAAAGTCCCAATCAAAATAGCACTAAAACACAGAACATCCCACTGATCCAGACATGTGACTACTCTGTAAAAATTTGGTCTTAGGTATAAATGAACTTGTAGTATCAGAAACTGAGTAGCAAAAAGATGAAAGGCAGGGGAGGATATTTTTCAGTTAAAAGCACTCTCATTTAATGATCTAGGAGTAGGAAGTAAATCATGGGTCTTAGAAGACCAGGGTTTCCTTTAAAACACTTGCTTTAAGTTTTTAATCTCCACACCCCCTCTCCTAAATTTTCCTTTTCTAATGATGACAATAAACTTACATGGAAACACTATATATCAGAGTTCTTTGAAAAATAATCAAGGTATTATTTTAGCTGTGTGGAGAAAAAAATACTTGACATCAGCTTAAAGACTTGTGTACTCCCTCTGCTGGCTCTGAATTTAAAGTAAATTCTCAATAACTTCAAGGGCTAACTTAATTAACTTCACTAGACATCTGAAATACAAGGAAGGCTGGTTGCAGGGGCTCACGTTTGTAATCCCAGCACTTTGGGAGGTCAAAGTAAGAGGTTCGCTTGAGCCCAGGAGTTCGAGACCAACCTGGCATCAAAGTGAGACCTCATATCTCTAAAAAAAAAAAAAAAAACATAAAATTAGCTGGGTGTTGTGGTGCTCATTAGTAGTCCCAGCTACTAGGGCAGCTGAGGCAGGAGGATCATAGCTCTCTACAGAGAGAGCCAGGAGTTTGAGGCTGTGGAGAGCTATGATTGTGCCACCGCACTCCAGCCTAGGTGACAGAGCGAGGCCTTGTCTCAAATAAAAAATTTAAAATAAAAATACACAAGGGAGCCAGGCATGGTGGCTCACGCCTGTAATCCCAGCACTTTGGGAGGACAAGGCAGGCAGATCACGAGGTCAGGAGATCGAGACCATCCTGGCTAACACGGCGAAACCCCGTCTCTACTAAAAATACAAAAAATTAGCTGGGCGTAGTGGTGGGCGCCTGTAGTCCCAGCTACCTGGGAGGCTGAGGCAGGAGAATGGCGTGAACCTGGGAGGCGGAGCTTGCAGTGAGCTGAGATTGCGCCACTGCACTCCAGCCTGTGCGACAGAGCGAGATTCTGTCTCAAAACAAAAACAAAAACAAAAAACACGCAAGGGAAAATATCATGTGGATTCTTCCACCCCACCCCACCCCCTAATGGTTTTCAAACAAATTCCTAAACACGTACTGAAAACTGCCAAACACATCTCTGTTGGGTTTACTATAGGTTCACTCCAGAAGGAAGGTAATGTATGCTGTTTGTTTGTTTGTTTGTTTGGGGGAGAGTTTACTTCCTGCTCCAGCCTTGCCCCCTACACATGTGCCACACGCTTTCCGTACTCTGTGCTCACCTCTCCACTGCAGTCCTAGGGCACATCTGGACACCACGGTGTGGCGAGCCTCCAGAAGATAACCTGGCCTCCTCACCCCAGGCAATGACCTAGGAGTAGCAGAATTACTAGAAGAACCACAGCCCAGCAGAGAAGTTATCCTCTTCGCTTATTATGTTATTCCATAGCAGTAACTGAGGCACTGCAGAGAAAAAGTCTCAAGATTAAAACCTCAAAAACTCAGGAGTGAAAAGCAGAACAAGCGAACTATAGAAAAGCCTGGCTTGAAACACACTCCAATCATACATTTCCGTTTTACCAAGAGTGATACATCACAGTACTCTATGGATGCCAGCTACCGTAGTTCTTTTTCCTTTAGGGGAGACTAAGATACTGGGAAATGAACGTTGTTTGGTCAAGAATAAAATGGTGAAAGATACTGGATCTGTCTGGGCAATGATGCAGTCAGAACTGGGGTATTCGATCATCATCACTAACCTAAGCACATATTCAGAATTCTAACTCGGAAGGACTGCAGACTGGTCCTTGAAATAGTTCATCTCAAAGACTGCCTGCCATCTCCCCTCCTTTCATACATGACTTCTATTTCCCAATCCATGGATAGAAAACTTGGAAGTACATGTGGGACTTCTGCCCTAAAATGCAGAACATCACAAACAACTAAGGCTTTACATAACAGTTTTGTTCCTAAAAGTGGGTAAAATAAACTTTAGGCAAAACAATTCTATGGTGACTTTCTGGACAGTGCATGTTGATGATGCAAATAGCGGGGTTACATACAGAAGGCAAGCTTCATTTCCTTTTTCTCTTAATGCAACAAGGTCATCCCAAGATCACGCTTCCTTCAGTTTCTGTGGTAAGTAGTGACGGACACTTATGGAGTTTTCAGAGACTTATGCATTGGGTAACAAGGCACTGCAAGAAACCCCAGATAGCACAGCATCATCTCACATTTACACCACATCACATCAACATTGATGCTAGGAGGTCTAAGGCTGATGCCACCTTCAGAGCTGCAAGTATCCAAAAGACTCCACTCATGACACCAGCTCACTCCTGAGTCACATCAGCCCCTTTCAGAGTCACAGCCCCAGAACTAAGGCTACCCATACGGGTTGATTATACAATCCAAAAAGCAGCTCCAACTATTAGAAACACTTATTTGTCTGGCAGACACATTCCCTAATTTCAAGCCTCTTACACTGTGCTTAAAAATATTCAAGAGTCATAGCAAAATGACAAAATAAACAGGTAGCAGCCATGGGGTGGGCAGGGTAAGGTGGCGTTGAAAGAAAAGGCATTTAGCAAGGTAAGTTGAGAGTGCTGATGGAGAACACAAAAAGAGAAACACTGCGACTCCAGTGTGAGCCAGCCTAGAAGAGGGGAGGAGAAGCAGAAGACAGCAAGTGAAGTAAGAGCTTGCAGAACTTGAGGCAAACAGCACTGAAATGAACAGCTGTGAAACCACAATGGTAGGCAGCAGACACTACAGTACAGTGGTATGAACACACACTTCAAAACAAAAAAAAAGAGAGAGAGAGGGTCTCACTGTCACCCAGGCTGGAGTGCAGTGGTGCAGTGATGCTCACTGCAGTCTCAAACTCCTGGAATTAAGGGATCCTCCTGCCTCAGCCTCTCAAGTAGCTGGGACTACAGGCACGCACCACCACAACAGAGCTAATTTTATTTATTTATTTATTTTTTGAGATGGAGTTTTGCTCTTGTTGCCCAGGCTGGAGTGCAACGGCGCAATCTTGGCTCACTGCAACCTCTGCCTCCCAGGTTCAAGCAATTCTCCTGCCTCAGCCTCCCGAGTAGCTGGGATTACAGGCATGCGCCACCATGCCCGGCTAATTTTTTGTACTTTTAGTAGAAACAGGGTTTCACCACGTTGGTAAGGCTGGTCTCGAACTCCTGACCTCAGGTGATCCACCCGCCTGGGCCTCCCAAAGTGCTGCGATTACAGGCATGAGCCACCGCACCTGGCCTAGTTTTTGTTTTTGTTTTTGTTTTTGTTTTTTCTGGTAGAGACGAGGTCTCACACTTTGTTGCCCAGGCTGGTCTCAAACTCCCGGCCTCAGGCAATCCTCCTGCCTTGGCCTCCCAAAGTGTTAAAATTATAGGCATGAACCACTGCACCGACTGGACACACTCGTTACTCCACCCCTACTAGCTGTGGAACCCTGAACCCAGCCACTCACATAGTGCTAGCATGTTTCTCACCTGCAAAATAAGGTAGTTAGATGATCTTTAAGATCTCTTTTAGTTCTGAGTTTTAGGTAACAAGTAATACAGATGAGTCAGTGGCATCAAGGCTCCACATCCACTCCAGAGGAAGGCCAGATCTACATCAGGCCCTGGGAGACAGAACTGGCGATCCCAGATCAGTCCAGGGCCAAAGATGTGCTCTATCTAATCCAGGTGGAGCTTGGAAAACCAAAGCTTCTCCCGAACAGACCCAATCCACAGGAGCCATGGTACGGTGGCTTTGCATCTCCAAAGCAAGCTCAAAATGATCTGCAGAGAGTTAAAGGCCAGCTCCAAGCCATGCCCGACATCAAATTTGCCATTTCCCAGCAACTTCTTAGCAGAGTTGAAGTACTAGAGAAAGCAGAAATACAGATGTAAAAAAAAGGCAACAGGAATAGGCAGCAATGACAAATTCACAAGGCACAGATATGCTATAGCTTATTTTCTGTCTCCTCCATCAGAATATGAACTCCCGTGAGCGAACTGGAACTTCATCTGTCTTCTGCTACCACTATATCCCTAGGTTCTGGCAGAATGCTCTGCAAGCAGCATGCCTTTGGATAAACATTTGTTGAATACATGAAATGGGATGTGATGCAAATGGGTAAAAAGGGTTTTCTCTTTCCAATCTTTCATTCACTTACTATATACCAGCTGTAACATCCACTGATATCAACTCGTCTTTGCATTTATGATCCCCAGCTCCTTTTATAGCACCAAAAAGGTAAAGTGGCTCTTCAGGACCCCTCAATTTGTGATGTAGGAAAAGAAGAGAAATGAGGAGTTGAGAATAGGGTCAAGTCTGTCCCTACAGGCAAAATAAGTGGGTACACAAACAAAATAAATTCCATATTCTCTCCAGCCCTGGAAATCTGGAATCTGATGCACCAGCTCTGGGTAAGTGGGGCAACCTGCCAGAATGCACAGGCCTAAACAATCTTTAAAAATAAATAAATAAATTAAGATGGGGTTTTGCCATGTGCCCAGGCTGGTCTTGAACTCCTGGGCTCAAGCCTAAACAGCCTTATCTTTGCATTTTCATGAAGATCTTTGAATGGATGGTAAACTTTTGCCAGACGAAATTAAATGACTTATTAGTGAGACAAGGCCTCTTCATTAATTTTCCAAATAAAAGTATCTTGCAGGTTTTAAGTAAGAATCACAAGCAGAGTACTAAAAAGTTTAACTACAAGATGTTCTTGTATGGTGTCATTTTCTTAAAATAGAACCCTCCTAAAATCTCCTTAAAATAAGTCTGCTGTAGTTTCATTTCATTTTCTAAGAAGGAGATAAACATATCAAAACACACACTTAGCTTCTTTTTTAAAGAGTCTCTGTTACATGGGACTCACAGATCAAAGTCTAAAAGGGCCAATTTCTTCACTTCAGAGGTCAATGACACAGCTTTGAAAAAGAGGAAAAACAGTCCCTCTAGTGTATTGGGGCTGTAGAAAGAGGAAGTATATTAGTTGAGAATCACTGACGAAGACACTATTGCCAAAGGAAATTACAAAACGACGTTTTGGCAACACGGGCCAAGCAGACAGATTCTTCACACACGACCATAACTTGCCTTTTGGTGAGTTACTCCAAAAGGTGACTGAGGTCAAAATTATAAGCCAGTGTGGAATGATTATGACTTAGTCATTTTCAAATTAAAAAAAAATTTAAAACAATTGCAGTTAAAATAATAGTTTCCTAATACAGTGTGTTGAAAAGGAACTGGATGTATTAATCTAAAGAACAGAAACAGTGAGGACATAAATAAGCATTATGTGACAGGACAGCCCTCATCTTTTTATCTTGGCAAGAAACCATAACAATACACATTCTTACATGAAAGAAGATTCGGACTCTTGAAGAATTATCCTCTGCAGCAGCAGCAGCAGCAGAAATCTTAACACAGTATCCCCCACATTTGTGAAATTATGGGAACCACTACAGAAACTCAAGTCTGCCTAATTTGATTACGCCCTGACCCATGGGAAAAGCAGATGTGTGGTGTGTACAACAAAATAAGTGATAGATAGGCCTTACCAGGTAAGCCCTGGAGTCCTTAGAGGTCTCCCCAAGACAAGAGGAACTGAGAGAACTCACTTGTTCAATCATGGGTGCAGTGCAAGCTTAATCTGAATTAAAGCAAATGTAACCTTTTCCCGTCTTAACCACATCTGATTATTCATTTCTACTTTAATGCCCAAGGTAAGGGAACCTGTGAGATAGCCATCATCCTTCTCCCTGACACAGTATCTGACAAATGTAAGTAACCAAGGGCTTCCTCTTTTTGTTAAAATGCTATCCTTCTTACCTCTTTTATCACTTCATAGTTCCTAAGTACCCCTACTGACAGGCACTGGACAGCTATGCAAACATGACACACTCACTCAGCCTCCATCTAAATTTGCCCATCCTTTTGATGCTGAAATAATAAGCAAGATGTTTTTAGATTGAGAGGCAAATAAGCCTTTCAGGAAAGCAACCTCTACTTAGGTAAGACTATCCATTACCTAGTAAATGACCTTTTAAAAAAGATCAATTTAAAGAAGAAAATGGAGAACAAAAACCTCTAGAACTATGGCTACTAATTACCTCTCTACTAACTAGCTGTGTGATCTTAAGAAAGTCATTAACTTTTCCAAAAATCAGGTTTTTCACCAGTAAAATAAGAGGATTGAACTAGATCAGAAAACTTCATCCTAACTATACATTAGAATCACCTCAGAAACTTGAAAAAAAAAAAAAAACACAAAACCATCAATGCTAAGCCACACACAAGCCAAATTATATCAAATTCTCTGGGTATTTGTATTTTTCAGAAGTTCCCAGGTAATTCAAACATGCAACCAGGGCTGAGAACCACTGGTTTAGATTCTGATCTCCAAGCCCTCTTTTCTAATTCTTTCATTTTATGATGTTAGGGTGATAATTTTGGTTACAAGGTCTCAAAATGCAATGGCCCAAATAGCCTCAAAAGAAGTAAGGCCCTGCATACCGTGCCCTTTATGCACACATGACTAGGAGATGTTAACCTGAATTCTAGACATTTTTGGAAGTTAGAAATCCTCTTACATTACTCAGAATGAAAGTAGTGTGGTTTAAATGCACATGCATGCTTCCAAAATGACTAATCCTAACAAGAATCAACTCCTAAACTTGGACACTTGGAAATGGGTCACAATTAGCTCCTGACCTCTCCCTTTTCCCTCTTCTTCCACTAAACCACAAGCACAAGAAAAAAAGCTTGCCTATTAGTCATAATCAAAATATGAAACCAGCTCCAGTTTCAAAGGGCCTTCTCCATCATCAAAGATTTGAAAGTTCCTGCATGGCTGCATCTTTTGATGAAGATCATCTTATAAAAACTCTAACAAAATTACATCCCTTTAGTCGTCAAGGATTAGTTGCCACGTGACACTCAGAAATGGAACTGGTAAAAAATTTTAAGGTAAAAAGAATCATAAAATGTGTGCCCTGTATTAAGCATATTAAGCCTTGAGAATTTCAATTTACGGTATTTTGTAAGATTTTAGTTGAAGAGAAATGAGATAGCAGAGAAGAGTAAAAAAAAAACCATGAGACAAAAAAATGATTATGACGTAAAACCATAAAGTTTATCACTAGGCCCAAAATCTGTATTGCAAGTCCTACACAAACTATATGAAAATGTAACTAGCCCAATCTCAATTCCTGGCTACTTTTGGTAATATCATTTTCTCACGTAAATCTTCCCCCCAAAAATAAAATTCATTAAACTTACTATATTTAACTATAAACACAATAACGAGAAATATTATTTGTGAAATTATTTTTGTAACCTTAAAAATCACAGGAAAGGTGAAAACGCCTTCCTACGTTAACGTTTTAACTAAGTTTAAAGTTAACTAACTTTTCACTAACATATTCTCCTCACCAAATTCAAACATGCAAGACTAAATTTCAACTGAGAGAAATCTGAAAAATATTTCAAACCCCCAAATCCATGTTTTCAGATCCTGTCTGCTTACCCCTTCCTGATACTATACACTGAGATTAACCCTTCCCATTCACTTGGAAACCCAGTTTTAAAAGATATCACACTAGTGCTCTTTTCAAATGGAATTGTCTAACTTTCATCCTTTCTGTAAAGAACTCTCATATCATACACCTGGCATTCTTTTACAAAGCAATTAAATTAGACCAAATATAAGACTCATAAGGTTAGCATTTGTTAAAAGAAATGAGACAGATTTGTGGATTAATATCAAAGCACACGTGTTTTGCTTTTAAAGTATCTAATACAAAGCTTCTCTGATATAAGCCGTATTTAACTTTGCAAGGGTTTTCGAGAAGCAAAATAAAACATTCTCTACATTAAGTTCTTTAGCTTTTTCATCTACAGGCTCGTCTCCAGTGCTTCCATTGAATTCTCCACTAAGATTAAACTGTTCTTATTTTTATACCTCCTGAAGCCCAGGAAGACAGAGGGTTCCCCAATGACAATGAAGGAAGGGAAGGAGGAAGCAACTACTTCTTTCACATAAAACAAAAAAAAAATCTAAGCCAAACTGCAAATAGGAGCAGCTGATAAAAGATGTATATCTCCAATCGCACAAGACTCTTTGGCCTGGTACTGACCCATTACTGTCTTGGGGGAAGGGGCCAGGGAGGTGCCTAGGAACAGCAAAGCAGCTGGGTATCAGCAGCCCAGCAGGGGCAGAGGAGTTAATCTCTTTGGATACCCAACTGCAGGAAGTCATTACATCATAGGCCTTTCCACACCTCTCTCCTACCACGTGTCCCATGCCCCAAGAGGATGATAAGAAACCGTAGAGACTCTCTCTTCGGGTTCATTTACAGGTAGAAGCCATTACGGCCCGGCCTAGCCCCCAAATCTCCCAAACGCCAAAGTGAATGAAGTGCAGGCCCCGAGTCCCCCACACGAGAGCCCTTCCCTCAAACAGTGCCAGAGTCCAGGCCTCGGCGGGAGCAGCGGGTGCAGCCAGTCTGGAGGCCCCAGAACATTTCAGAAGCAGCTAGTCAGAAGCAGGTTTACTGGAGCGACATCTCTGAGAAGGAAAGGTATCAATATAGGCAAGTAAAGGAAGCCGTCCAGGAAGAGGTTTGCAATCACTGCTTTTTCTAATGGGATCGATGCGCCTGTAGGTGTTAACACCCACAAGCTGAAACTTGGACCCGAAGGTTCTCATTCAGCTAGTGACGACGCAACATGCTCCTGCGACAGACTGGAAACCACACATCCAACCCCTCCTCCAGACACTGCGTCCCAAACACCCCCACACCTCTCACTCCACCCACAGCGACCGCACCAGACCCCCACTACGGTAAACTCTACTCCAAAGTTGGCTGCGGACCTACTTCCTCGGCGCTGTCCTGAGGATCCAGCAAATGTACTCCTGTCCGTTCGCCCTTCCCTCGCCAGCGTCCCCTGCCCCCTCTCCTCACCTGGTCATGCCCCAGGCTTCTGGGGAGCCACCTTCCCCCCTCCGAGGCCGTCCCCAGGTGCCCCTACTCCGGGGATCAAAGAGAACCCCCAAAGCCACACAGCGGAGGCTCCCCCTGCCAACCCCTTGCCCTGGAGCCCGCAGGCGCACTCCGACGAATCCCAGACGCGTCTCGCGCTGCGCAGGAGGCCCGGCGGGTCCTGCTGCCAGCCCGGGGTGGGTACGCACCTTCCAACCGGCAGAGCTGTTGCTGTCGCCCTTATCCTTGAAGTAGGGCACGCAACGCACCATCCACTCGTAGATCTGGGACAGCGTGAGCCGTTTGTCCGGGGAGCTCTCGATGGCGCGGGTGATCAGGTCCGCGTAGGACAGGTTTCCCCAGGCGTTCCGCCGCGACGAACATTTCCTCGGCTGCCCGGAGCCCCCAGCCGCCCCCGGCTGCGGCGGTGGCAGAGGTTGCTGAGGCTGCAGCAGCGCCTGTGTACCCCCGCTCAGCGCGCCCGCCGCGTTGGCTGGCCCAGACCCGGGGTCTTGCCCTCCGGGTGCCAGCACCCGGGCCGAGTCCTCAAGGAGCAGCCCGGAGCCCAGCGTGCCGCTCCCGCCGCCACCGATCGCCATGGCCGAGCCGGCCCGTCCCCCGCCGTCCTCGTCGTCTTCATCGTCCTCCTCCTCGGGGATCATGGAGTCGGCGGCCGTCTCCCCCGAGGGCTTAGCAGGGCTCGCTTGGAGCTCCGGCCTTTGCAGGGGCCACGTACAGGATCGCGGACGGCTCTGGGGCTCGAACTCTGGGTCCAGCTCCACTTCGAGCGGAGAGAGCGGGGCCGGGGAGGCCGGTGCCTCTGCCATCTTCGCCGCCCGCCCGCCCGCGGCTGGGGCTCTCGCGCTCTCCTCTCGCGCCGGGGCGGGGTGCAGCGGGGGAGGGACGTGGACGCCGCGAAGGCTCTGGCTCCCGGGCGCCGCCGCCGCCGCCTGGGGAAGCACGAGAGAAGACAGAAGGAGAGTTGGTTATCCCGGACCGGAGCCCCGTCCTCGGCGAGTCCTCGCCCGCCGCCGCCACCTCCCAGTCTTGCCGCGCCCGCCTCCCAGGAACAGGCGGACCTGGAGACGCGCGGCCAGCGAACCTGGCGCAGCAGACACCGCCCCCCGGCCAGGCCGCGGGGGAGCCGCGAGCGAATCGACGGCCTCGCGCGGGGCAGCCCCCTCCCCCCGCCGCCCAGCCGCAGGTCCCTCCCGGGCTAGGCGGCGGGGCGGGGAGAAGGGGGAGGGGCGCCCGGGGGAGGGGCGGCCGCGCCTTTAAAGCGGGCAGCGGCCGGAGCTGGCGCAGCCGAGCCGCGATCAGAGCCCGAGCTGGGGCGTGCGTGCGTTTGTTTATGTTTCGCTCGGGCCCGCTCTAGTGCCTCCCGCGGCGCCGCCGCTCAAGTCTGTGCTGTCTTCGGCTCTTCTTCCCTTTCCCGGCCCGGCCGCCTCCGCGACCCTCCTGTCACCCCCCCACCCGGTCGAATGGCCCGAGCCCGGGGACTGCGCGGGCAGCTCCCTCTCCCCTCTTCGCCCGCGGGCCAGAGGGCGAACGGGGTTCTGGGCGCAGATGGACCCTTGTCACTTTCAAAAAATAAAGGAAAGACGGAAAGAAGGGGGAGCAGCAGCCCGGCGGGTGTTCGCAGAGGGTCGAGCCCGGCGGGGACGGCCACTTCAGGGTTTTGTGTGGTTTACATTCTCGCGGATTGTCGTCCCCTCCGCCCCCTTCCCAGTCGGGATCCGGGGGAGGGAGCGAGTCGGAACATAAATCTTCCAACAGGTCGGGAAGCGCCAAGTCTCCCGGGCTGCTAGAAAACCCGGACCAGCACGTTCATCACCTCCTTGCTCCCGCTGCTGCCATCTTGACAGTTTCCCCCTTCCCTTGAGTCCTTTAAAAACATTAGCGGGCGAGAAGGGGGGCGCGCACACCGCAGCTCGGGGAGGGGAAAGGGAAGCGCCCGGCCCAGCTCGGAAGCAGATCCGGAGTCACCGGGAAGGCGGCCGCCCGCTGCACGGCTCCGGCGCCTACCTCGCTTCCTTCCCTTCAGGGACGCGGCGGGACGACGCACGATCCCGCGCGGGCCCAGGGCACGGCGAGGAGGGGGCGCGCAACCTCGGCGAAGGAGAAGCGCTCGGGCCGTCGCCGCAGCCCGCCCGAGGAACCGCCTGTCAGCTCGCGCGCCGCCGCCTTCCACATTCCTCCTCCTCCCTTCCACGAGCAGGGCGGCCGCGGCAGCAGCACAAAGTTATAGACACACGCAGGGCGCCTCAACCTAGGCTGACGGCGGGCGGGTCCCCGCCCAGGGGGAGGGCCGGGCGGCGGGCCGGGCGCGCGTGTGTGAGTGCGCGTGTGTGAGCTCGCGCGCGCCTGCGCGGCCTGGCTCCGCGGGGCTGCGGGCGTGGGTGTCCGGGCGCGCGCCGTGGGCCGGGACTCGGCGGGCTCCCGCTGCTGTCCCCGCTGGGCTCCTCCTCCCTCCCGAGAGCCTCAACGACAACAAAGCGCGGCGCTGGCCCGGGAGAGGACGGAGAAGAGGGAGCGGCGGGAGCGCACAGCCCCCAACGCTCCAAGGAGCGCAGCGGCGTGGCCTCCCCGACTCCGGGCAGGGCGCCTGGTACCAGGGGTCCCTGGCCTGCGCGTCCGCCCGCCGGGCTCTGGGCCAGCCCCGGTGTCCAGTTCCCTGTTAGAACCCGACACCAGGTAACACCCGAGATAAGATGCTGGCCGCAGATGGCCAGGGTTATCGCGGTGTGGAAATACTGAACGGCGAAGATGTTGGTGCCTGCACAACTTCGATAAGCTGATGCTCACAGATTCGATCAGGCACCAAAAGGTTTGCACTGAGTCTCTCACCTCGGACGATGGACCACAGTCGTGTTTCACTTTTCATGGGTTTCATGGCAAACGGGGGAGAGGTGTAACTAACTCCGGAAGAAATGCAAATTTACCCCCGTCCCACATTCAAGAGCATATTCCGAACAATTGAGAAGGGGAAATAATTTTAATCTAATTTGTAAATGACGACAAAACCGCTACGTGGGCATTTTTGACTTTTAAAAAAAGACGTATCCTTTAGGTTAAACGAAAAACATCTGCACAAGTCCTTATTCTACGATCCGTGCCCCAAATCGCTTATTTGTACTCTACGAATGCACTACACGCGACATGCACACCAAAAGTCTACACACTAGTTCATAAATACATTTTTAAAAAATCCTTGTAAGTCACCGAAGATAGCTCAGAGTCTAGAAGCGGGCTCCTCAACGACCCCATACACAAAAAGGTCCAGCCCAGCGTACGCAGGAGCCAGCCCGCCCCGCCGCCTCCGGGCTCCGGGCTTTGCGCAGCGCCCGTCACTCAAGTGACGCGCGGCCCCGCCCCTGCACCAAGCTAGTTCGACGCGTACAAACAGATGATGTCATCGTCTCCACACGCGCGTGACCCCGGAGCTCTCCGCCGCGTCGCCATTCGCTGCGCCGCTTACTCGTCAAGGCACGCCGCGCGCTGACTGGCCGCGGCCACCAGTCTCCAGGCCCCAGACGCCCCTCTCCGCCCCCCGCCCCCGCCCCCCAGCAAATAATAAACAATCGAGTAAAATTCTAAGGAAGGAGAGAGAGGAGAGGGAAAAAAGGAGAGGGCGCACTAGAAACCAATCCTTCGCGCGCTGGCGGTGGGAGGGTTCAAGGGGGGACGCGAGAGGACGTCGGACGGGAGGAAGGGAGCCGACTTGGGGCGGTGGGTCCTCCAGCGACGAGGAGGCGTCGGGGCGGAAAGTTGCAGCGCACTCGACTGGGCGCGACTGGCAGGGTAGGGGGCGCTAGGGCCCGGAGCGGCGGGGCTGGGGGCTCGGGGGCGGGGCGCGACCCTCCGAGGGGGCGGGGACTGAGCGGCGCTTGCCGACACGTGAGGGAGGAGGGCGGGCGCGCGCCGCACACGCTGGGCCGGGGCGCGCGGCTCTGGTAGCGGCGCGCGCTTGTTTACCAGCGCACGTGGGTGTTATTTTTAAATGGAATGTGGCGCTGGCTGCGCTGCCGAGTGGCGGGCGCGTGGGGCCGCCCGCGCTGGCGGGGGGACGCGGCGCGGCCTCTCCGGGCGCTGCTCGCGAGACAACCAGGCTGTCCCCACTGCGCGCCGCTGGCATAGCCGGCGGCCGGGGCCGGGGAACCTGATTGAGAGTTTCGCGCGCTGCCCGAGCCGCGGCAGAGACGACAGTTTCCCGCCGCGGAACGCCGCCGTCTTTGCGCCCAGCTCAGCTCCCGCATTCTCACATTCAGGGAACAAAGCCTCCTGCTTGTGCTTCGCCCAGGAGGCCGCGCCAGTCCGCGGCTACGGTTTCTAGAGCAGATCTCACACGCGCACACACTCACTGGCACACATACTTTGGCCGCGAGGTGGACCCTCAGCACCCTACGTGCTCTGTGTCCTCGCTTCCTTGTACCGAATGCCGCCAGTCCACATGTACCTGTCTCGTGGGCATGGGGCTCTGCCCACATAGAAATGCGCTTCTGCTATTTCGGGTTGCCCTTGGAAGGGGAAGTCTGAGGAAGGGGGTTCTGACTGCTTACTGCGGTGGCTCCTCCTCACGAGGCACCTCTCCTCTCCTTGTAGGCCTGTCCCACTGAGAAGCCCCGGGTTTGCATTTGGTTTACAGCCTGGGAGTGTGGACGGTGATGTACGACCACAACTCGGCTTCAAGTGCCAGTGCTTGGGGTGCGGGTTGGGTATGGTGGTGGTTAAAAGCTGGTCTTCAGCTTTGCACGAAGAACTGGGAGGCTAGATCACCCAGGGCCGCGCATCGTGATGCAGCATAAAATTCCAAGAATTTTCTGTTGCTGGCTTTAAATACTTATAACACTGTAGAAGAAATCCACGCGTTTGCTTCTCTAAATCTAAGCAGTCTTTTGTCATTAGAGTGCAGACCTGCAAAAGTAGAAAGAATGTGTTTACAGTGGCTGGGCCCTCGGCCATTAGATTTTCACTGTAAACATGTTGAGTGTCCATTTACAGAACGCATATCCCAGGGGCATTCCGAAAGAGTGGAAGAGTCAAAGATTCAGTGGATTAACAGCCTTGTGAGCTTCACTTCACAGTGAGGAATTGGGGGGCAGGCACATGATAAAGCCATTTCCCTCAAAGAGCTTACTTGAGGGTATAAGACATGTTACTTGGGGGTATGAAACATGTTAAAAAGAAACATTGCAAGTTTAAAAATAGTAGAAGGCCAGGTGCAGTGGCTCACACCTGTAATCCCAGCACTTTGGGAGGCCAAGGCAGGAGGATGCCTTGAGCCCAGGAGTTCAAGACTAGCTTAGACAACATGACGAAACCCCGGTGTCTACAAAAAATACAAGAAGTCCCGGCTATGGGAGGCCGAGGTGTAAGGATGGATCGCTTGATCCCAGGAGGTCCAGGCTGCAATGAGCCATGATTGTACCACTGCACTGCAGCGTGGGTGACAGAGTGAGGCCCTGTCGTCCCTCCCCCGCCACAAAGGAAAAAAAAAAAAACAGTAGAAGACAAATACAAGAGGTCATACGTAGAGTGCTGGGTAAGTTTCAAGTGAATTGAAGATCAAAAAGCTTCAGTTGGAAGTGACTATAAACTTGCAGCTTTGTAAATGTGCACCTTACCCTTGTAATTCGTGCATATGGGCAAACCTTTGAGAACTCAGAGGTTGAATCTTAGAGATTGTTCTCTTTTAGCTACAAATTTCCTTGACCTTTGCCTTCCTCTTGTAGGCCTCCTTGTTCCTTCTCCATTTCTTCCTACCAGAAGTTATGGTTGTTAATTGAGAGGAAATGCCAGCATTCCCTTCAAGGCAGAATTTTTGGTCACAACTTTTCCCACCTCTTATTGAACAATTTTATGCCCTATTTATTTCTACTAATAATTTAAGGTGGTGATTGTTCACTCTATTTTGCAAATCCAGTCACTGGAGGGACAAAATTTAAGATGTTTACCTAAGTAAGCTGGGTAAAATCACCATTTCAGACACCTAGTTGTGAGGGGATTCGTGGTAGAGGCCAGGGCTCTCCCTCTGAGGGGACACCACTCACTCAGCACTTGTGTGCTAGCCCAGTTCTCCTTGCACCTAGGCCAGCTGGAGCCTCCCTCTGACCCCAGAGCCCACATTCTAGGAACTGAGCCTACTGCCCTTCAGCGAGTGCACATTTTCCTCTTGGGTTGGCTTCTGTGTCCATCTCAATGAAGACAGGAAACCAGTAGGATGAGGTTCCTAACGAATATGTGACCCGTCTGGTATAGCTGCTCCCCAGTCTATGTCTGACACCCTCATTAGTCCCTTTCTCTGCTTACCCTCTCCTCAGCAAATTACTCTTATGCAGTGTGTCTTTATTGAACACCGTGTACCAAAGAGCTATGAGCTGTGGCTCGCCCTTTGGGGCATCATTCCAGACGGGTTTCATCACCACGCTCTCCACAAGTATCTGCAGCTCCTGTCCTCTCTCTTCCCTTTCTTCCCTCGAGCATGACAAACCCTGGCAAAGTGTCCCCTAGGTTGTTACGATGACTGTGGTGCATTTGGAGGGCAAGTATGTATGCTTGCAGAGTAAAAAAAGCCGGGGTTCCAAAAAAGAGTGAATATTTACCTGAAATGGAATTGGATAGAAGAGAAAATGGGAAGAATTCTCTGTTTTGGTAATAGGAGGTAATGATATTTGTCATTACCCAGCCTTGATTTGTCAATAAGTTGCAGGTCCTGAACTAAGCACTTTATTTGCAGTGCTTAGACCTCACAAAGACCATGTGAGGTACATACAATAGTGCTAAGTGGCATGGGGGTTGAGAATTCAGGCTCTGAGTTAAGTCTGATTCCTCATTTACCAGCCATGCAACCTTGGGATGTTACTTAATCATGGAGCCTCATGCCCTTATCCTTAAAATGAGAATACCTTCTAAGATTGTTGGAAGGATTGGGATAATTGAAATTATGAATCTAAAGCACTTAGTATTGGAGCACTAGGGGGTGCTTTAAAAATAGTCATGCCCAGGCTCCACCTTGGACCAACTGAATTAGAAATTCTGAGGGCAGGGTCTGGCATTGATTGATTGATTGTTGTTGTTGTTGTTGTTTTTAAATATTTGCCAGGTGAATCTAAGGCAGTGAAGGTTGAGAACCCTGAGATAGAGGTCTCTGTGCTGCACATGCCAGCGTTTGCCTTCAGCTCTGACTCTCTGGTTCCTGCTTAGAGTGAGGACAGAGCCATGAACTGACTACACACAGAGGGCAGCTTCCATACACATCTCCATTTATTTCTAGAACAACCTTCCACAGCAGGGACCATCCCTCTCATTTTACCAGGATTTGCCTTAGGTCACACAGTGAGTGGCAGGCCTAGGATTCAAACTGAGGATTCTGAATCCATGGTGCATTCTCCTCTTCCCCAATACTGCACTGCCTCTCCAAATGGGCCTAAAGAAAGGGGGCTTTATGTGAGCCTTTTGGCCTAGGGAAAAGGGGCTGGAACCAGGTAAGCAAACATAACCCAAGACACTTCCCCAACCTGTCTAAGGCTAGTGGTTATCTGGCCAAATCTGCCCCAATAGGGTTAGTTTTTGGTTCTCTCTAGTGTTTTTTAAATTTTTGATCTCTTGAGGTCAGGAATTCAAGACCAGCCTGAGCAAGATAGCAAGATCCCCATCTCTAAAATCTTTTAAAATTAGCTAGGTGTGGTGACATGCACCTGTAGTCCCCCAGGTGCTTGGGAGGCTGAGGTGGGAGGATCACTTGAGCCCAGGGATTCAAGGCTGCAGTGAAATATGATTGTGCTACTGCACTACAGCTTGGATGACAGAGAAAGACTCCATCTCTTAAAAAAAAAAAAGTTTCTTAGTCTGTTGCCAACATTTAAAAGGAAGAGATTTCACCTAAAATTTGGATTTCTAGCTCTTCTTGAGAAATTGGAAGATATGGTAACACTGGCAGTATACCCACAGGGCAACAGTTAGCTGGTATGTGCTCTAGTTAGTTCACCTCTTCCTCATCAGGCTCTCCCCACCAATCTCTGGGTGACTTAGCCACCCTGATTTGTATCTTCTACCTTCACAGTGGCATTGACCCACTCCAGTTCATGAGAGACAACTGTGCACATCCCTTGGTAGTTTGAAATGGACTATTATGGGAGTATTTACACCACAGAAATTGGCAAATAGTAACCATCGAGGCTTGCTTACCTTTTTTTTTCTTTCCTTTTCTTCTTTCGAAGGGCCAGTCTGCCAGCACACCATTGCCCCTACTCCACTCAGCCACTGTCTTGCATTCTGAGGAGGAAGATTTGTTCTGAATAGAAAGTAGAGGAAACAGAAGCACTGGAGAAACTGTACGTCGATTCTGCTTAGCAACTGATTATACATTATCTAACCTTGTTTTTAAAGTACTTCAATTTAACACAATGGAGCAAATAACCAGAACAAACTTCCTGATGAAAACTAAAGCTGGATAAGATTTTTAAAAAATTTTTAAATGGATTTTATTGAGCTGGCAAAAAAGCAAGAAACCCACAGAGACCAAAAACAAAGGTGGGAAGTGAGCACACTCCTAGAAAATCTGACAACATTTGAGCTTCTACTTTGACAGGTGTGCAGAGTCTGGGACACAGAAGATAAATCCTCAGTCTTGTCCAAGATCAGGAGAATAAGAAGACTCTACCCCCCTAAAAGCAGGAGTCCAAAGGGCCAAAGTAAAGGTGAATGTGAAATTAACTGGCTTTGCAGAAGAGGATCCCAGGAAAAATCGTCTGTCTTGATCAAAGTCCTGAATAAAAGAGTATAAAAAATATTCTTCCTTGAAAATTCATAACTATGGTGTGGTCCATATGTAATATTATGACCAAAATTCATGATACCATGGATTTATTTTAAAAACTTCATGAGCCCCAGTTTGTGGTGCTTTTAACAACTGGCAGAAGGAAACACACATCCTCTTGGAGGGCTATCTTGAGGCTAGGCCCCAAAGAATTTCCATAATCATAATCAGAAAACACAAAACATATAATAAGCAAGGCTCCATGTAACAGCAGACAGAAACAATATGTAAGGTCAAATACACAAAGGCTTGGGTATGAAAATAAGCTGACACAGAAAATAAGTGTACTTAATAGGTTCAAACAAAAAGGAAGTTTGAAAATAGAAGAAAGGAACAAGAGTCTATAAAAAACAACTGAGTAGATTCGAAATCAAAATACTTCTTTGTTTCTCTTCCCAACTAGATATTATGTCCTTGAAGACACAGAGATCAGGCTAAACACTTTATATATTATCGTTTGTCAATTGAAGGAAGTTAGAAACAAAGTACTCAATTTTTTTTTTGAAACCCAGCAGTAAGAATGAGAGTTGTGACTACATTTTTAAAATGTAAATATAAAAACTTCTGTTGTAAATTCCAATCAATCTCTTCTAGAGGAAAGGAGGATAAAATCAAAATTAATTCAGTGCTTCCGGCTGACTGGCCTCCAGCAAATGGCATTGAGCTTTGTTAAGTGGTCCATCTACTCCATTTCTCATCTTGCAAAAATTTGTGAAGTGAGCATGTGTCCATGTCCACTTGTTAGAAAATCTATTTAAAATGCTGGCTGGGCGCGGTGGCTCACCCCTATAATCCCAGCACTTTGGGAGGCAGGGGCAGGAGGTTCGCTTGAGGCCAGGAGTTCGAGACCAGCCTGGCCAACATGGTGAAACCTCATCTCTACTAAAAATACAAAAATTAGCTGGGCGTGGTAGTGCGCACCTGTAATCCCAGCTACTCGGGAGGCTGAGGCAGGAGAATCACTTGAAACCGGGAGGCAGAGGATGCAGTGAGCGGAGGTCATGCCACTGCACTCCAGCCTGGGCGACAGAGCAAGACTCTCAAAAATAAATACATAAATAAAATGCCTAGTAATTGGAACTTTAAATACAAATTACTTTAAAACATTGATGTGGGATGGGCACAGTGGCTAACGCCTGTCATCCCAGCACTTTCGGAGGCCCAGGCGAGCAGATCATGAGGTCAGGAGTTCGAGACCAGCCTGGCCAACATAGTGAAACCCCGTCTACTTAAAATGCAAAAATTAGCCAGGCATGGTGGTGGGCGCCTGTAGTTCCAGCTACTAGGGAGGCTGAGGCAGGAGAATCGCTTGAACCCGGGAGGCGGAGGATGCAGTGAGCTGAGATTGTGCCACTGCACTCCAGCGTAGGCAACAGAGCAAGACCCTGTCCCTGCCCCAAAAAAAAAAAAAAAAAAAAAAATTGATGTGGTACTTCAAAGAAATCAAGGCCATGTGGAACCATTCATTACTCTGCAGAATACATTGCATCTCCCTGGTTTGGTTTGGCATGTCCACTTATGTGTAAGGTTTCCTGGAATAACCTGGTACTGAAGCCCCCCAAAGGATGTGATTTGGGGCTCCAGGGACATTAAATCTGATTAATGTTCCTCCCACAGCCATATCGAGAAATGGAGTAAACCTGTGAAACTGGAAGACAGCAGAGGAAAAATAAAATGTTTGGCAAATTTTGCGACTCTGATGTAAACATCAGTGTAAAATTTTCAAGCTAGCATGAGGCCTGTGCGCATGTGACAGCAAATGTTGGCATAGAAAACTGCTAAGTAAAGGAATTACCAGATAGCTGACCAGAAGGAGGTTCCTTCAGGGTGGCGTACCCAGGAGGGCACGGAACTTCCACACCCCTTCCCCTGTACCTTGCCCTCTATACCTCTTCTTCTGCATCATTTGAATATTCTTTATAATAAACCTATAAACCTCTAGGTGAGGACACACGTAGAGTGCCCAGGGAGGGCAAAGGCTCCAGTGATGTAGAAAATACCTTAGGTCCTGATATTAGGACAGTGTAAATGACCCTGGTTGATGGTGTCATAACCCAGTAGAGAGTCCACAAGAAGATCAACTAATAGCAGGGGCACAGAATGAAGCAAAGAAACAAAGAAATGGAGCTAAATGACAGTCCTCAGCCTTGCAAGGCCTCTCCTGCCCCTGTCAGAAGACAGCAGCACACGTGGAAGAGCGTGAGTATGGGGGAAAGACAAGTCTCATGGACAGATGGGGAACCCTTTGCTCTCATTTCTCCAGCTGCATTGGGTTCTGTTTACCTGTAGACAAAAAAAAGTACCAAGTCAAGCTACCACAGCCACTATAAAGATAGTGTATTTGAGTCTGAATGCCATCCATTAGCGATGGTTCAACTGTCTTAGAAGAAAATTTTGCCTTTGTTGGAGGAACTTTTTTCTCAGTTCAGGTCCTGGTTGAGCCCTGCTTGGTGGTCTCTCAGAGTAGAGGTCCTAATGGTGTTAGTGGGACAAGCTTGTGAGGCCTTGTCTTCCCACTCGAAGAGATGGTGTCCAAGTCATCTGGCCTGAGACCATCGGAGTTTTCACCAGAGAAGTGGTTTTGGCTGGGGGTCAGATTCACTTTCCTCAGAAAGCAGCTCTGCTCCGCGCGTTAGAAAGGCTTACCTCCACTCCTTTCCCACTCCCTGGCATAGTTCACATTCCTTTAATATCCCATATCTGTGTCTCCTTAGGGGCTCCTTGTGCTCGTTTCTGGAGAGACAGCTGAAGCCACCAAAATAGGTGACAAAATCACTAAGTGAGACATCTGTGAGGAGGAAGTCTCCAGGCCTTCAAACACAAGTTATTTTATGAAAGCATAACATCTGAACCTCACACATTCACACAGTACCAAGAGTTCTTTTGCAACTTCACTTCTCAAATGTATAATCTGAAGGGTTTTTTTTTTTACACTTAAAACGACTTTTATAAAATCTGTATTTTGGAAACAAGTAATGAAGCCAAGTGAGTAATTCCATAAACAAACACAATCCCTGTGGTCCTCGTCCTATTTAGGGAACTTGACCAAATCCAGTCACTTTGGGTCAGGCCTTCCTATTCTCTATGGAAAGTGAAACCCCTCTTGGAGTTTCTGGGGATATTGCCATCCGGTAAAAAGATGAGGTTTGAGCTGGGCCCTTTCTTTTCACTTGTGCCATGAAAATATTAATATGTTGTTGAAGAGGGAGTAGGTTGTCATGACAACCATGACCAGTAGGGTCCATATGACCTATGTGGAGCCTGGGAACCAGAGAGGCTGTGGCCTGCACAGGCTCGCCTTTCTCCAGTGGATGGGCAGCAGAGTAGGGGCTACAGGAAATGTCAGTGGCCTCAGAAACCACTGTCAGCAGTCCCCCAGATCTGATAACTCTGGGTAAAGTAGCAAAATCAGGTTTCTTTAACTGCTAAATAATCAGATCTGAAGAAAACTACTGGCAGAAGAATTCCATGAGGCCCAGTCCAAATGAGGCAGCCATCTTGACCCATTTCCCTCTTATAAACTCAATATTATAAAAAAATTATTCTTGTAAAACTAATTGATCCCCAAGTGAACAATGAGAATTGCATTCCTTTCACAAAAGTATAAAAACTAGTTTGTCTATATATGTTTTCAGTTAGTCCCTCTCCACTTTTTCACAATTGTTGTACATTAATATTGGAATGAGACCAGGTCAAAATTTATATGTCATGTTGCTTAATTTCTGCACTCAAGAAATACTCAGGGCCGGGCGCGGTGGCTCACGCCTGTAATCCCAGCACTTTGGAAGGCCGAGGCGGGCGGATCACGAGGTCAGGAGATCGAGACCATCCTGGCTAACACAGTGAAACCCTGTCTCTACTAAAAATACAAAAAAATTAGCCGGGCGCGATGGCGGGCGCCTGTAGTCCCAGCTATTCGGGAGGCTGAGGCAGGAGAATGGTGTGAACCCGGGAGGCGGAGCTTGCAGTGAGCAGACATCGAGCCACTGCATTCCAGCCTGGGCGACAGAGCCAGACTCCATCTCCAAAAAAAAAAAAAAAAAAAAAAGAAATACTCAGAAGATGAGAATGTTACATGGCTTGGAAAATTCTGTCTAGAAGTCTTCAATAGTATCCTACCTAGTGCTACTTCATTCTCTCATATATAAAAAATGTTTATTAACCTTGCATCTTTCAACTTATCCAAAATGAAATAAAGGAATATTTTGTAAAACACCTATATTTTTTACTTGTCCCACATCTATGAGGATGGTACTTCTGTCTCCTTCTTCAGCATATACATTTTTTTTTCACTTTTTATCAAGAAATATGCATATAGGCCAGGCTCGGCGGCTCATGCCTATAATCCCAGCACTTTGGGAGGCCGAGGTAGATGGATCACTTGAGGCCAGGAGTTCAAGACCAATCTGGCCAACATGGTGAAACCCCTGTCTCTACTAAAAATACAAAAATTAGCTAGGCATGGTAATGGGCACCTGTAATCCCAGCTACCCGGGAGTCTGAGGTGGGAGAATTGCTTGAACCCGGGAGGCAGAGGTTGCAGTAAGCAGAGGTTGCGCCACCGCACTCCAACCTGGATGACAGAGCAAGACTCCATCTCAGAAAAAAAAAAGAAAAAAAGAAAGATAACATGCATATAGAAAACTGAAAAACATTTATGTTAACAGTACAGTTTGATGAATTATTATAAAGAGAACAACCAAGTGTAACTATCACCCAGATCAGGAAATAGAACACTACTATTCCCCTATAAATCCCTGGAGTGCCCTTCCCCCATCAAAACCATCCTCTCGACTTGGTGCAGTGGCTCACACCTGTAATCCCAGCACTTTGGGAGGCCAAGTTAGAAGGATCACTTGAGCCCAAGAATTCAAGGTTGCAGTGAGCCATGATGGTGCCACTGCACTCCAGCCTGGGCAACAGAGCAAGACTCTGTTTCCAATTAAACAAACCCCTCTTCTCTCTCCCTAAAAGTAATCATTTTCCTAACTTTTGTGGTAATCATCTCTTTGCTTTTCTTTATAGCTTGCTGTGTTTGCATCCCTAAACACTGTAATCTCATTTTTTTCCTGTTTTTGATCTTCATATGAATTGTATCACACTACATGTGTTCTTTTGTGTCTTGCTGCTGCTTCTCAATATTATGTTCCTGAGATTCACCTATGTTGCTGTGTGTTGCTGTAGTTCATTAATTTTCATGGCCATATGATATTTCATTATATGAATAGTTATCTATAATACTTGTTGATCTATTCTAATGTTGATGGCTAACTGGGCTGTTTCCAGTTTAGGGCAATTGCAGACGTTGTTCTAAACATTCCTGGGTACATGTGCATGAGTTTAATATATGCTTTTATTTATTTATTTATTTATTTATTTTTAATTTTGTAGAGATGGAGTCTCAATATGTTGCCCAGGCTGGTCTCGAACTCCTGGCTCCAAGTGATCCTCCTGCCTCAGCCTCTCAAAGTGCTGAGATTACAAATGTGAGCCACCATGCCTGACCCGAGTTTAGTATATACTTAATAGAAGAATTCCTGGGTAATAGCCCTATGCATCTTCCACATCACTCAATGCCAGATTATTCTCCAAAGTGGCTGTAGGGTTTATACTCTCCACAGCACTGTGTGAGTATCTACTTGGCCACATTCTCACTAGCACTTGGAATTGTTGGACTGTTTAATTTTTGTGTTTTCTTCTTTTAGTGATGATGGATTTAAATAATTCAGATTTAACTAAGATTTACTGCATACCTACTAAGAAGTAGTGCCTATAACTAGAAGCTTCTAGATATATATATTTAATCATCATAAAAATCATAATATAAAGGATTATAAAATCATCCCTATAAAAGGAGATAATTTTCTCCCCATTATATAAATGAGGAGATTGAAGTTTGGCCACAGGCCAGCTGAGGTGCTAGCAGAGCTGAGACTTGAACCCAGGCCTGGCTGACTGTAAAGACCACACTCTCCCCACGCTGCTACAGTCTCCATCCCCGCACCCTGCTTCCCCTCATCCTCACCTGGAAGACAACTGGCCAGGTTGAAGGCATGTTGCCTCTGGCCCACATGAGCCCCTCACTGGGGACCAGGCCCTGGCTCTGTCCTCACAGACACTCTGCTTTAACTAACGAAGTTTACCACCCAAGGAAACACTGCAGGAGGGTCATGCTGCACTAGCCCAGTAGAACCACAATTCTCCTGTTAGAAATTATTTCTCTTAGATACTTCTTTAACTGTTTTTTGTTTGTTTGTTTGTTTGTTTGTTTTTTGAGATGGAGTCTTGCTCTGTCGCCCAGGCTGGAGGGCAGTGGCGTGATCTTGGCTCACTGCACCCTCCATCTCCCAGGTTCAAGCGATTCTTCTGCCTCAGCCTCCCAAGTAGCTGGAATTACAGGCGTGCGCCACGACGCTGGCTACTTTTTTGTCTTTTTAGTAGAGACAGGGTTTCGCCATGTTGGCCAGGCTGGATTCGAACTCCTGACCTCAGATGACCTGCTTGCCTCGGCCTCCCAAAGGGCTGGGATTACAGGCATGAGCCACCGCGCCCGGCCACCTTTAACTGTTTATTCTGTCTTGTTGAATGCTGAGAAACCCACTGCCTTCTCTCACAGCCTCAGCCTCAGCCTCATTTAGTTCTGTTAAGTCTTTTTGCAGTGGGATCTTTCCTGTCTTACTCTGAGCTACTAGAGGGTAAAGTCTGTCTCCTGATCCCTTTTCAGAAAAGCACATGTTGAAGGCCCAGGTTGCCCAGGTTGCCCAGGTCAGGAATCAATGTGAGAGAAAGGGCACAGGAACCAGGAGATATGGCTGCTCTACCCCGCTCCATCCTTGGCTCACCCAACACATTTGACCTTCCCGAGTCTCAATTTCCTCTTTTATAAATGAAAGTGCTGAACTAGAGAATCTCAGATGCACTTTCTAGTGCTAGCTTCTGTGACTATGTTAATGAATTTCTTCAACAAGCATTTACCCAACACCCTCTGTGTGCACCAATTTACAAGCAAAACTTCTGGCCCATATCACTGACAGGTAAAATTCCACAAAGCTGTTGTGTTTTCCCTTGTTTACATCTTTGTGGATGTTCATTATTTCTTCATGGTTTAGCTATTTCTAACCTTTGAACTTAGCTGATTTTTTAGCAAGGGCTGTTTTCCCACTAGACTGGAGGAAGCTCATTGAGGCCAGGCATTGTGTCTAACTGGTCTTTGTATATTCAGCACATAGCAGGCACTCAATAAATGTAGAACGAAGGAAGGGAGGGAGGGAGGAAGGAAGGTTTAATCCTTGGACTCTTCCCATATCTACGATATCACTGAGCACAAGAAACAGCTGGTAGTTAAGCCACAGTTCCTGACCACAGAGGGTGCCGTTGGTAGCAGGCTGTAACCTTTTACCAAATCAGCAAATCATCAGAGCTATAGAAAATCAGATTATTTTTATCAAAGCTTTTTGCAGGTACCTAATGTAATCATGGCCCTGATAAAGGATGCCAAGTGCTCCTTTATTCTGTCTTGTTGAATGCTGAGAAAGGAGAGAAAAATATTATAATTAAGTTATTGGACTCATTTGACTTCTAATCATAGAAAATCTACTGCTCTGGGAGATCCTCATTTCTGCTGAATTGGCATTGCCATAAGGCAACCGGTTCTTGTTAGTTTTTGTTAGAGTGTTTCAGAGATGTTCTTTAGGAAGACCTCATTTTCTTTACCTGCATCCAGCTGTGGGTTCAAACTTCCTGGTGATCTGTGATTTATTATAATCTGCCCCAATTAGCTTTCCTTCCCATAGTTACCAATTTACCCCTCATCTGAGCATAAAATATAAAATTTTTCTTGTGTTCTTCTGTGCTTAGCCAGGGTACCTGCTTGCATTCACATGGCAACCCCTTGCCCTCCCAAAAAGAAGCCTTGGACTTCTAGAGCTCCTCCTGGACGGCAGGGGGTGGGAAACAGACTGCCCCCACCCCCAACCAAAATCTGATCACTGGCTGGGCTTGGAGGATCAGGTCACTGATTAATTTTTTTCTTTACCATTTCCCTCTAAGGTATCCAAGATAAGAGGACTAATTTCTAGGTAGAGAAGCTAAATCTGTTTTTCAAAGTGCTGGAATGACCCTGTAATATAGCCCAGTCAATGGCCTCAGGCTAAGTTCTTACCTCACAAGGCTTGCATCTCTCCAGCTGGCTGGGCCTTGGAGAGGTTCTGAAGGAAGACCTCAGCCACGCAACCACTCACAGCCACCTGCTTCTCTCCGGTTTGAGGTTCTGGGGTCCTGAGACAACATCTGACCACAGGTGTTCTGGCCTTTACCCTGATGTGGTGTGGGAGTGCAGAGGGGTGAACTGTCCTCAGCCCTATACCAGGCTATGCTAATGTCAGGACTTGAAGTCCTAAGTTAAGAGAATGGGTCCATCATCTTGCTTTTGTCTGGTCTGGCTCCCCTAGGGTAGGGGGTGGGGGGCTCATTGCAGCAGCTGCTGGCCTATCGGGCTGCAGTTTTATTATGGTAACCTCCTCCTCTTTCTTCCCCTCCCCTCTCCTCAGTAGTCCTCAGTTATTTGGCAGTGAATACTTCCAGAGGAACCCTGCAGGGAAGGCATTCTGTCAAGTGCCAGGTCCCTGTCTGCCCTGTGCTATGCTAATGTCAAGGCTGTAAAGCTAAGCCCTATGTAGGCCCATTCTTTAAAAACTAGATGGTGGAGTTCTTCGGGGAAGGGATGTGTCTTAGCCTTTTTCCCTTCTGGGTTTCCTGGAGCTGTTACAACAGCTCTGCCAGTGGCCTCCAAACATTGCCTGAGATTGAGAAACCGTACCTCACACAACCATGTGCTACTATTTTTGAATGGTATTTATATGCCTTATAAATATTTATCATTATGAATTTTTCTCAATCAATGGGTAATAGCAATCATGGGAGAGGCCTTGAAACCATCTGACATTAAAAAGGGCTATCTTGTGCACAAAAGTTGGGCAAAACTATCAACGGCTCTTTCTTTTTCCTGACTGCTGATTAGCCCATGCCCATATCCCTGGCTTCCTTTTCTTTGGGGATGAGGCTAAGGAAAAAAATGCCAGCACTTTTGCATCAGCAAGGGAATTCTACCCTAATAGAGAATGGGCTTAATGTCTTTGTGGTTCTGCCTTCCTTGACCTGTAACTGTTGTCACAGGAAAGATTCATATTGGAGAAAAATATCCCTTTTAAAAAAGAGATGAGCTATATAATAAAGCTTAACATTTATTCTGAGTTTTATAACCACCACCATCACCCTATTCTAATCTTGCATAGTTTAAAAAAATTGAATAGTTGCTGAAAAGGGATTCACCTCAGGGATGAGACCCAAGGTTGGAGCATCTTTCTCCTGAAGGGATGATGTTTCACAACAATCTTGGGAGGTGAAACTGGGTCTTCTCAATGGAGGCCTCAGTGGTATCTGCACCATTGTTTTGCCTGAGTGAACCCTACAGTCAACCAGGGTGGATTGGTCCACTTTGCAACCTGAGCCACATGTTATTCTAATACTCCTAATACCCCTGGCTACTGCTGTACTTGCTAGAATCATCTGCAGATGCTGTTTGACATCTCTCCACAGGGGTCCCTGTGGATCATCATTAATCCCCTTGCTGTGGGCTCCCCACTCCTGCTGCTACCAGCTGCCATTGTCCCCTGGATCCTTGCAAAATAGCCAGTGTCAGGGCACCCCTGTGTGCATTCAGCCACGTGGCGGGGGCCAGCAAGTTGTGCTGCGAGCCAGCAGCTGGGCTGTGCACTGGACTGTAGCATTCTTCAGGCTTCCAGTGTACTTCTAGAAGGTGCTTCCGCCAGTGCCTCCCTTGTTGCAAAGTTGTTTTGACCAATGACATGCCTTCACTTTCGTTCTATTCCTTAGGTTCCTTTCCTTTGAACCACCAAACTTTCTCCAAGTGCTCATTCCAGAAAACATTGCCGTTGAAGAAGGGCGTGTTTTCAGGTCAGGTTTTCTGGTTTTCCTAAGGGCCAGTCTGAGGCTGTCCCTGACTGCACCTGGAGAACCAGATCCCTTGACTCCCATTCGAGGCCTGAGCACTCTGCCACCTGCTCCAAGGGCTTTCATCATAGTAACTGTAGCATCTCCTACTGTTTGTTTTTAATCTTACCTCATATCTGCCATGTGTAAGATATTTGGAGGGACAGTATGGGAACAGAAAGACCTTTGGTGAAGTCTCAAGAATTTCCTGATTAAAATGAAAACATACATTGACCCCAGTTACATTGCTCATCTCACAGCTTAATATGCCAAGAAATAACCATGATATTTGTAAAACAGGATGAAGTTACCCACTAGAAGGAGAAAGAAGCCAAAACTGGTCAACCAGCTGGCCTGAGACAGTGCCTACTCGGCATGCCTCTAGTATGGTGAGGCACCTCTCAGCCTGTGGACTCCACCTCTCCTTAGTGCAGAGACTCAGATATCCTCAGAAAAGGGTGAAATTCAACATGAAGAATGTGGAGGAAACATCTCTAACTTCCACACATGATATATATACCAAGTCTATTCAGGTCAGAATGAATGCTTCCACATCATCTCTGCTAAGAGACAGGCATCACTCTTATTTGCAGGTGGGAGAGCGAGGCTGGAGGGTCAGACTTGGTTAGAGCAAGGCTGAAATCTCACCTACAGCTCCTGGCTCCAAATCTGTCCCTCGCAGAACCATTCTTACCAAGAAAATCTCTTTCTCCATTGACTCTGGTACCTGTCATGGGGCAACTTTTTCTGGTGAGTGTAACTCAGTGGGTGTCATTGTCTTACTTAGCTAAAGAATGACATCAGGATTAGAAGCATGTTTAGAGATCACCCCAAGGTTCACAGCTACCACAGTACTGGGGCACTTCATGTGTTCCTTGTGGCGGGTAGTGGTCAGACACACATGGTGCACTGATGCCATTCTTCCTAGAAAAACATCTGTCATCTGTGGCACGCAGGGCACTTTGCTCATTTTATCTCTCAGCGGCCTTATCACAGTGAGGCAGGTCACAACCAGAACCCCTATTTTGCAGATGCAGAAAGAAAAGGCAGAGGGAAGGAGAAGCAGAAACACAGTGTCCCTTCCTACGGGTACCTTCACTATCAAACTACACAGCATCTACTTGCTTTGGCAAGCACCTGGTATTGCTTTACAGAGAGTTATGGAAAACAAAAAATATTTCTGTACATAATCACTTACCCAGAAAAGCAAGCTGGCCAGGTGCTGGCTGGTTGTGTTTTCTTTAAATTGGAGCAGAAGGGCTTTGTCTGAATTTCCTGATCTCCTCCTGCCATCTGGTGGCTATGAGCTGAGCATACATGCAAATTTCTTTTTTTTTTTTTTTTTTTTTTTTTTTTTTTTTTTTTTTTTTT